>NW_027468674.1:21773304-21893304 GCF_046254945.1 Alosa pseudoharengus | reverse complement strand
GTCCCTCCCCAGTGCAGCTGGCTGTGCTCGCCTTGCAGGCATCGCTGGCCCCAGATCTCACGCAGGGGAAGTAGGGAATGAGGGCGGGTGGAGGCAACGAACAAACGCAGAGAATTATTTTCACTCTAGTCCGTGCCCCACTGTACACCCCCGAAATATCTCCTCCAGGGCTCAGGGGGCACCTAGATCATGTGATTAATGACACACACACACACACACACACACACACACACACACACACACACACACACACACAAGCAAAAAGCACAGACAAGACAAGCACCACACACACACACAATCACACGTGCATACACATCCACACCATCACGGTTTACTCAGAACCTACTGGATTTGTGGTTATGAGAACCACAGTCATGAAGGTAACAGCTGGCAGTCAAATCAAAAGGACAGTGCTTATCACAAGGATTTTAGAGTTGGACCATATTCAAGTCTTCCCACACAAGGATTTTGAAGTGTTTCATACTTTCAGCACTAACACAATAATGGTGTACATGATAGACCTCATTTCATTTGATTGAATACTGAGTCTTCCTAGGAGAGAGGTTAACTGTCTGGAAAACCGCAAGCTGCACAATAAAATGCAAAATCAAATCAAAGCATGATTATATCCTTGCTCTGATCTGATGTCTTTAAATTAGTATGAGCAGTTCTTTCCAGTGATTCACAAACAGAGTAAGTTTTGCATTGGAGGAAGTCCCGGGTTAATGGCAAACTCTCACACAAAGAAGACTCTTGTTTAGGGTTCGCTCTCCTGTGCGGTGTACATGGCTTTGAGTTAATATTCCCTGTTAGGAGCTAGAGTGACATCGTGACATGTTTGAAACGCAACTGACATGCCCAAATCACGAGACAAATGCTGTTGTCTCACAATGTCGCCCCTGTTCAAATGAACGACGTTAATAACCAACGATATTCACAAAACCGTGTCGTTGGTCATCAACTTACCGTAGTAGTAGGACTGGATCTTCTTTTGCAGGATGTAGAGAATTTCCGACTTTGAGATCGCTCAGTCTCGCCACTGTCTTTCGAAATAGTCCATAAGTTAGGCTACATGTTTCTCTGTACTTTCCCAAAACAAAACCAGTCGATTTCAATTAATTGCGCACAACTCCTGAGATGCTTGCTATAGCCTACAGATGCTTGAAAGACTGCTTCCCCTGTTTTACACACACATAAACACAGGCACAGGCGCACATGCACATGCACTCACATACTACTCCTCGCCGTGACTTGGACGAGCGGAACTGTCTGGAGGGTGCCCTCGCGCTCTCCAACTCCTCACATGACGCAGTCCCTATCCCCACGTCGGTCGACCGTGGTTTCGGCGTGGACAACACGACCCGCCCACATGGCGCGACAGCTTACTAGCCCCTTCCCCGGAGAACCTCCATCCCAACCCCCGCCTCATTTATGAATTCTAGATAAATATCCCACCACCAATCTGTTGAGAGATTAGATGGCGAGCCGGAGAACGCGTTTGAATTACTTTAGTACACTCTATTAATGAATGTATTAGAAACAACGCAAACTGTGTCGTCCCTATCTGGACATAGAGCTGGACAAGTTGTGTTATTTTCAACACATTCGTTTCAAGAGTAGAGTGGAAGTGGAAGGGTTCTTTTGTCAGTGGAAGTGGAAGTTACTTTGGAGTTGTTCTGGAAAAAAAACATAGAAACTTTAGAAGAAAAAATAATCATGCTCTGTAGGTTGTGTAATAATAAAATCCTTGTGCAGAGCAAACAGAGTGCTGTGATGTGCAATAATTGTCCTCTTTTGCAGTTAGGGGGTTAATTTGGCACGTTGCTCTTTAGCATTAATTTGCATGTTAAGAGGACACATCATTCCTGAAATACTCTAAACTTTTGTTGTTGCTGCTTTTGCTGCCGCTAGGGCATTTGTTTCAGAAGCAAAGTGTTGGCTCACAGGAAGCCTCGTATCAATCTTCACACTTCTTCTAAGGAATGCATTTGAAATTGTGAAAGGTGACACAAAGACTGGTGCCACCATTTAAAAACTCAACAAAACATTGTAGAGTGTGGTCTGTAACACACAGTCACTATACAGTAAATAAATATCAGCATTGTTTTGCGTTCCATAGAGGATGTTATCGCATAGATATTAAACAGTCCAAGTGTATCAATAACCAAACCATCAATGATTCAAGTGCCATCCTCTATCTTGGCTTTTACAATAAGTGATTGTTACTGTCTCTTATCAGGCAGCTCTGAGTCTATTGCAGCTTTCCTTGTCTGTGGTAAATGTTGAGGAATTTGCCATAAGAGATCTTGCCGTCAGTCCCGACCCAGTAAATGCCTCTATTAACATGCCTGAGAAATAGAGCTGATGATCTGATGAGGACCCATGTGAGCTTAGCTGGAGTTTTGCTCAGGGTAGGGCAGAATTACTTAGATGTCAATCAACAACTATGACTAAAATAGGAGACATTTCAATGTGGACCGATCATTTTTACATATGTCTGTCTGGTTATCAGTGAAATGCAGGCACACTACTGTTTTATCCAGACCACAGTCAAATAAGTAAATAAAAATGCCACAGTCGAATATGAGAAGAGTACTTTTTGGGTAAAGACTACCTAGTGGAGAGTGATTGTGGGGTTGTTTTGGTCCTCTCTTGGATTTGCAGTGCTATATATGAGTCATAAGACAAAGTTTCAGACAAGGTTTCCCTCTCCAATCTACTTAATGAAGGGCTAAGTCCATGCCAGTCTGAATAGGGCTAAAATGCATGGCTGAGCATAGCTTCCTTTTCTCACACACACACACACACACACCCAAACAACCCACATAAACAAACACATTATCTTATCTTGGAAAACCCCACTGTAAGAACACACACTCATGCAAGTAAAATTACACAGAGAGAAAGAGAGAGAGAGAGAGAGAGAGAGAGAGAGAGAGAGAGAGAGAGACATGAACAAATGGGTGGTAGGGTTAGGCTAACCCTGTAAACTGTTGATTTTAATGTTAATGTTCATGGAATGTGTATTGATGTCATTATCACTTTGGACAAACGTGTCAAGAACTATAAACACACACGCACACACACACACACACACACACACACACACACACACACACACACACACACACATATATATTTAATCACAAGGCAGTCCACAGCCCTAGTACGATGCTAATTGCAGTGCTGCCAGGCCAACAATTGCCCATGTGCAGTACCAACAGTACTTTTGGACCCCCCCCCCCCCCACACACACACACACACACAACCGATACAAACACCTCAGAGCCTCTCTCTGACAGACCAGGCCGGCCTGAGAGTTTAAAATGGCCATTTGAGACACACACACACACACACACACACACAGCAAAGCCTCTCTCTGATGAACCATCCAAGGCTGAACTTCTGTCTGGTTTGACAGGGCACTCAGCCCATTTCTTTCTTTTCTTTCTGCTCTTCAAAGCACATTCTACATCCACCACTTCATCCCCCGCTTCCTGGAGCCCTCCCCAATCAGCTCACAAGTCGTCTACCGGGAACCAAAAACATCTAAGCTCTGTCTTTGTCTGTCTGTCTCTCTGCCTCTCTTTCTCCAACTCATTCTCTCTTTTTCTGTCTCTCTGGCTCATTCTCTCTCTCCCTCCCTCTTTCTATTTATCTCTCTGATTCTTTCTTTCTTTCTCTCACTTTCCCTCTCTCTGTCTCTCTGGTTCTCTCTCTCTCTCTCTTTCTATCTTTTTGCTGACTCATCCACTCACACACAAGGCCGCTCTCCTGGACTTGTAAAATCATTTGTGCTCTATTGTGTCTGAGCTTTCGGAGGAATCCAACCTCCACGAGACTCGGTGCTTTTTTGTGTCTCCAGTGCACAATGTGCCTTTTAACACTCTATGCAAACCTGTAACACAAGCTCTTCCTCTCACCGCTGCGTGTTTGGTGTGGAGGTGGAGGTGTCAAACTCCGGTGTGTGTCAGAGAGTACGAAAGTCCTGCCACGTTTTTACTTCTTTACCTGTCCACTTCACACAGGCTGTTGACTTCACTAATTACCTCATCTATCGGGCGGAAGAGTTGAGCAAATTAGAGTCAGCTTTAGTGAACGGTTGGAGGAAATCTGTGGTAGGACTTTGACTTTCTGAAGCCGGAGCCTTCCACCTGTGGCCGACACCACCGTATGTTTGGTGCTAATGGCCCACGTTGGCAGCGGAACAGAGATTCAGTGTGCTGCGAGAGCCATGTTAAGTGGTCAGAGATGTTCAAATCTCTGCAATCTTAGCCGTTTGCCCATTGTCCAAAAAAATAACGGCTAACAGAACCATATGGGGAGACGTGCTAAAACCAGTTCACCGTTTTTCAACGGTTTTCTTTTCACCCAAAGATTGGAATCTACCCTTTTCAGAAGTTTAGTTCAGTTTCAGAAGTAATAGCTGTGACATGGAACAGCAGAACTGAGCCAGTGTTGCTAATAAGGCAACAAGCGGCAGAACAACCTGCTGTTCAGTCACACATAACTGCACCTCAAAGCCCTCTCTTTCTCACACGCATGCACACACACACACACACACACACACACACACACACACACACACACACACACACACACACACAAACACACGCACACACACACAAACACACTTTCTTTCTCTATCTCTCACACACAATTCTCTCTCTCTTTCCCTCACACACACACACAAACACACATAAGCATTCTCTATCTCTCTCTTTCTACCTCTCTTTCTCATAATGTCTCTGTCTTCACTGACAATACAAACAAACACACACACACACACACACACACACACACACACACACACACACACACACACACTTCTCAGTCCCCCGCTTTTTCTTTCAAACACACACACACAAGTTCTCTCTCTCTCTCTCTCTCTCTTGCTCTCTCTTTCTCTCCACTGATACTGTACTCACGGCAGCAGGTGTTTTCACAGAGGGCTGCGGTGACACAGAACCAGTTCTTAGGCCAAGATAAACAGTATTAAAGTTACACTATATGTGGAGGACAGAGCGTTGTACAAACACTAAAGAACAAGGCCCTCACCCAATCAATAGACCTTTTACACATTTACACACTGAACTTATAGTGATAATATCACAATGCCAGATAAGGCCTACAGACATGATTATGTGACAATTTGAGACAAATTGAGAGGGAAGTCAGAGATACCCGGGAAATCCAGAGTTCTCGCGAGAGCTAAATGTGAATTTGCTCAGCGAGTGACTCTGGCGATGAGTAATGATGCTCATTACCTATGCCCATGAAGCCGAGCTGCACCAATCACATCGGTGTATCTGATATAGGTGGGCCAGAGGCGAGCTAAACAGATGACGATATCGTTGCAACGTCGATGTCCGGAAACATTGGTCGTAGTGTTATCCAATTGTGTCGACGTCTGGAATTGGTCAGGAAACATTGGTCATAGTGTTAACCAATTGCGTGCAGAGATATTTTCAAATGCATGCTTGGTGCCGCCCCTCGAGTTGGGGTTGGAGTTTTCATTACTTGTAGCCAGACCCTTAATCTTTTGGATTGGGTCTGGTCCTCCAGGCTAAGTCAGAGATACACTACTCACAAAAAGTTAGGGATATCTGGCTTTCGAGTGAAATGTAATGTTTCAGTACAGAAACTACTGAAACGTTGAACAGTTGGACATGTGCATTCAAAAGTTTAAAGGGCACATTAAGTTCACCTGAAAAAGTTATAGTGGATATAGTTTTTTATAGTGGAAAAGTTATAGTTTCAAGCCGAATATTCCTGACTTTTTGTGAGTAGTGTATGTCTAATCTCAAACATCTGACTGTCACTGATGCTTTTGATGCAGTCTGCTCTGCCTGAATGGAGAGTCTGTTCACATGGCATGAGACCAGACGCCTGCACCATTGGGCAAGATTTGCAGAGCAGCTAGTTAAACATGCTACAGCCTGGGGAAGGGGGAGATTTGTTTGTGTGTGTGTGTGTGTGTGTGTGTGTGTGTGTGTGTGTGTGTGTGTGTGTGTGTGTGTGTGTGTGTGTGTGTGTGTGTGAGGGGGGTAATGTATGGTACTATAATCATATCCAGAGTGTGCGATAAAACATGATTATAGCGCCATAGTAATGAGGGTCTAATGGAGCAGCAGTGGTGCTAACCCAGTCAGCAGATGAGTGCAGAGAGTGTGTGTGTGTGTGTGTGTGAGAGAGGAACAGAGGAATATTTTTATATGAATAGAATGTCATTGAATTTGACAGAAAAGATACACTACTACTACACACACACACACACACACACACACACACACACACACATACACAGACACTGAACAGAATGGACTCGAAAAGGCCCACTGGGCAGTGATTTACAAACCATAAGTACCAGTAAAGGACTCGGAGGAGACACAGACATCGCTGGCGCCGTGCAGGCTAGACCTAGCTGACAACAGTTGGCAGGTCAAGTGTGCCTGTGCCCGATCATATCTGGGTATTCTGTAACAGTTAAAGAGAAGGAATGGCCGCACAGATTTTAATGCTCTCAAAGAGTTTTATGTTTTATCTTTATTTTAGAGCCCCATCGATATGGGATTTTAAGGACCGACACCGATTTCAATATTTGAGGATTTCAGAGGATGGCTGATATTCATTTTTAACAAACACAGTGTTAACCCCCCCCCCCCCCCCCCACAATATTTAGCATATTGAAAACTATGATACTATGATCAAGGTGAGACATACTGTGTTTAAATAAGCCAAACTACTAGCCTAATGAAAGGCTTTTATACAATAAATAAATATTTATTATAAAATAAGTATCAGATCTATATTCTTTGATAACCTCACACCACTACCACAATAGCTTATAGGTTTTTTCAGTAGGTTTTTGGTGCTCATCTTACACATTAATAATAAGCTGTACATTTACAATGTGTGCTAGTTTGTGTGTGAGTGTTTGTCTGTGTGTATAGTGTGTGTGCCTGTGTGTATCTGTGTGTGTCAGAGTTGTTATCTTTGACGTTTTTTATTAGTTATTATTCTTATTTAGCCTCTCTGTTTGGTTTTAGTTAGTTTTACAAGTACAAATGAGTGTGTGTGTGTTTGTGTGTGTGTGTGTGTGTGTGTGTGTGTGTGTGTGTGTGTGTGTGAGGTGCATTGAACACGGTTGAATGCAGACATTCTCAGTTCACCTCAAACATCTGTTTAGTGTACTGGCCACTCACACTAATTAGCACTAATTAATTTTTCCAGTTTATTTAAACATTATTTGTGTTCTTATGCAGAATGTATCAATTAATATGTTAATGATTTTTTTTAGAATCATGCACTGAAAAAAAGTTTTAGTTTCCTCACTATCATGCTTAAATTACCAAAAAAAATTTGGCAACTGCAAGGTAAAGGAACATTTACTCCCAGAGCTGACATCAGATGATTTCACAGGAAGTATGGATTGCAGGGCAACATTCCGCTTTGGAATGTTGTGGAAGAAATAAGGTAAGAAGAATCTGCAGTAGCTCACACCACTCTGTCTGGTTGCTCCTCTAGATGATTACATTAGATTAGATTCAACGGTATATTATATCAACTAGGTATATTTTGTTATCTAAAATACCATGGAAAACAGGACGAGGAAGCCCTTACCTATCTTGACCTTCAAAAAACTGCAAACCCTCTAAAGCAAACAATGGCTGTTGTCTTGGTTACACAGTACACTGGAATAACCTGACAGATCAAACAGTAGAGTCAAAGATTCTATAGTTAATCAACCGTCTCTGGTGGAGTGGTGTTTGATTAGGGTACTTTCCTAGATAACAGCTGCAACAGTGAGTCTAGAACAGATATGATGAGGATCATTAGTGGAGTACAGCATCCACTGCCACATGGGAATATTTCTAAATATGTTCTTGTTGAGTGCTCTTTAAACACCAGTCGACCCTGCTGTGATATAAGGAATCTGCAGTTTCCTGTTATCATTGTTCACATTTCAAAAGGGAGGTTAGTCAACACAGGCATAAAGATTAGGAAAATATGAACGGTTCTCTTCTCTTTGTTCTTTTAAACGTTTATTCAACAACAACAACAAAAACAGAAACTCAGTCAACCCAGAGCCAGTCTGTTTTTTTCAGTCAGTTCATCCCCTGAGTTCAAATCTAAACAGACTAAGTGAGCTGTATCCCTTGCCCTCATGTCAACCCTTGTTTGTGCTGTGCCCTGTGTTGTATTGTAAACACGTCTGACGCAGGCACTGTTGCCTGATAAAGCTGAGCAGATGTAAACGGCGTAAACAAAAGGTTGTGTGCACAGGTGATGAGCACACCTGGGGTCAAGAGCTGTGTAAGCCATAGCCAGAGGCACAGAACCCAGAGGAAATACTTGTGTCAGTGTACATGTTCCGCTATAAAATTGTGCTTTGTTACATTGTCTGGTTCATTTACATCATATAACTTGTACTGTATGTGTCCGAAATAATATCTACATTGTCTTTACATTTCCTTTATTGTATCATCTATTTTGTACATTGTCTGTTGTCTGTCTAAAACTTGGTTAGATAAGCTGTTTTTTGTTTTTCTGTGTTTTTTGTGCATTGGACATTAATCCCCTTTTTGAAGGAAAAGAAATGAATGTTTCTGTCTCACCTGTTAGTTTAGGTTTCACACCTCTATTATTTTAGTCAGTTACTGAGTCAGTGTTTACACTTCTGGCTTTGTTGTTGGTTTATGATGGCCACATGATCATCATGATCAAGAGCCACACCTGTGTGTGTTCATGGTGGTACGGAACCAAACTGTAGTGTAGTAGTGTAGAATATAGCGAGCAGTGGGAATCTTATTGAGATGATCCTCATTTCTTCCACAAATGTAGAGAGCAGCACATGTCCCAAACACAGGTGCTGGCTGGCCAGATTTGGTTTCTTATCAATAAACATATAAACAATACACATAAATACTGTATCTTTTCACAGCATGCTTGATATGTTTAGAACATTTTTAATGTGCATGATTTGTAACAGTCCTATTTTTCAATGGCCACAGAGGGCCCTCTAGTGGTCATAATATTGTAATGCTCTTGTAGAAGCCACAAGTTATACCCCTTTCCATTAATTGTTTATTTAACGTTTGTGTGTGGGTATGAGATGGTAAACGTTTATTAAGCCTCTGGCGACCTACAATTAAAAAAAAAAAAAAAAAACGGAAATGCTTCCGTCTCATCTGTCAACCTCCATTGTTTTGGATAGATAAAAGTTTTTTTTATTCCACCATGTTGCTTTAATGTTCCTTTATGACAGGTATGGGCGTGGTCAGCTTATCAAGCTCCACACCTCTCTGTCTATAGTGGACCAATGTTACTGGACCAGACTGTAAATGATGCATTGGTGTAGAAAGCAGAGGGGGGAATCTGCCAAGTTGCTCTATCTCGCTCTGTCTGTACTGGGCCATAATTCTCACACAGCACATCCACACCCTAAACAGGTGCTGCAGCAAGTTAAGGCCACTT
Organism: Alosa pseudoharengus; assembly: GCF_046254945.1. Classification (NCBI taxonomy): domain Eukaryota; kingdom Metazoa; phylum Chordata; class Actinopteri; order Clupeiformes; family Clupeidae; genus Alosa; species Alosa pseudoharengus. The sequence continues at coordinate 21,883,827 of NW_027468674.1, read as the reverse complement.
GAGACAACTTTCAATATGAATTATGTTCATACAGTATAAAGTAAACAATAACCACATATTCAGAGAATAATAACTATTTATTAACAGCGTAAAAAAATACAGTAACGGACATGGTTGCAAGTACCTTAACTTCTCCAGTATGGTTGTGCCCTCCGGTACTTTACATATGGTACAGTCATATGGCTGATAGTACAAACAGTGTATCAGGAGACCTTTGACAGTAGTGGCAGCAGAACTTTCCAGAACTCCTTCACCAGGCACTGGTTGTTAAACTCTGTCTGCAAGTCCTTTAAGGTGGGTCCTCTTTATTATAACTTCATTATGCTCCTGTGAACACTGTTAGTAGAAAGACACACGCTGGCCTTGGTAATATTCAGTACCGAAAGGCAACATGATTATGGTTACAGTCTTTGGGTTCCATAGCTTATAAGCGCTTCTTCTCCATCAAACCTTCTGGGGTCAAACATTAACACTGTACTTCATCAAGAATCCATCCTAGAAAGACCTATTTTAGCTATGACATGTAAAAAAACACAGCAGCTTTTTAGATCCGGTCATACTTAGCTCCAAGTATGCTCTGTCAGTCTCTCAGTGAATGAAACCGTAAAGATTTGAGAAATTCGTTCCTATCCGGTATTGCTTGGGGTTCCATCTCTTCCATCACCAACACTTTACCCTTTCTTTATCACCATCCATTGTTCTCTCTTTCTTTTCTTTCCTTTTTTCATCCCTTCCTCAAGTTCCTGCTGTGTCTACAGGTCCTTTCCCTCCCCCTTTGGGCTGGTCTTGCCTGACGCCTGCACCCCCTTCACAGTTTTGGGTGTTCTAGGGGTTTTGGCGGGTTTCTCTATTTTCTCCCCTTTCTCCTTCTTCCCCACCTCCTTCGACGTCTCCACTTCTCCTCCCTCTACACCTCCTTCCTCCGTCTTCTCCAGTTTGACCTTGCGGAGCTTGTGCTTGCCCTTGAGCGGGGTGGCGAAGGTCAGCGAGCCCTTGTTGAACTCCAGGGGGAAGATGCCCACGTCTCCGTCGAAGCGGTTCTTGGCCACCTGCAGGGAGCGTCGGCCGGGGCAGGTCACCAGCTTCTTCTCCTGCAGGATCAGCACATTATCTGCCTCCTGGCTGGCCTGGGGATGGATGGACGGCAGCACACAAGGGACAAACTTAGTCAGACATTCACCCTTACACAGAAACTGTACTGTTATGCAAACATCAACATCACAGTCACTTTTATACAAAAATGTACTGCTATGAAAAAATCCCCTTAATAGTGATACGGACTAACAATGTTATACAAATACTAAATTGGCTGTGATGTATTTTCAAGGAACTCACCACAGATGTAAAATAGAATAAACAAAATAGATGAATGACCTTAGAACCTGTTTATTAGTCTTATTAGTGTTAATGTTATGTATGATATTCTTAAAAACAACAAGAAATCAATACTGGTGATTGAATCTTGCGCTCTCATGACCCGTGTCTACTGTACACAACGCATGACCCTGGTGACCTTGTCTGACCTTGGCAGTGCCGAAGATGGAGGCCGTCTGCAGCTCCTTGTCATCCTCCTCTTTCCTCGGGTGGATGATGAGGGTCACATGACAGCTGCTGTGGGTGGCAAACTTTCGGAAGGCTCCGATGATGTGGTCCTGCACTGCAAACCTGTTAAAAGGCACCACATCAATTGCTTCAATTCAATTCAATTGCTTTTTGGTTTATTTGACAGGCCATCGATGCCTTGGTTTCCTGTATCCTGTGTTATTAATGTAGAAGTAGGTGCAAACTTGTCCACAGTTTATGTGTGATTCCCTGTATCCTGTGTAGTGAACGTGGAAGTGCTTCTTCTGATGCTAGTTTGCTTCCTGTATCCTGTGCTTCAATAGCAGAAGTGCTTTTCCTAATAGATGTTGTAGTGAATGTGGAAGTGTTTGTCCTAGTGTTAGTGTCTGTCCCTGTATCTTGTGCTGTAAGGGTGGATCTGCATACTTGTCCACGCTGAGGTTCTCCTGGCCCATCATGAACTGCAGGTTGTCGATGACCACGTGACTGATGTCGTACAGGTACACAGCATGCTGCATGGTGTCCAGCACCACTCTGAGGACACACAACAGCAGACGGCCATTTTGTTACACGCAGTCTTATCCAAAACGATTTACAATATACAGCTTTATCACTGTGTCGGTTATGGACAGCAAAAGGCCAAAACCCTTAGGTGCCTTACGCCTGTCACTAGTATGTCTCTTTTATTTTAAGTACAATTTTGCACATTTTTGCTTTTATTTGACAGGACAATGGAGGTTTGATAGGAAGCACGACTCGGTGGGTGCATTTTGTCTATCATCAGTGTCTATCATGCTGGATATCCCTGGAAATAAATTCACACAATGTAGTTCAGTGGTCTCCGTCTTCGTCTGATTGGCTGCTCTGGTTGTTAGGACTTACTTCAAGCTCTGCTGTCCATGGAAGGTCATGAAGTAGAGCGGCAACTCCTCGAAGCGGTCAGCCCAGGCGTCGTACTGCTCCAGGTTGTCCTCCAGTCGCTGCATGGAAAACTGGGTCAGCATGATCTTGGCCAGCCGCACGTTGTTGATCTCAAAGCTGCCCCACAGCGTGTTCACGCCATTCATGCACAGGTCCAGGGCATACTCACTGATGAAGGTGGTCTTACCACTGCCGGTTGGCCCTGAAAACAAACACACACACACACACACACACAATCTCAACACCTTCCTTCTTATAACACATATCTGTTGTTTTTCATTAGTTCTTGCTTTTGTAAGTCTGTACAGTTTCTTAGATTAGATAAAGGCACTTGACAAATGAATAAAGTGTCAACGTGGCACTTTTTGAGGTATATACACTTATCATGAAAGTAGCTTTAGTATGCTTTTCAGATTCATTTTGATGATCATGTGAAAGACAGAGATAAACACATGTACTGTATCATTCCCAACAGCCACCCAGGATATGCACTATTTATTTCTCTGTTCTGGAAAGAAAGAAAAAGTTTCACCCACAACCTTGCTGACCATATCGCCTATAGACATCAGCATGTTAGTAAGTTTCTATCAGTGGCAATAAGACTATGGATAGTGTTTGTATGTATTTCATGCCTTTTAGGTAATTAGCTCACTAGGTTCACACTAAAATTGGCATAGTGCTGCTTTAAGAGAAAGTGTAGAAGAGTCAAACGGAACACAGAGGTAACAAAGCATGTGAGCAGCGCACTGTATGAAAAGAAATTCAAACTTCAAACACCAACAGGCTGGGTTCCAATATGGAGAATGTATACAAACAGTCAACACCCCACATGTTACATACCATGATACAGAATCCATGTTTGAAAGGTACACCTGTGCTGCTGGACTTACCTGTGAAGACTGTGAGCTCGCCCTTGCGATGGCCCTTCAAGATCTTTGTGAGGTCGGGGAAGCGCGTCCACTTGACCCCGGCGACCTGTTCGGTGTTGGACAGCTCGCCGTACACGTCGTCCCTCAGCTGCTTGAAGGAGACGATGGACTTGTGTGCGGCGGGGATGGACGACTTGACGATGCGGCCCAGGTTGCGTCCCTGCGCCAGTGCCTCGGCCGCGCTGGGCTGCTGGTCGCCGGGCCGCACCAGTGAGCAGCGCTTGAGGCCCAGCTTGCGCGAGAAGACCTTGGAGGCCTCCCAGGAGCGCATGTCGCCGCCCAGCCACAGCGTGACGCGCCGGAACTGCTCCAGGTAGGGAAGCAGCGCCGGGGGCAGGCAGGACACGCCGCGGGGCAGCGCCAGCGACGGCAGGCCCGTTGCCTGGCTCACCGCCATACTGTCCGCCTCGCGGCCGGTCAGCACCACCTCGGAGTCCTTGCGGCCGACAAGGGGGAGTCCAAACAGGTTGTGGTAGCTCGAGGGCCGCGGCACGGTGGCTTCGGTGTAGACTACCTGCCCGGCGGCGTCGGTTCCCGCCGAGAGGAGCTTGACGCCCCGAAGCCCCGAGTCGCGTCCACCAAACCAGGGGAACACCAGGCTCTTGGTGGGCTTGAAGAAGCGGACGTTGAAGCGCTTCAAGGTGGCGTTAGTCAGCTTCCCCATGCCAAACATTGTCTTGGCCAGCTGCGCGTCCTCGTCATGGAGGTCCGAGAATGGCACGGCGCTCAACCAGATCCTCTGCACCTCCCTCAGCTCCATCTCCCTCTCCTCCTGCTCCTCTAGACTGGCGGGGTACCCCAGCAGCACGTTGGGGTTCATCGACGTCTGACCCTCCTTCTGCATCACCTCCAAACAGTCCTGGAGGTCCTCCCAGCTCCCCTCCACCCCAGTCTCCATACACAGGAACTGGCCTGTGGTCTTGTCAATGAAGAGGGAGAAGCTGTCTTTGCTTAGTGTGCCAGAGCCCCCTGGTGGCTGCTCGCAGAAAATACTAGGGGCATGCAGACAGCTATAGCCGTCATGAAACGGGACGTCTTTGGAACGGAGGTAATGTTTGATGTCCGTCACCGTGACAGGACCGAGTGGGATGTCCAAGGTGGACTTGGTGTCTTTCTTGAAGGTGCGGCACAGATTTAGTGAAACTGACCAGCGCTTGGTGGCGTAGCACAGCCGTGGAACAGCGAAGGCCTGCGTCTGAGAGTGCCATGGAGGCTGCCGGCTTAACGGAAACGTGGTCAGGCATCGTTGAGGGGCGTGTCTGGACGAGCAGCCACCTGCCACCCGCAGGAGACAGGCTGCCCTCCGTAGGCACAAGCTCGTCCACATGAGCTGCTATTTCAAGACATCTGAGTGAAGAAAAATAAAGGAAAACATGACAGGAGCACTGACTACAAATATTCAATTAACTTACAGTTAAGCCCAGAACTATTCTCCCAACACATGGGAAATTTTGATTTAATGCTTTCTTATTGGAGTTAACAGACATTTATTTTTCGTTAGTTAGTTTGTGTTTCATCTCGTACTTAAGTAATTTCTAGGCAAAGCAAACCTTCTTGTTAAATAAAAATGCAGTAGAAATCTAAATGTGCAATAGGTATGTATGAATAATGTTGGGCTCATCTGCAAATCAATGTTCCTGTGAAACCTGTAGTCAAGAGATCTATTTCAACGGCTAGGAAAGATAATGTTTAGCTATTCCTATTCTTGATTTGTGGCATGACATTGAAAAGTGCACATACAGGAGCCATTGCCTACCTACCTGAACTCTTACAAAAAATAACTATTAGAATCGTATAGTATTTGGGGACAAAATATTATAGTAGTCTTATAGGAATTAATGCTAGATATTACAGGAATCTTTTAGTACTTTGGGCATACTATAAGACTACAGGAACACTATTGAGAGTAACGATATTGTATTACAGATCATATCATACACAACTATAGAAATATTATAATAGTATCCTGTAGTTCTTTTTCATAAGGGAAGGCTCATACATCTTTTCTGGATTTCATGCATTCTGAGTACTTGTTGAGTCTAGTGTATTTTGACAACAGCAGAATGTAGGTCACATGAATCCCAAAAGGCCTACGTGCAGTTATTAAGGGGACGTCAGACACACTAACCCCTCTCCAAATTACGTTTGGAAACATAAAACAGTAAAACAATTTTGGATACAATATACAAATAGACTCGGGTTAAATTAAATTAAATGGGCTGAATGTGATGAAATAGTGACCTCAGTTTGAACCCGTTGTACGCTAGCTAATACGACACAGAGAAGATTCAGTCTGAAGCTGTTGACGTTACCAAACATGCCGCCTCGATCATAAGAATGGGTAAATGCAACGAACAAAATAGTGTGCACATTCTAGTTCCGCTCTGTTCTAAAGACACCAGCAAGATCGGCTTAAAACGAACACAAGCAAATACTGTACAAACCTGCATAGTGTTTAGCACTTTTTTCAGGGGGTCGCAAGCCCGCTCGCATGCTTGACACTGAGTGCTTCCCAAATGTGTCCGTGTCAAACACAATTCTGTTTTACAAACACCATTCTGCTTTTAGCCACACGATGAATATGTTAGATTAATGCTATGATAAAATGTTACATGTATTAATTAAGTGAAATACTGACTTTAAATATATGTCTGCGCGTTCACTAATCGAAAAGCAGGATTTAAAATTAATATAGCGAGTGCCTGTGTTTCTGACCGGTGAAAATTACCGACGCACACACGTCTGCATGTTCAGGTTGTGAATGTGAAGATGCCCTTGTAGCATTGTTAAGGGTTTCGTTTTAGCCTTCAATAACCGTATAATTTAGTAGCTGTTTACAGTACAATGACTGCAAGAGGTACATCAAGTCGCTTTCTGCAGAGTGTGCTTCAGAATGGTGTTGGTCGATATGTTTGTCAGCTGAAGCGCATATCTCTCATCTTTTCCAAAAATGCGCAAAGTTCACTGGGAGCAAGGTAGTCTTGTTTTTTTGCTGGCTATACTATCACTGAAAGTCTTCAGTGTTGAAGATAATGTTGCTGCTTCATAATATTTTCCTTAGCGTAAATATTTGTGACAATTTCATGTTATCAATTTCGAAGAGTGGGCCTGAAGTGTTATGAGTCAGGCAGTGCAGTCGACATTAGGCATAACATCAACAACTTATACTAACTGAATTGGTGGAAATGTTACCGAAAGCGCAACATAGGCCTAACGTTACTGTTTAAGGCAAGCGGTAAGCGTTTAACATTCTCTCGACTTTTCCGCAGAAATTTCATCGAGGAGGGTGTGGTGGATTACGCCAAGAAGAACCCTGGAACTGTTGTGTACATTTCCCCGGAGCCCTGTAGAATACCCAGACTCGTTGCGGAGTACCGTGAGTATGGAGGGATCTGATCTAGTAGGCCTACTCAATTAAAAAGTGAAGGGAATTATAACACAAACTTTTCATCAAACCTTCAAAAGCATAAGTCTGTTATTCAGTGAATTGTGTTTCTTAAGCCTTCTACGATGGTGTCAAATCATTATGTTTGAGAATATTGTTTCTTTCATGTTGTCTGCATAGTCAATGGTAACGTGAAGGAGGAGAAAATCACTGGAAAAACATCTCAGGAGATTTCCGACCTGGTGACCAAGCTGACCAACCAGTCAGGACTGGACATCATCCGCATCCGGAAGCCATACCACACCGACTCCCCCAGCATCCAAGGCCAGTGGCATCCCTTCACCAACCGACCCCCGTCTGTTGGGCCTATCAGACCCCCAGGCAAGGAGGCCAGTACATGATAAGAGGACAGTTGATGGATGATGTGAATGCGGTGATCAAGTGCACTACTGACACCAGCCTCATGTGGAAGCTGTTGTCAGTGTCGTCCACTGCACTGAGTGAACTTTGTGCTTTCTGCAAACCAATGAGTTTGTGTGCATTATGTACACTGCACACGAGGTGTGCATGGACTCCAGGGGAATGTGTGAACATTTCTGAGCCAACAGAGGAGATGTGATCGTCTTGTTTTCGTGCAAAGAAAGAGCTGTGTATGTTTCAACGTGCAGTAAAAAGTACTAATATAAAACTTTCTCTAATTGATTACCGTGTTTGTAAAAGCAGCTATGCAGATTCAAAACTAGATGACAGATGATGTACCACATTTTTCAAACAATAAACGTATGTGCTCATATAGCAGAAATAACACATTAAGTCAATACTCAAACCAATAATATGTTTAATGGGGTTTGATAGTTGGGCACATGATGAACCAAAATGTCTTTTTAAAAGGGTAATCCCGACATGCTCACTTTAGCTGTCTTCTTCCTGAAAAAGAAAGGGGAAAAAGTCAGCAAATTCAACATTATACACAAAAATAATTATACACAATTTTTACACAAAAAATACACTATTTTTACAGTTGCCTAATTACATCCACCAAGTAGGTTAGGTTTTCAGTTCAGATTGTTTGTTTGCAGGATTATGCAAAAACGAACAGGCCAATAATCCTGAAACTTGGTGGGGAGCAAAGCTGCACGAATTGGTTAAAATATCTATTCTGGCCGATTGCTTTAAGTTGGGTCACCTGAACTGAACTAGAACACCTTTGCCCTCATCTCCAGTATGAAGTGCACAGCATTAAACATGAACCCTGGACTTCTTCACTTCAGTTCTCGTAGAACATCACCTTCTGCTCGTCCTCTTTGACCTCTGTGTGCTGATCGCTGTGTGGGTCTCTCTGTGGCTCTTCTCGAGCACGACTCGCTGGTCTTTCAGGTGGTTCTGATTTCCCTAGCTCTTCAGACGGTTCTGCTTTCTCTGGTTCATCAGACGCCTCAGGTCCTGCTTTTGCTAGTTCCTCTGCTGGGTTCAGGTGGCTGGAATCAGGTTGAGGCAACTCCTGCCGAGAAGGTTTAGCTGAGATGAAACTCTTGTGTGCACATCAATGGCAGATCATGTCCTGTCTGACTCTCCGGCTGCCTAATTTAGCATGTTCTCTCCCTCACTGACAGAACTGGAGAGTCTCTCTCTACCCTGATTGTAGCATGATGATCTGTGAGATCTGATCGGAGCGTGTCCTTTCTCTCACTGGCAGAACTGATGAATCTCCCTCCGCCCTGGCTGTATAGTATAAGACTATAAGGTCTGACTGTTTGGAATTCATGATCGTCTTTCAAGATGTCTCGTGTCCATTGTTTCCCCTCAATTTTTTTATATTCCCTCTCTTTTTCTATTTTTAATGTATTCTGTCTGCCATCGTTTTCAGTTAACTCTTTCTGCCCTTTGTCTTCAAAATAACTGCCTCTGAGATTCTGCATCGTTTTTTTTGCTTTTTTTTCTGTCAGTTCTCATCTTTTGAATTTCATGTAGTCTTTTTTTTCTGCTGTTGTCTTCTTTCTCATGCCTTTTCATCCCTCCCTCTGTCTTGTAGAAACATTAGTCTTCCCCTCACACTCTCCTGTTCTCTCTGCCCTTCTACAGTCTGCATTTAGTTGAATCTTTTCACCAGAATAGAGGAGACTGTATTTGGCAAAGTGGAGCCATGAGACCGAGAACACGACAACAGAAGACATTGATACGGCGGCATCACCTCCTCAGACTGCTGTTGTGACGGCTCCAGTGACTCGGTCTGTTTCTGTGGCTCTCCGGTCTCTGTCTTCTCCGACTGAGATAGCCGCCCGTCTCCAGGGAGACACTGGTCAGCCTCATGGGCGTCCCGGCCAGCCTCTGTGTCTCCCCTCTGTTCCCCCTTATTGCTATCTAGAGCTCCACCCGGAACAGCGTCACCCAATTTCAGCTGAAAAGCGAAAAGTTAAGTCAGAAGTCAGTCACTGTTTTGACTGTTGTTCCCTGGCTGTAGCTCTTAGGTTCACCTCTGTGCTCCTTCTCAATACTGTCTGAAACACTGAAGTACACAATATTGGGAACACCGTCATCTTTCCTCATCATGTATGTCTGATCCTGCTGTGGTTGTTTTAGGGAAAGCTATCTCCTCATGGTTATGGCTAATCACGTTCATCCTCTCTGAACTGCACTGGTCCTTGGTTTCCTTATTACACAGGAGATGTTTCCATGTTTTGCTGCAGGGCTGTTTCTGATCTGACTCCTTTGACTGACTGTTTTTATCAGCTGTTTATTTGTCTAAGCATCTAATACCCATCTTGCTAAATATTTCAGCCTTAACATTTCTACAACCTGGATTCTCTTCAGCCTCTGCTGAACCCTCATCTTGAAGTCGTGCTGAGGGGCCTGTGCATCCTGTGCAAAAGCCCCCCCTTGTGGAGGTTTAGTTAATGACAGCGAGGGTTTTGAGTTTTTTCAGTCGTCACACTGAACTGTCAGATTCTCCTAGAGGAAATCTGTTTCTTGGGGTGAGTTTTTGTCTCGGCTTGCTCCTGCCGAGCAGGACCCTCTGCAGGTCTCTGACCATCAGCATCAGTGCCAGCATTCTGCTTTGTACTGAGGTCAGTACCACTATGATTATGATTATCAGGTTATGATTTGCCTCAAGCAAGCAATCTCAATGCCTCAAGCAGTCATCCAGTTGAAGCAGGCTATCTTACACACGACAAACGCATGCTATTTTATCCACACACGACACACAGGCTATTTTACACAAACAATATCAGACACAGAAGGCCTTTCAGACTGATATTTCTTCTGCATGCCAGATTTACAAAAGGCAGCACTGCAAAGATCTAAAACATAATTTCATCTGACCCTAATCAACCCCCAGGGCCCAGAAATATGTCAAAACACCAGTGATTTAAAAATGACAGCAATCATGTCATATCAAGCACTACACACAGTCAAACCCACAGCATGCTTTTCAATCAGCGTGCACATTGCCCCAACAAACACCAACAAACACCCAACAGTTAGGTTAGTGTGCATGTCAATAGGTGTTTGTTGCCGTTTGTTGGATGGAGTTACTTGTTCGATTCGTTTGATATGTCCAAAAGTTAATCCTTTCAGTTACTGTCTGGGCAGTGTGGAGCTGGCAGTTGGTTTTCTGAACATTCTAAAGACTATAACCAACAACTGGCAACTTTAAAATGTTGGATTTTGTTGGGCATTTGTTGGCGGCTCAACTTTCACCTTGTCCTCGGAACCCTCAACGGCACCCTCGTCTACAGTATCTGTGGTTTCCCATAGGTGTGTTCTCCGGGGTTCTGCTCAGGCTGAGCGTCCTCCACGTCCTTAACCAGTGAGCTCACCTGCACAGGTGTACGCCTTTCAGATGCATCACTCACCTGCCGGGCCATTTCACATGGATATCTACTAGTTAGATAAGGTAAGGCAGTTGTGCTGGCTAGCTCTGAGCTGGGTATAGGCTGTGCTCTGCTCTACTTGAGTCAGGTATGGCTAATTTTTTCCCTCATCTTCTCAGTGACTCAGTCACATATGTCTTCTTCTGAATCAGATAAGCTGTATTTTTTCTGTACCTAACTCAGGTAAGGTTAATTTCTTCTCTGTGTCAGGCATGGCTAACTACTGAGTCAGGTAAGTCATATTTCTACTATACTTCTGAATGGGATAAACGGTATTCAGGCATGCCTGGCTTCTTCTTGACCTCTGAATTAAGTACGTCTTGTTTCTTCTCTACTTCTGAATCGTATAAGTTGTTTTCTTTCTTGTTGAGATTGGTCTACCTTTATGTTTATTCCTGTCAAAATGCTCAAACTAATGTCTGAACTGATGTTCTTATGTGCCTTCACATCTGACTGTAGCTTTGAATGACCTTACTACTTCAAAGCATCACCTTCTCTGCCTGTTGTTCTGGTGGCTGAGACTCAGTTGGCTGAGGAGAGATGTTCTGTGTCTCATTCTTGGCCTCTGACTGTGAAGTGTTCGGTGCATCAGGTGTTTCTGTGATCTAGTGGATATTCATAGAAAAAGGGGCCCATTTGAAGGAAAACAGCAAAGAAACCAGTAAAATCCATGCACATCTGCACAGCGATCTTATCTATCTGTTCTTTCAAGCAGTCCTAACAAGGTCCCTTTCATCAGATACAGTTAAAACATTTTATACTTCATTATCTCCATTATCATTTCCCCTGGAAAACTCAATAACATCATGATCACACTTATGGACCTCCCTGCCAGATAAGTTATCTGTGTCTCTGACCGTGATTGCCGCTGAATGGTTTTCTTCCTGGACCAAGTCAGTGGCCTCCCGGGCCATCTCAATAGGAGTCTGACCAGCAGTGTGTGTTTTTGTTTCTGACGCCTCTGGTTCCGGTTCTGTGAGGTTTTGGGTGGGTTCCCCTGAAGCCACCTGGTACAGATTTCACAGGAAATGTAAACAAATGACTCCATGTCTTCCCCATGTCAGGGCAGAAGGAATGGGAGGGGAAGCGAGAGTCTAATGAACTGTCACTAGAGTCACCACTACCACAACAACACAAAAACAGCAACCACCACAACAGTGCACTCGGCTTCATGCTGAGAAACCCAAATCTATAAAGCTGATTTTGGTCTCAGGCCAGATTTAGTTGAACTGGAATTATTGAATTCAAACTATTTTCTTGTGCAGTTTGTTCAGCTTCATGATGAGTAAAAGACCTAGCAATCAACGTTCCAGGTCCAGACAACTGGATTTCTTGCATGTTAGAAATGTTTCTTGTCTGTCTTGCAGGGTGAGCAGTCGAAGATTTAGTGTGAGCACCGAAGTGTTTGATGTATTTGAATCCCAACACAGAATACAAGGCGGCATGACATGACTACACCACAAACACTACCACCAAGGAGATGGGAAGACTAAACTACACAGCATCACTATCACAGCCACAAACAGGCAGACAGATGCTTCAGCATAGCACCACAGCACACTGAACACCTTGTCTCCTGTGCTGACATCCAAAACAAAGGAGCAAAAGACAAGGACGTTAGCCATGACAACCACACCACACACACACACAAACCACCGCCACCATGACCACCATCACCACCACAACGGAGATGCTTTGACGGAGGCCTCCTCAACCGATCAAAGCATCTTCAAACAGGACCTTGTCTCCAGTTGCGGCATCCAAAGCACTGCTTCCACTTTCCTCTGGTGGCTCTGTCGCGATTTGAGAGGTGAGATTGGCTGTTGCTCCGGGCATCTGTGCCGCATCACTTCCTGTGTCAGTGTCTGTGCTTGTTTCAGGGGGTGGGGGAGTTTCCTGTGGAATATGTCACTTTGAAAGGGAAGGCTCAATACAAAAGCCCTGATAGATGGTATGACTAAAGACATGGAAATCATTACATCAATCAGTGTGTGGTTTATATGATCATTGGCTAGGCTGGAATAGAGTACTCTTTGTCTGAACAAACATTCACACATTATTTTCTTTTATGCACACACACACTGTAACTGTGGTCTTCTGACTGACACCATACACAAACACACACTGTAATTGCGGTTTGCTTAATGACCACACACACACACACACACACACACACACACACACACACACACACACACACACACACACACACAATGCATACTTGATCCTCCTTCACTGCCTCCAGTTTGGGTGGGTTGGACTTCTTTGGTCGCTCCTGCAGAGTTGATAGAGGTGTAGAGTCTGCTTCCTCCTCCTTCTCAAGATAATAACAACACATTGTAAACTGATTGTCATACACACACTCATATGCAGCAGTGGTCATAGGGCAATTCCAGTTGGCTTGGAGTAGGTAACACTCACAGGTGAGGGAATGAGTACCAAGTATAGTCAATCAATCCTTAGTGCAAAACCTAGTAATCAATAGCATTCACACACACAGACACACACCACTTCTGCTTTGGGTCCCTCCTGCGCCTCTCGGAGTTGGTCCTCCTCCTCCTTAAGTAGTTTTTGGTGTATGGCCTCGTCCCTAGCTCTGGCCTGCTCCTTCTCCAGCTCTGCCAGGTAGGCACTCATCTAATGGAAACAAAGGCAACAGTAGTCAATATCATGCCTAAACAGTTCTGGTGTGTGTGTGTGTTTGTGTGAGAGAGATAGAGACTTTAGCAAAAGGTGTTTCATGAGTAAAATAGTAGCTAGACTATTATTCACTGGTAAATCTATAATACAAGTTCAAAGAAAAGGATGATGTCACAGCACTTAATTTAAAATGTATATCTAGACTTAGCTGCCTGTAGTACTGGCCTACAACAAATCTGAAAACATAGAAGCTGAGACCTACATGTAGGCATACATTTAACTTATATCAGACATAGTCTACATTTGCATAAATATCTAAAATACTGAAACGTTAGGCTGTCTCAAGTATCGATACTGTAGCTATCAATACGACGGTAACGTTAGCCTACACAGACCAGTGTAAAGTGTAACATGTAAATTACAAAGCCATTACACTTGCAAGGCATTATCGACACACTCACCTTCTCCTCGTAATCGAGATTTTCTTTGTATTTGTAAATCCATTGCGCCAGATACTCAATGGGGTCCAAGGGTCTTTGCACAGCAACTTCAGCCAAGCCCTCGGTCAGACATTTCCCCAGACGCGTTTTCAAATACTCCGAATCCATTGTTATACTTGCGGGCTAACTAAAATAAAATATTATAGTTCTAGTTCTAAAAAGGTCACAATATATTTAGTGCAGAAGTTATTTCAGGCCTATGCCTTAACACCTGATTTGTGTGGATGAAATGCATGCGTCTGTGAGTATCAAATATTACCATGGTAACGGTGTCGCACAGTTCACCGTCCCGTCCTTAGCGTTCGTGATAGACAGTTCCTCAGGGCAAAACTGCACGCTCCACTCTTTAAGGTGGCGCTAAATACAGCGAAACTATATTTGGTATCGTTGGAATCGTAATTTTGTGTAGATTATGAATTTAATGTGCCTACAGTACCAATCCTTCCTGGGGGAAAATATAAAGACGTATATAGAACAGAACATGATCATGAGCGGGGGCAGGCCTAATTGGTTAGCGCTTCGGACTTGTGCCAGTTCGAACCCTGACCAGTAGGAACGGCTGAAGTGCCCTTGAGCAAGGCACCTAACCCCTCACTGCTTCCCGAGCGCCGCTGTAGCAGGCAGCTCACTGCGTCGGGATTAGTGTGCCTTCACCTCATTGTGTGTTCACTGCATGCTCAGTGTGTTTCACTAATTCACGGATTTGGGATAAATGCAGAGACCAAATTTCCCTCAAAACATTATACTGTAACGATTTGATAGCGAACCACACAGTTGTCCAATCAAAAGGTTTAATCACTGAGAACGAGAGCAGGGATACAGACCAAGACCAAGACACAGAACACAACGCACACAGGGCAGGTCAAGCAGACACACACACTACACATACAGGGGAGGTCGCAGCCTCCCACACAAAAAGGATCACACACGAGGGAGAACTAAAAGGGAAACATGTTACAATAAAGACACCAACTTTACACTTATAACTTAGGATAATAACGACATAAACCCCCCGATTGTTCGCTCTCGTGCCCCAGCATGCTTTTCGCCGGAGAACGGTAGCACAGTCTTTTTGCGCCGACGCTACATAGCTCCCCCAACAAGCCGTTGCCGTCCTCGGCAACGACCACGAGGTAGCCACATGCTAGCGTCGGCGCGCGTCGCCCGCCACTCAGTCCAGTGCGACAGTACCGCCAAATCACGTGGGGTGCACGCGCCGCAGGAGCTCACTCAACGGGGCGCCACGCTGCTAGCAATCCAGTTCGGGCGTGCTAGCAGCCACGTGGCCGACCCCGCTCGTCACCAGCTCCCTCTCAGCAGCCGCCCTCAGGCTGCCCTTTCCGCGGCGTGTCACCACGGCACTCCTCCTCTCCAGACGGGGCCCTAGGTGGCCTTACAACCGTCGACACTGTACCAAGCACCGGGGTTCGAGGGGGGCCAGATGAAGCTGCGCCAACGCCACTCCGCTCCGTCGAGTCGCCGACCAGGACAGACAGGCACCGACTCCACAGCAACCGGACCGCGCTGAGCTCTCCCGCTGCAGCTACCGTCTTCGGCGTCCCTCCTCGTGTTGCCATCTCACAGAGCCGTACTGCTCTGTTCCCGGCCCGTTCCACTCCTTCGCGGCCTCGGCGAAGGCACGACCCCCGAGATGGTCGTGCTATCGAACTCCACACACAAACTTTTTTCAAAAGGCGCCGGCCAACAGGCCAACTAGAACAGGCGCCCACACAGCACGGTGCCTCTCACACGCACCCAAAAGTTTTTTTAAAGTTCAGAGGGCCTTTCCATCGAAGCTGCCCCACCGTCGTGAGTTCGCTGCCCTCAGCGGCTCCGCCAACCGTCCATCTAGGAACCTCTTCCTCGCCGCACTCCCTCGGCTCTGCTCACGCGTCGCGGCTCGCCGTGGAGTCAGCGCCCAGGTCAGCGTCGTCTTCTCTGCGAACGCTTCTTCAGGCCCCTCTTCCGGCAAGAACTTCTCCCATGGCCGCAGGCAGCTCCAGACGATAGCTCCTCTCCTCCGTCGGCAGTAGCGATATATTGCCCCGAGCTTTTTAGTAGCCCTTACAAGGGCTCTCTCTGGATCCTCTTGCGTGGGCCTCCACCCAGTGGTGAGGTCTCCCGCTCCCAGCTTCTCCCGCTGAGTGGAGGCCATGTCCGAAAGTCGTTTCTGACACCAATGTAACGATTTGATAGCGAACCACACAGTTGTCCAATCAAAAGGTTTAATCACTGAGAACGAGAGCAGGGATACAGACCAAGACTAAGACACAAAACACAACGCACACAGGGCAGGTCAAGCAGACACACACACTACACATACAGGGGAGGTCGCAGCCTCCCACACAAAAAGGATCACACACGAGGGAGAACTAAAAGGGAAACATAAATAAAGGGAAACAATAAAGACACCAACTTTACACTTATAACTTAGGATAATAACGACATAAACCCCCCGATTGTTCGCTCTCGTGTCCCAGCATGCTTTTCGCCGGAGAACGGTAGCACAGTCTTTTTGCGCCGACGCTACAATACTTATACATTCGGCCAAAATCATGTGTTACCACATTTTTATATAAGCCGTTATCTTGCAAACCGGTTAACCATTGGTCATTCACTTACTAGCTGGCTGAGGACTGGCTAAGTATTCAAAGCACTGGGGTCAAAGGTCAAGGTCACATGGGGTTATAGAGTGAAAATACAGTATTTGGACAATACCTCTAAAGCTGATTGATGGATCTCCATTATGACAACTGCCCACCATAAATGATAGATGAACTGATGAGATGCTCAGGGTCATGGGGTCAAAGGTTAAAGTCAAAATAAATCCATTGCGTATAATGGTTGCATATAAAGGTTGATGGGGATCAATGTGTTCAATATCTTCTGTGAATATTAAAGTGTAATTCTAGCGCAACTGTTAAGGCATCGGGGAGTAAGGTTTACTGCTAACGTTCTAGCGCCCAGCTATGCTAGCTGGCATCTATTACATCAGCACCATAGTGCCTAAGCCAGTCAAACTCTGTACTAGTTTAATCAACGAGTTATAGCTCTCGAAGGGGTTCTCAATTGGTTTTCATGCCGAAAAAGAACCTTGGTTGAGATTATGTGGTAATTAATATTTCTATAAGTTTTAGTATTATATAATTAGAAGACTAGCTGTCAGATCAAAGGGTAGATGAACACCAGCTAGACCATAAGGAAGGGGAAATAATCATATATGGCCGAGGAAGGGTAACGAAGATACCAGACAGACCAGGTATGGCCTATAAGGAGACCATTTCCTCAAGAAATGGTCAAAATGAAATTGGGAGTAAAACACATTGGGAAGTACTGGAAAACCCAATTTACACTAGAGTAAGATACAACAACACATGTATAATGTATTGACAGGAAATAGTTTCCACCTTTATAATGGGCTCAGCTCAATTCTGATTGGCTGAGCGGCATTTCAGGGGTCTCAAGGAGGGGGCGCTTCTCGAGCACCAAGAAGCATAAAAGGCAGAGCACAGCCACATTCAGATCAGATCTCATCGGGATAGCTGCTGGTACTCATCATCCTACTACCTGCAGTTCAGTCTAGACATTGGGCTGTATTCTCACTGCAATACGGTGAATAAAAGATCAACAGTCTTTCGGCATCCTCTGTGTTCGTGGTGTCCTTTGGGTCTTTGGTTCCAGAGTAAACAAAACAAAACAAAACATATTTTACTCTCAATTTATACATTAGAGTTGAGTATCAGTATTTATTCATGTACAACAGTCTAAATTTCATTACTCGGACTGATTACCATGGATGGAACAGTGCTTGATGATGAAAATGGAATTTCAGAAAATCTTTGCGTCATCTGCCGAGGTGGAGGTGAGCTAAGATCTTGCAGCAGTGGCTTGGAAAAAATAATTAATTACAGTATTGCAATAGATGACAACAGAATTGCCAACAACACATCTATGGCTATTCAAGATGTTTGATGAAGGTTACTTTACAATTCGACGAAGCAACCGATTTTGGGCAGGTCTATGGTCAGATTGAGCAAGTGATGTAAAATGTAAATGTAAATCAGGTTTCTAGGCCAAGTATACTTGCGTATACAAGGAATTTGGTCTCTGCATTTATCCCATCCGTGAATTAGTGAACACACAGTGAGGTGAAGCACACACTAACCCGGAGCAGTGAGCTGCCTCGGCGCTCGGGGAGCAGTGAGGGGTTAGGTGCCTTGCTCAAGGGCACTTCAGCCGTTCCCACTGGTCGGGGATCAAACCAGCAACCCTTCGGTTCCAAGCCCGAAGCCCTAACCAGTAGGCCACGACTGCGGCAAATGATGATGCGTTCAGTTAAGAGTAGGGGTGGACTCACCACAGGAAGAGGCCTGACTCAGAGTGTGATTGCCACATAGATACACAGCATGCACAGATGTGGAGATGATCAAGGGGTCAATGATCCCATGACCTTCAATATGTAAGCAGTTCATGTGGGCTTTTCAGTGAGTTAGGCCTACTTTGTTAAGTTTGCTGACAATCCTGAATTTCGTTTTGTTGTAATTTCAATATGACCTTAACCTTTGACCCCAAGACATATACTGCCCATTCAGCTTATTAAGCCCTTTATCTTGAGCAAGCACACTAAGTTTGATAAAGATTCTTCAACCAATTCAGGAGATTTTTCCTAATATCATGACGTTATAACATATAATTTTTTTGCCTAAAATGCATTGAAATGTGGTTCATTTAATGGCCTCTAACCTTTTTTCCGGAAAGGATTGATACTGTAGGCCTGTCTAATTGTTAATCTATATTAAATGACGTTTCCAACAAAACCAAATATTCGCTTCACTGTATTTAGCGCCACATTCAACCCTAATTCGCTCGGACTACTAGGCCTATAGTAGTAGTAACCGTATCTTCTTTTATCTATAATCTTATTCAGTTTTATCATTATCACTAGTATTATTTTTTGTATTTTTATTTATTTTTTGTCATTTATATTTTGTTTTATTACTGTTTTTATTTTATTTTACTTCTGTGAGCACCTTGGGTCAATTGCATTGCTATATATATAAATGTGACTTGACTTGACTTTGGCAGCAATCATTTTTAATAGATTATGTTTTTTAAATCAGTTCAGAGGATAGTGGAAAAGCTTATTCAGTTTTAGTTTCTTCTGGGATTTTTTTCCCCAGGTAAAAACGTTGAAGCTAAAGTAGTTAGAGCTGAAGAAATAGCAAAAGTGGAAAAGATGTAGACTAGGAGGTTCAATTATTTGTAAATGTGTATCATGCGAATACCCTATGTAGTATATTCACTGCTCTACTTTTCTTAAATTAAAGTATTGAGTTTCCTCTGATGAGGACCATCATTTGGGAGATTTGGATGAATGAAAGTAGCAACCTGGCAATGGTGGGACTACATTTTTGTTTAAATTCAGTACACCCAATACACAAACTCCTGACCTGAACATTTTGTTGTGGTTGTAAGACATGCCTATTTTAAGGTGTGAGTTTTGAAGCCGATGAAACTGGATATTGGAAGAGGAGAACCGCCGCTGGCCGGCTCGGTTTGGAATGCTCTGCGAATCGATAGACACCTTCCACGCCCCACAGCTGTTGGAACTGCTACGGAACTGCTGGAGGGGAGATAGTAGCTTGCTGTACCCAGGGTTGGGTCAGATTACTTTGAAATGTATTTAATTAATTTGAAATCCATTACTGACTACAAATTACATGGCAATTTTTGTAATCAGTAACGTAATCAGTTGGATTACCAAAAACATGTAACGTAATCTGATTACTTTAGGATTACTTTTAGAATTACTTCAATAAATATGTCCCTTAAGTAAAAGACACCACTACATTGAATTGATGAAAGAATTCTCATTCTATTTTTCTCTTTATTATTTTATTGCATCTAAGAAATCTCTTTGCTCTGAGTAAAGCATTCCTGTGTGAATGAACTGATCTTTTCCTCCAAAAGTATTACCATTTACTTTGAGGTCACCAGGTCCCATTGTCTGAAAAACACCCAAAACTAATACATTTCTATAGCTATTCTCCACTTTGGGGGTGGTGTTTTGGTGGTTAAAATTTTCACCCCATCCAAAAATTGATCACTTAGTCATCATGGATGTGATCATGGATCACTATTCTCCAAACATGCACAACTCAGCTTAACCTTTATAAGGGCACACCTGGACAATGAATTTAGCTTTCACTGGATTTTTTTGACCCAGGGACATGGGCTGAGATCGGAATAAAAAAGGAAGCATTAAACCCAAATGACACCATGTCCATTTCAATTGTGGGGGTGAGAAAATTATTCCTTTGGGATGTTTTTCAACCAGGGGGACCTGGTGACTTTCTCAAAGTAAACGGTAACACTAAAACAAGAGGCTACATTGAGATTAGGAGGAAAAGATCAGGCAGTGTGCCGAGAGACCTGCCCCAATAGTAAACTAGATGTACCGCAGAGCGGTACAAAATATGACCGCCGCCCAGTCCAGCACATTTTTTCCACAAAAATAAATCACGCTGAAAGGCCTATATGATTCTAACTGTCTCACTAAATTGCATTATCCACACTCAATTCTCACTGGTATCTGCTAGACAACAAGTACCAAAACATGATTAGTGCATAGATTTCACATGTAAAATTTATTTTATACAACCCCACCTCCATCTTGCCTGTTCATAATTCTGAGAAATTCTTGAATTGTGTGCATGTGTGCATGTACATGTTTATGTTATGTGTGTGGGTGTGTGTGTGTGTGTGTGTGTGTGTGCGTGCTTGTGTGTGTGCCTGCGTATGTGCCTGTGCATGCAAGCGTACATATGTCTACTGTGTGAGTATGTGTCATACGTATGATTACTGTGAATGTATGTGTGTGTGTGTGTATCTGTTTGTGCACATGTGTGCACATGAAATGGGTTAACATGACCCCTGGAGGCAAACATACGGAAAAAAATGATCATCCTAGGCCCTACAGTTCTCAAGATATTCAGAGAACTGTGTCTGCCCTACCCTCCTTTCGGGGGGTCCAGTCCAGCGGGGGGGCTACAGATTAAACGAAAAACAACGGTTCCATGTGTAACAGGGTGAAACTAGTCCTCACAGCACTGCCTAGTTCCCTTCCACAGGTATCTTAAAGGATTCAAAGAGACTGGTATACAAAAATAATCTCAATTTATTAGTGCTAATGGTTTCGTTAAAATATTGACGGTTGGCAACCAATACAGCCCGAGGGCACACAAATGACCAACAGCACGGCCTCACTACCACACAAAACACAATGTATCAGACACCTCAATCTCAGTTAGCACTGCAACCACAATAGGAAAACTCTGTATAAGCATGCAAGCTCAACACTGGGTAATACATGTGAAGCCACACCACATCTATGTTGGAGGCTGACTGCGGTGTTGTGCGATGTTAAAATACTGTTTTGGTAAAACCATTCAAAATAACAACCATCCCTTTAAAAAGAAAAGAAAAGAAACAAAACAAATATACAAAATGTACAATGAGTCTTGGAGGTACAGTACAATTCTTAAAATTACGATAGGGGAAAGCGGCAATTACACCTAGGAGCACTCGGTGTCTGCAACAAATCACAAGCATACCATAAGCACACGTAGCATACAACCAACTGCACAGGTTTCTTTCTATTTGTATCGTCTTTCCCTGGGTTACAAAATAGTGTTCACATGGTATAATGTCCCACTTACAACATATCACACATAATACATATATAAACTATATTCTTTTACCCACAGCAATAGTGCAACATGTTTAAGCAGGGAAAACACAAACAAACAGCATAGTACATCCCACATTAATGAACTGCTACTTTGCACTAATGGTCCCCGCTCTATCGAAGTGTGGCCTTGGTTACCTTCTTAAGTTGCACGCAAAAGTCCATAAACAGATGCTTACCGTTCCTGTTTACAGCATTACAGCAATAGTACAGCGGCTAAGCACCGGAATCGTTCAGTTTTCGCAGAAAGCATGAAACTTGGCACAGTTATACTACTACCCCTAGTGATCAAAAATTGAAATGGACCCCAACACATAGCGCCCCCTAGTGGCTGCCATCTTGAATTCAAATATGGCTACCATTCTTAATAGAATTGTTGATACAACTTCAAAATTAAACAAGATAAAAAAGTATTTTAAGTTCTAACACTCAATTTTTAGGGTCAAGGAAGCTATTGACATGATTTCCAAACAAAGTTGATGTTGGCCATTTTGAAATCCAATATGGCGGATACCAAATGTGAAAATATAGACCATCTCTATTGTTATTCATGATAGAAATATCATTCAAAAATAATTTCAAAGTTTGAACAGTCATTTTATCACATGACAACCTCAATAATATACGAGGCATCAAGTATAATCTGGTAAAATTCCAATATGGCCACTATGTGTAAGAATATAAGACAATTATTCTATATCTTGGTTAATTGAAGTAACTACCTACATCATCAATAAATTCTTATTCTACCTTCTTCTCTTTCTGAGCAAACCTTAACTCTTACTATACACTGCTCAAAAAAATTATACACTTTAAAAAATAAAACACATCAGATCTCAATGGGGGAAAAACATCATGCTGGATATCTACATTACATTACATTTGGCTGGCGCATTTTTAGCCAAAGCGACTTACAACCTGGTAAACAGTTTAACACTTTTAAAACAATTCTCTCAACAATTCTAGAACAATTTCAAACAATTCAAAAAGGTGTACAATAGGGAAAAGTGCATCAGTGAGTGCTGTTTTTATACAGTCAAGTCAGGTGGTAAGTGCTAGAATTAGCTAGTTGTAAGTAGTGCTACGAGAAAAGATATTCTCTGAAGAGCTGGGTCTTCAGGAGTTTTTTGAAGATGGAGAGAGATGTCCCTGCTCTAGTAGGAACTGGTAGTGCGTTCTACCAACGAGGAATAACAGATGAACAAAGTTTGGATTGACCTGAGCATACCGGTGGCAGAGCTAGACGATGTTTGTCTAAAGAGCGCAATGGTCGGGGGGTAGCATATATGCCTGTATGAGGGCATTCGAGTAGGTGGGAGCAGTAGGTTTAGCTGGGAGGACCAGCTGTTTGTTTTTTGAGAGGTTTAGCTGGAGGTGGTGTGCCTTCATCCATGAAGATATGTCTGAGAGGCAATCCGAGGTCCGTGCCGAGACCAAGGGGTCATCAGGTGGAACAGATAAAGCTATGTGTCATCTGCATAACAGTGGTATGAGAAGCTGTGCGAATAAATAAGCTGTCCCAAAGAAGTGGTGTGGATAGCAAAGAGAAGGGGGCCCAGTAGTGAGCCCTGGGAGACCCCTGTGGTGGGATGGTGAGGTGCGGACAGCTCTCCAAGCCATGATACGTTAAACGAGCATCCTGTGAGGTAGGATTCAAACTGATATGGACTGGGTAATATGTTAGGAACAAAAGGATGGCACTTCGTTATTTGGGAATGAAAATGATCAATCCACAGAGGACTGAATTAAAAGACCCCCCGAAAATCTAAGTGGAAAAAATTACGTGGCAAGCTAGTTCATTTTGCTTGAATTTCAGCGCAGCAACTCATGATGGTACTCAGTAGTTCGTATGGCCCCGACATGCTTGATGGCATCGGGGCATGCTCTTAATGAAACAGCAGATGGTGTCCTGGGGTATCTGATCCCAGATGTGGACATGGCCATCACTGAGCTCCTTGACAGTCAGTGTTGCAACCTGGAGGTGTTGGATGGACCAAAATATAATGTCCCAGAGGTGTTCAATCGGATTTAAGTCAGGGGAGTGTCTGGGGACAGTCAATGGTATCAATGCCTTCATCCTCCAGGAACTGCCTCCACATTCTCGCTACATGTGTCCAGCCATTGTTGTGCACCAGGAGGAACCCAGAAGTTTTCATCCTGATGCCTAAGAGCAGTGAGGGTGCAGTTGTCTTGCCCGTAGAGGTGTATGCGTCCTTCCAAGGATATCCCTCCTCAGACCATCACTGGCCAACCACCAAACCAGTCATGCTGAATGATGTTGCAGGCAGCATTACATTCTCCAAGACATCTTTAGACCTCACATGTGCTCAGGGTGAACCTGGTCTCATTTGTGAAAAGCACAGGGCGTCAATGGCGAAACTGCCAATTTTGTATTCTATGGCAAATACCAATTGAGCTGCAAGTGAGCATAGGTCCTTCCAGAGGCCATCGGGCCCTCAGGCCACCTTCATGAAGTCTGACAGTGTGGTCAGAGACATTCACACCAGCGGCCAGGAGGAGGTCATTTTGTAGGGCTCTGGCAGGGCTCCCACTGTTTGTTGTTGCACAAAGGAGCAGATACTGGTCCTGCTGCTGGGTTAAGGACCCTCTACCATCCTGCCCAGCTCTTCTAGAGCAACTGTCTCCTGGAATCTCCAACATGCTCTTGAGACTGCGCTGGGAGACACAGCAATCCTTCTAGCAATGGAACGTTTTGGTGTGCCATTCTGGAGGAGTTGGACTACCTGTGCAACGTTTGTAGGTTCCAGGTACTGGCTTATGCTACCAGTAGTGACACTGACCCTAGCCAAATGTGAAACTACTGAAAAATCAGTCACGGAGGATAAAAATGGAAAAAGTATCATTTGCCACCATTCCTGTTTTTACAGACCTATCTCCCTTCTTCCTTTCTTGTCATAGTTTTTGGAGAAAGTGGTCTTCAAGCAAGTCTTGGACTTAACTATATCAGAACAACCTCAACTTTACCTGTATTGAGCTTTTGGTGTTTCCACCACAAAGCACACCCAAGGACTGGGCGCTGAACGCACTAGCCAGTGTCCTAAAAGTGCTGGTTCACTGACTAGCATGAGCCCTAATGTGTCAGGAGGGAGCTAAACTCATAAGGTGTTACATATTTAAATTAGCTTCATTGACAGGCATAATCATTTTATGGGATGCAAAATGTTAAACTACAATAAAACAAAATGGACCTTTTCAAACAATCACTATAATCCTTAAATTAGCATATGCTAATTGCCCCACCCACCTCAATTGAATTAGGCTAACAGTAGGATGTGTTGGACTGGGTTATATACTAATTTATCTAACTATGACTGGGTGTATGTACTAATTTATCTAACTCTAGGATAGAAGACAAAATAGCTAATTTCCCAAAAGGAAGCATGTTTCTTAAAAAGATGCATCCATGGGTTTTAGCCTCCTTGCTAGCATGCCAGCCTCTAGGGGGCAAATTAGAAGGATTGAGTCCAGGCAAGTGCAGGGTTTAGTTACACAGTCAAAACTTCACACATAGCCTAAACGCACCCCAGTTTTTGACTCAGAATGTTTGTCAGAATGTATGACTACTTCTTTAAAATCCAACATGTCTGCCATTATTTATGCATGATTGTCTCATTATATATTTCATAATGCTGAAAGATGGCTATAGATGTCATACTATGTGCTAAAAGCAGCATAGCATTATAAATGTAGAAAAAAAGGGCATATTTTGGTGGCCAAATTTGAAGTCAAGATAGGGGCCACTAGGGGGCGCTATGTGTTGGGGTCCATTTAAATTTTTGATCACTAGGGGTAGTACTATAACTGTACCAAGTTTCGTGCTTTCTGCAAAAACTGAACGATTCAGGTAAAAATCTGGCCTTAGCCGCTGTACTACAATTCGCCAGTGTGAAAGAAAAACTCTCGCTGCTCCAGCTCACGACTGGGAACAAGGAGAGAGACGTTAATGTGTGACTTAGCTACAACAGTCCAAGGCATCGTGCATCGTGTAAATGCTGCCAATAATAGGTGCTTACCGTCTCTGCTTTCAGCTGAGAACAAAAGCGATGCGCCGACCAGTATGACTGAACTAGCCTACTCTCGTCCAACTTTTAACAAGTTGTGCTTGACGCTGAGAGCAAAGGCTATGCGCCGACCAGTATGAATGAACTGCTCTCGTGCAACTTTTAACAAGTTGTGCTTGACGCTGAGAGCAAAGGCTATGCGCCGACCAGTATGAATGAACTCTCGTACAACTTTTAACAAGTTGTGCTTGACGCGGAAAACGAGGATTCTGACTCCAGTATAAATTAACTTTTACCAGCTCGCACTTGACGTGCGCTGACCGGCCCAGCCAAACAATTAAGACTGACAATTAAGCCACTCTACACGCTGCTTCTTATCTACTTCCTAGTCCCAACCACGCCCTATAGTACCTGAGTGGAAAACCAAATAGAGGAGGTTAGCCTACAACGGACTCCCTCTGTTGGAGGGGAGTAGGTATAGATAGCCTACCTTGGTGTCAGTCTTAACACACTTCATCCGGTTACACATGCTATCCATGTGGGGTTACATGCCCACCAAGTTTTGTGTACCCCGGTCTTTCAGTGTCCCGGGAATCCCTGTTGGTGTACGTCACTAAATGTACACATAAATTATTTCATTGTAAGGCCCTCCATAAACGAAAGTACACAAAACTTGGCATGCATTCGGAGGGTGTCATAATGATCCTACACTTTTATTTTCGTGTAGTTATGACCTTGTCAGCCAGAGATATTGTGATGAAAACACCTGATTTTTTGCTTTTTAATTTTTAACTAGGTGGCGCTATACATGAAATAAGTGGTAATGGGATGGGTTGACATGCCCCCTTAAGACCAACATACATAAAAAGGTGGACCTCCTAGGCCCTACGGTTCTCGAGATATTCACAGAAAACTGTCTCCGGCCACCTACAGGCCAGTTGGTGTATAGTAACATAAATGAATTTATTGTGTGGCCCCCCATGAACGGAATTCCACAAAACTTGGCGTGCATACAGAGGGTGTCTTAATGATCCTACACTTCCAATTTCGTGCAGTTTTGACTATGTTAGGTCACAGATACCTGCGATTACAACACCTCATTTTAACTATTTTGTGTTTAACTAGGTGGCGCTATACATGAAATGAGTGGTTATGTAATGGGTTGACATGGCCCCTTGAGATCAACATACAAAAAAAAAAAGGTCCTCCTAAACCCTACGGTTCTCGAGATATTCACAGAAAACTGTGTCTGCCCTACCCTCCTTTCGGGGGGTCCAGTCCAGCGGGGGGGCTACAGATCAAAACGAATGTGGGGTTACATGCCCACCAAGTTTCGTATACCCCGGTCTTTCAGTGTCCCGGGAATCATTGACGGAAATTTTGGCCATGCGAAAAAGAAAACAAAAAAAAAAAAGAAAAAATTCTAACTAAACCTATATGACCGCCCCTTCGCTGCGCGGCGGTCATAATAAGTTAGTAAGTATAGATACTCTTTTGATCCCGTGAGGGAAATTTGGTCTCCCAATCCGTGATTTAGTGAAGCACACAGAGCACACAGTGAGGTGAAGCCCACACCAACCCGGAGCAGTGAGCTGTCTGCTACAGCGGCGCTCGGGGATCAGTGAGGGGTTAGGTGCCTTACTCAAGGGCACTTCAGCCATGGATGTGGGCATGGGAGAGCAGTGCTCAACCACTTCCCCAGCCCACATTTTTTCTACTGCTCAGGGATCAAACCGGCAAGCCCAAAGCTTGTCAAATTAAAAGATAGCTAGGCTATCATAAAAAAGTTGCATTGTTTGCATGATAAAATGTAATCAGGTAATCCCCAACAATGTAACTGTAATCTGATTGCACATTTTTTTTTATTGTAATCTGGGCTGATTATAGTTACTTGATTACTTTTGTAATCTGATTACGTAATCCAGATTACATGTAATCAGTTACTACCCAACCCTGGCTGTATCTTCCGCCACTAGCAGTAGGCTAGGCACTTACCTATAATGGCAGTGTAGCTGGGACTGACACACTTTCTCTGCTCAAAGGGCTCAATTTCATGAACAGCATCGTACTGTGCAAACCATAATCCTCATAAGATAGTGCATAGCAAAAAAGGCTTTACTGCTGCTATTAGTATAACTCTTGTAATTAGCTAATAGTAACAGGTGAATTATGTTATGTAACAGAAGTTTTTTATTGAAGTGAATTCGTTACACATTAATAGCCCTATAACCACACACACATGCACGCACACACACAAACAAATAAAAAAGACTGCAGAGACTAAATAAACCTAAACTAAGGATATGGTCACCTCATGGAGAATAGTGTCTACTAAGCACTATTTGAGGCTTTGAGGTGTAAACTTGCACTGAACCCACTCTGTCAAGGCTTAAGAATCACATTGGCCTGACCTGCCAAAGCCCCCCTGGCTTTAAAGTACCTCTTGGCCTTGGATGTGAACTTTGACCTTGTTCAGTCTGGTGCCTAACTGGAATGTCAGCAGCCTTGAAAAGCATCTGGCTGAAAGCTTTGACCCCTTTAAGCAGTTTTAAAGGGCTCAAAGGGGACCAGTGGACTCCTTTGTTTTGGTGCACATGTTGTCAGTGTGAGTATTTGGGGTGTGAACAAGTGCATGTCCACGAATAGCAATGTGGCAATTGAAATGATAGAAATGTTGCTGGTGCAAATGATCTTACATCTCTGAGATACATGGACGGGTTTGTCATGCATAACCCCTCCTTCATAAAGAGGTTTTCAGGAGGCACCCCCTCTGAAAACTATGATCCTCCCTCTCTTCCCAGCTTGTGAGTGGTGTGCTGAATGCCTGGCCCCTTCCCCCCTGGTGCGTGTGTGTGTGTGTGTGTGTGTGTGTGTGTGTGTGTGTGTGTGTGTGTGTGTGTGTGTGTGTGTTTTCTTTTGCCTTATATAACAGCGTGTTGTGGACTGAGATGATTAGACTGCATTTCAAGTGGTGAGTCTCTCTCTCTCTCTCTCTCTCGTCCACTCTCCTTCTCATTTAACTTCTCCCATTCATACTCATGTTCTCTCTCTCTGCTTGAAACGCAAGGGAAGCACACATCAGATTATAGGCACAGCAACATCGGCAGTTTCAGAGTTTTATCTTTTAGCTGTTGTTTATCTTTGATTTTAGAAGGATTTCCCCCCACATATATTGCATTAGAAATACAAGATGAATGGTCAAGCGGATGATCTCAACAACTCTCATGGAGATTTCATGTTCACGTCGGAGTCAGTCGGAGAGGGCCATCCAGGTAAGAGTGCTCACACCTGCGCACCTGGTACATTTAAACACTGCCTGCTTTGCACAGCTCTCAAGTTTGAAGGATTATTGATTTGCACATTTCATTTCTTCTGCAGATTCTGCCTCTAAGAACTCAGTCATGTAAATGTTTTACTTTATCAAAACCTTTCTGTCTTTCGTTTTGTTTTTCCATTCAACGATTGCAATTTTGTTTTTTTGTTTATTGTCATGTTAATATAGTTGTTAAGATTAGAAGATATAAAAGTTAAGATGTTTTCATTTAGGTGTAAAGATATGCGACATGTGCTCCAGTTCCCGTCTGTGTGATTGCAGGACTTTAATCTGATCTTTGATCTGTTTAGCTCACCTCCATGTGTGAGCTATTTATTGATAGCAAAATACCATGTGTACAGTCGCCGTGTCTCCTAGTATAGTTTCCCAGCCCCTGACCTGCTATGCATTTGCCAGTGTGCTACCCCACTGTTTGGCTCAGTTACAGACAGATTCACTACAGCAACACAGTTTGTAAATAACCGTTCACTGCACACCCAACCACTGCTTATGAAGATACATCCTCTCTCTCTCTCTCTCTCTCTCTCTCTCTCTCTCTCTCTTGCTCTCTTTCTCTCACTCTTATTACTACTACTAGGTCAGTTGAAAATATCTTTTCTGAGGACACCACACTCTGGTCTAACCATAAGAGGCTCTGGAAAATATTGCATGAGAACTTGGTGACATCACACTAACTTGAAATGTTTACAGAGCTTACCATCTCAAATGACATCTTAAAGAATGCTTAATGTAAAGAGGGCTAAAAAATTTTAGGCTTATAACGCATGGACTTTTTTAACGTTTATGTTTATGTTAATGTTTGTCTGTTTAACAGCCATTGAAGGAGCTTTATTCCTGAAACGCACCAAATTGATACATTCTCTCTGTTTACGTCCTAACTGAGGTGCTGCTTATCTTACAGACGTTTTCACTTCACTATGGATCATAATCTTATATAACAAAATATTCAATAGCATTTAGGGTGCGTTTGCGTCCTGTGTTTTTTGGATTCCAGAGGGATCCTGATTTGAATCTGGCCCTGGGGCTAAAACTGAGGTGCACTAGTGAACTTCCTCTAGGAAATGAAAGCACTCTCCTACAAAGGCATAGACTCTCAAAGTCCTTCACGTGTTGTAGGGGACTCATATCATCAATACTGCCACCCACTGTAATATGCTAAAAAGATGCATTAGGCCTATAGAAAGTAGATGTAGTGTGCTGATATCATGGTGTAAAAGCTTTATACATTTTTGTGGGATTTCAGACCCGGAGCTGAAAATTCCACAGAAAACACCTCTGGTGGATAGTGGGATATTATATTTTCATTTTTCACATCACCACATACCATCAAAATGACTTTGAGTTTGAAAATGTTTTAACAGCTGGTATAACAGCTACATATATTGCAAAATTATGCTGCTTCATGTTGCTTTACCACGGATAAGTGTTGAATAAACTCCTGTTTGTGAGAAATGCTAACATGGAGATTGTGTATCCAGATAAGATCTGTGACCAAATCAGTGATGCTGTGTTGGATGCTCACTTGAAGCAGGACCCTGATGCCAAGGTGGCCTGTGGTAAGATTTTTAGGTTTATGTTATGCAGACACTTCTCTCCAATATAATATATTTTTATGGTATTTATCAAAGGCATTACACATATTTAATAGTTTCATAATATCTTACTCAAACACAAAAGTAAGCACAAAACACTGAGCACTTATACTATTTCATATAGCATACGGTCTTACTTATATAACACATGTTATACAGTCTTACCTCATATACATGATTTTATATTACTAATGTCTCACTCATTCCATGTTACATGCATTACATACAATAGAGTTTAACCTCCTCTTATTAGAGTTTGTCCACCATTCAAAAGTGTTTATTCACTAATTGAAATTTTTAACATTCAAAAATCACACTTTGTTATCCACATTCACAATATGTACACTTTTTAACACTCTAGGAACCATTTAATACCACTGGTACTGTTATAAACATTGGACAATCCTCCACCATCATCAAACATGTTCTGAATGCCGTTTTAAAAAATCTGATACCGCATGGTGCAGTCCACTTTACCGTGATCACAGAATTCATAGTTTACCCACCTCTTATTTTACCACTACACCCCTGGTTACACAGTCTCAGTCATTTTTATGTCAAATGCATCATACAGTAGTACTTAGGTCTACTTCATATTAAATGCATTATATAGTCAGAGCTACTTCCATATTACTGTTGTACAGACAGTCCTAGTGAGGCTTGGGTTTGCTTCCTGCAGAGACGGTGTGTAAGACAGGCATGGTGCTTCTCTGTGGCGAGATCACCTCACGGGCCAACGTAGATTATCAGCAGGTGGTGAGAAACACCATCAAGCACATCGGCTACGACAACTCAGACAAAGGTGTGTGTGTGTGTGTGTGTGTGTGTGTGTGTGTGTGTGTGTATGTGTGTGTGTTTGTGTGTGTGTGTGTGTGTGTGTTTTTTAGTATATTAGTATAATGATAAATTATGATAACTTATCGATCTATGTGATATCCCTTATCTGAAGCAGTATAAGTAGGCCTACAGCAGTCATTATGCAAAAAATGACCTTGACAGCGATAATGTTTGGTCGTAGGGTTTGACTACAAGACATGTAACGTCCTTGTGGCCCTGGAGCAACAGTCTCCGGACATTGCCCAGGGAGTCCACATTGACCGCATGGAGGAGGACATTGGAGCAGGAGACCAGGTAAACAACTCGTCATGACAACTGGAGTCCACATATAGTGCAAAAAGATTGAGACACATTTGACCCATCATGAGTATCCCAAACTAAATACCATGAAATCATTTTTGTGTTTTTTATTGTACAGAATCAATTCAACGAGTTTTAATTTTAAAATGAAAGTGTGTGTGTGTGTGTGTGTGTGTGTGTGCAGGGCCTGATGTTTGGGTACGCCACGGACGAGACAGAGGAGTGCATGCCCCTCACCATCGTCCTTGCCCACAAACTCAACGCCAAGATGGCTGAACTCCGACGTAACGGCACCGTGCCCTGGCTCCGTCCTGACTCCAAGACGCAGGTGGGACGTCACCAGGGGTTTGGGTGTCTGTGTGGGGTGTCATGGTGGAAACAGGGCTGGGAGCGAGGGGAACTGGACAAAGAGAGAAATGCTATAAATGGGTGTGTATACATGACAAGCACACACCCCCCCATCTTGAGGACTGGAATCAAAATAAAAACATAGCCTAGATATGACACACACACACACACACACACACACACACACACACACACACACACATACACACACACACACACACACAATCACATGCACACACACACACACACACACAAACACACACACACACACACACACACACACACACACACACACACAGACACACACAATCACATGCACACACACACACACACACACACACACACACACACACACACACACACACACACACACACACACACACACACACACAGCTGCCTTGTGAGCTGGAATCACAGTGAAAACATTGCCTATATATGATACACACACACACACACGCACACATGCTATCTTCTTGCGCCCAAACACACAGACACACACACACACTCACACACACACACATACTCAACACAGACACACATTCATGCAAACACAAAAGCAAACAACCAGAAGTGTGTTCAAATTCCTTGAATAGAAGCAAACATTTGCAGCGAACATTTTTTGTCTAAACAGATCATTTGAACGATTTTGCATTCCATCAGTAACCCTCTGTCCACTTCCCCTGTTCACAGAACACTACTTCCTTGTTTACGAGTGTTTGCAAATTTTCACAGAAAACTGTGAATGGAAACTCGTTTGTGAACATTCACCTATGTATGCATACTGTATGTTCGCCTAATGCATATGTTTGAACATTGCTGTCGCTAGTTGAAGAAATTTGGTAACATTGAATAGCGTCAGTGCCTTGTTGTCAAACATTGGACTACTTGTGATAAATAGCCTACTTTATGAATTAGCACTCAAAAAGTATTATCAAATTCTAAAGTTCATGATTTGTTCAATGTTTATTCATGATTTATTCATGCTTTATCTAGTCTCTTTATTGGTGTTAGCTTCAGGATCAACAAACATTATGTAATATTAAAGCCTTTAGACTTTACCTCAGTATAATCATTAATTGCATTGTGGGAATGCTGATTGTGTTGAGGGAAACTTAGTGCAAAGAGTTATGGGAGGGTCTGTACAGTAGCCCAGGCTTAAATTTCAAATATTGACCTAGAGATGAGCACATGGCCTGGAGGCTTTCCACCAGCTCTTATTACTCCAGAGGGGGCGCAGATACATTTTTTTTACGAGATAGGATACACACCCATCTCACACCCATGACACTTCCCACTCAAATACCCTAGTCTCTATTTAGATCCTCCAGGGGTTTTGGAGAACTCTGAGGGAGTCCTAGTCAGACTTTAGAGTCTTTATAGAGTCAGCTAATTTACTAATTTGCTGCGGAAAAGTACACACAATCATGCAGGAGTTTAGTCTAGGGTTATGGTAATTGGTGACTGTGGTCATCTATATTTGTGACTAAAGTGAGCACCATAAAGAACGACGTCAGCGGCCATTTTCACACTTCCTTGTATTAGCGAAAGTAGCTACCATAGCATTGGTCATTGAAATGAATGGAGGTGAGTTGAGCTCAAATACCAACAGCCTTTCAGTTTAATTGTGGACTCCATGTTGAACCAGTGATATGTCACTCTCTCCACATCTATAACTCCAGTCCATGGTCTTGGGGGGTGGGGGTGACCCCAATGTCCACCTGTTCCCCCTTCACCACTCCCTGCCCTTTGGGTTGGCTTGTGTGCCCCAGTTTGGCCTTGTTTGGAAACCCAAACCTCTGGAAGTCTATTTTGGAGATGCGTAGTGATCAGAAACGCGAACTTAAGACTGGTCTCGTGGCATGCTGGCATGGATCCTTGTCAAAGAGTGGGTGATTCATGACAGAATGTTCAGCGTAACACTGGGAACACTGGATGCATGCACTGCAGTATTGATACACTGATGCTATCTAAGAATAGGCTCCCAGTGTCCACACTGCTGTCCATACGGGAGCGCACCTATGTTCCCCGGGTCCTATGTTCCCCGCTTTGTATGGGACCGGGGAACATAGAACCCTTTTGTAAAACACTAACCATAACCCTGAGCGGGGAACATAGGACCCGGGGAACATAGGGATGACCCTGTCCATACTGACTAGCAGCTAGCTAGTTGAGGGTTTCAGAAAGATCTATATATCTCTATATCTGTCTCCCTCTATCTATCTATCTATCTATCTATCTATCTATCTAGCTTATTTTATTTTATTTATTTTATTTATATAACAGGGACAGTGCACAGTGTATAACTGAACCAGATTATAGCACATATGCTAATTTTCTATCTATCTATCTATCTATCTATCTATCTATCTATCTATATTCTCCTTTCACATTTGCCCATTTCCTGTCTGTTGTCTAGGTGACTGTCCACTACACCCAGCAGAAAGGTGCTCTGATCCCACGCCGCGTCCACACTGTGGTCATCTCCGTGCAGCACGACGACTTTGTGTCTCTGGAGGAGCAGAAGGAGATCCTCATGGAGAAGGTCATCAAGGAAGTGGTGCCGGACAAGTACCTGGACGAGCACACAATCTACCACCTGCAGCCTAGTGGCAGGTTTGTCATCGGAGGGCCACAGGTAAGGCTTCGCAGGTATGGATGAGCACACCCTTAGTAAAGAAAAAGCCAAGAAGGTCTCGCACACAGAGGGCCATTTATATTTTTATGTCTAGGTAAAGGCATAGTAACGTGCTGTTAGTCACCTGTCTACAGGTATACAGGCTTACCTTTTCTTGGGTCACAGTAGACCAGTCTCTCAAACTCAGGACTGAGCCATACACAATTCTAGGCAATCAACAACTGGTTTTAAGATCACGGAAGGGAGGTATGAAATTTAATTGCCTGTTAATGCACACATTAACCTTAAGCCTAAGCTCAAGGCCTTTCAGCTATGAGAAGAATGAACCAGTAATAGCCAAATAAAGTAAAGTACATTAAAGACTAAAATGACTAAAAGAATAAAAAGAACACAAAACACACAAATAAAAGCATTGTGGAAGTAGCTCTGGTTGTGTGTGTATGTCTATATAAAGACCATATGGTCAAGTGTTTTAGTTTCAATGGATGTACATATTTATTCTATTTTCTAACTCACTCATTTCTCTACTTATGTTCCCAACAGGGTGATGCTGGAGTGACTGGCCGTAAGATCATAGTGGACACATATGGGGGCTGGGGGGCACACGGCGGCGGCGCCTTCTCTGGGAAGGACTACACCAAGGTGGACCGCTCCGCTGCCTACGCAGCCCGATGGGTGGCCAAGTCCCTGGTCAAGGCCCAGCTCTGCAAGCGGGTTCTAGTCCAGGTGAGAGAACCACAGACATTATGGAACAGAACTCACACCTCATACCTCCTTTTTACAGTGTAACTACATTCAGTTATGCAGTTACACCCTGACTGCTGCCTGTTGAGCATTTATATGTGAACAATTGAAATCATTATCATAAAACGTGGTACATTATCAGTATTGTCAGTGGAGTATCAAACTTTTATGGCAAATGCAACTGGTAGGGCAAAGTGTTAACAACACTAAGATCACAGATTTGATTGGGGCAGCCGTAGCCTACTGGTTAGCGCTTTGGACTTGCAACCGGAGGATTGCCGGTTCGAATTCCGACCAGTAGGCAAGGCACCTAACCTTTGTTGTTGCAGGCAGCTCACTGCGCCGAGATTAGTGTGTGCTTCACCTCACTGTGTGTTCACTGTGTGCTGAGTGTGTTTCACTAATTCATGGATTGGAATAACAGGATACTTATACTTACTTATACTTGTACCCTGTATCTTATCTGTGTGTACTGTAAGGCACTGTGCTGCAGTGTAAGTCACATTGAGTATAAGGCTATGCTTGATCAATACATGCAATGTAATGTGTTTTGTTTTGTTTTGTTTTGTTTTGTTTTGTTTGTTTGTTTGTTTCTCGTGTAGGTGGCGTACGCCATCGGTGTGGCACACCCGCTCTCCATATCCCTCTTCACCTACGGCTCCTCGCAGATGTCTGAGAAGGAGCTGCTGCAGATCGTCAAGAAGAACTTTGACCTACGACCTGGGGTCATTGTCAGGTGAGATGGGGTCACAACTTATGGGGGGCCTGACTTGTTCAGTCTTATGGGGTTTCAGATATGATATCTGTTACTTGTCTGATAAAATGTAATTGTCTGATACAATTTAATTTCATTGTAATTGTTGTTGTGTCAGTATACAGCCCTGACAATCATACAAATGTCTTATCTTGAATATAAAGCATCTACTGAATTAATAAATGTAAATATATATTCTATAATAATTTCTACCATACAGCTGAGCTTGAGAATGAATGCAGTGATATTTTCTCCTTCAACATCATATCATTTTGCAAGTCTGTGCAAGTTTGTGTGAGTTCCTGTACTTTGTGATTGACAGGGACCTGGATCTGAAGAGGCCCATTTACCAGCCGACGGCAGCCTACGGACACTTTGGCCGCAAAGACTTCCCGTGGGAGGTCCCCAAAAACCTGAACTTTTAAACAGAACTCTGGTGTCTGTTTGCAGACAAGCCTGCTGTGGATCAGAGTGTGCATGTGTATGTGTGTGTGTGTGTGTGTGTGTGTGTGTGTGTGTGTGTGTGTGTGTGTGTGTGTGTGTGTGTGTGTGTGTGTGTGCGTGTGCGTGTGTGTGCGTGTGTGTGGGGGGTGGGGTGTGGGTGTTAGGGGTGGGTTGGGTTTGGGTGGGTGTATCCTTCCCTGAAAACTAATCCCTCAAATATTTCAGTCACAAGACTTGAGTGGCTGTGGAGATAGTTGTAATTTATAGGCTTCGGCAACGCCTTACCTAAATATATATATCACACACACGCACGCGCGCTCGTGTGCACACACACACACACACACACACACACACACACACACACACACTCACACACGTGTGCGCACACACGCACGCACACACACACACACACACGCGCACGCTCGCATGTGCGCACATACACACACACACACACACACACACACACACACACACGCACACACACATACATACCTGTGTACGAATCTACACATATACTGTACACATACACACACACATGTACACACACACATACACACACAAGTACATGCAATGCCTCACCCACCTAATATACACATATCACACTATTCACACATCTAAACATTCGTACACACACACACACACACACACACACACACACACACACACACACACACACATACACAAGCTTACTGACACACATACAAATGCCTTATTTACTTATACACATCTTAATCACACTGATCGCTCATCCACATGCTCATACACACTCACACACACATACTCAAAACAAAACACACACCATCACATTTCCTTTTTTTGTGCTCTGTTATTTTGTGGTGCCTGCCTCATGGGTCCTTCTCTGAAGCAGCTCTCTAATATCCGAAAAAGACCAAACAGTGTAGCTCGATTCCACTCTCATCCACTGGTGATCACCGACGTCCACCTGATCACCCTGGACTGCGTTTCACTAAAACGTCTCTGGACAACCACCATAGTAGCTGAGAGAGAGAAAGAAAGAGAGAAAGAAAGAAAGAAAGAAAGAAAGAAAGAAAGAAAGAAAGAAAGAAAGAAAGAAAGAAAGAAAGAAAGAGAGCGTTGAAAACAATGCTCTCTCTCTGCTTCTACCGATGGTAGCTGTTCAACAACTCTTTTGGGAAACACACCCCTGACTGTGTTTTTATTCATTCAGTCTTGTTGAGTTACACCAAAATCTAACTACTTATTATTTTTACAGCAGTAAACCTTTTTCACATTTATCTGGTTGTTTTAAGAAAAGGGGAAAAGTCCACCAAAAAGATGTTAACTACAGACAATGCAACTTATGACCATCCTCTTTTGACAAGTCCTAAGAGTTTAACTGATTTGTCTGTTTTCTCTGAGCTTCTCCAAACATTGTCATTAATCACATGCAAACAGTGCTTGGATAATACGGAACTAATGTAAATAGTGATTTTTTTGCCAAACATTTTAGTAAATAAATCTTACTTTCATGTGATTGTGATTTTTATTCTGCTTGCACACACCCAGCATCCATCTCACTGCAACATTGTGCTAGTAGACCTTCAGTGGCTCCCCTATACTACAGACAGGAAAAAAGAATAATGTTCCCATCTCCCTAAGCGCTTCCAAAGGAACACATACCAGCGGGCTAAAGCTTTAGTCCACAGATGGGAGCCTGGATTCTTTCTTAAACCCTGCGACTGTACTTGAAAGAGCAGGAACATTCCCTCTGGTCAGTCCTGCAGAGTAAATGAGTTTGGGCCCTCTTTCACCAACTGCTCTATGTCTCCCTCTAGGGGCTGCAGTAACCACTACCCCAAAAACCTCTCGGTCATGGACAAGTCACTGTAGATGGTGACCCAGGGAACACACAGGACTGTGGAACATACTGGACTTGGGCTTGCACACATGTTTATGTAATCTACCATTTTAAAGCTTTGATGTATTGTATAGGAATATTATTCCATAAACACAATACAACCCATAATCAGTCCATTGTGAGATCTACACAATGGGTGTCTGATATTTCTTAAGAATTAGGAAGTCTGAATCAAGGCAAAATTTCACCCAAACAGGACTACTGCAACATAACTTACTGTTGTTTTATTCAGCTCATGAATGTAGAGTAATCTAGCCACAGAATCACAATCTT
Source organism: Alosa pseudoharengus (assembly GCF_046254945.1). Taxonomy (NCBI): domain Eukaryota; kingdom Metazoa; phylum Chordata; class Actinopteri; order Clupeiformes; family Clupeidae; genus Alosa; species Alosa pseudoharengus. Next base: position 21,845,108 of record NW_027468674.1, on the reverse strand, counting down.
ATAAAAATGTAATTTTAGCACATTAAAGGCAAATTGCATGTGATACATACACACACACACACACACACACACACACACACACACACACACACATGCATCTCTGTACTATGTATATACACACCCACATGTCAAACAATCACCTTAAATCACATTACATAAACTACAAACTAAGTGGTAAATAACTGCTGACGGAATATTCGTGAAAAAACAACAGAGAATGTCAGCTCTTGTGTTGACAGTAAGTGTGTATGGCTGAGACATGTGGAGCTGCAGTAGGGATTCATCTCAAACATTTGAGCGCTCCTGAGTCTATTGCTTCTTTTTCATGTGGGTGTTACAGACATTTTCAACACCTCTCTGGAGCAAGCAGTCATCCCATCACTTTTCAAAGCTGCCACCATCATACCCGTGCCAAAGAAATCATCACCATCATGCTTCAATGACTACTGTCCTGTAGCACTCACGCCCATAATCATGAAGTGCTTCGAACGGCTAGTCATGTCACACATCAAAGCCACCCTACCCCTTCCAGTTTGCATACCGAGCCAAACGATCCACGGAGGATGCAATCTGCTCTGCCCTCCATCCAGCCCTCACCCACTTGGACAATAAAGACTCATATGTGAGAATGCTGTTCATAGACTTCAGTTCAGCATTCAATACCATAATACCACAACAACTCATCAGCAAACTGGACAAGCTAGGATTCAGCACCTCCCTCTGCAACTGGCTGCTGGACTTCCTGTTGCAGAGACTACAAGCAGTACGTGTCGGGAACAACACCTCAAGCACTCTGACCCTGAGCACGGGGACCCCTCAAGGGTGTGTGCTCAGCCCCCTGCTCTTCACACGGCTAACACATGACTGTACAACCACTCACAGCTCCAACCATCTGATGAAGTTTGCGGACGACACAACACTGGTGGGCCTCATCACTAAGGGCGATGAGGCTCACTACAGAGAAGAAGTCGACCTGCTGGCTAAATGGTGCAAAGACAACAATCTCCTGCTGAATGTCAGCAAGACCAAGGAGATTGTTATCAACTTTCAGAGCGGCCACAAACAACTGCCACCACTGTCCATCGACGGAGATGCTGTGGAGAGAGTGAGCAGCACAAAATTCCTGGGGGTGCACATCAGCGACGACCTCTCCTGGACCACCAACACAGCATCACCAGGGATGGATTACTGCACAGGCCTACCGGGCCGAGGCCCAGGGGCCCTGAAGCCCAAGCCTTTGCATGGAATCATTGCCTCAATATCAACAAATCAGGATGTAGGCTATGAATCTGATTGAATTTAGTATTGGCCATCCCTAAAATGCACCAGAATACAGGAAATCACATCAAACAAATTAAACATTTTCTGGGGAAGGACCCCCAAACCCCCCCTCCCTCATATACGACAATTAGTGGGGGGCCCTTAATACATCTGGGCCCAGGGGCCCGAAAGTTCATAATCCGCCCATGAGCATCACTGGCGAAGAAAGCCCAGCAGCGCCTCTACTTCTTGCCCAAATTGAAGAAGGCAAGTTCCACGCCTCCCGTCATGACCACATTCTACAGAGGGACCATCGAGAGCATAGTGTCCAGCTGCATCACAGTGTGGGGCGGAAGCTGCACAGATCAGAACAGGAAGACCCTCCAGCGCATTGTTAACACAGCTAAGAGGATCATTGGAGCACCACTCTCCTCCCTGCAGGACATTTACACCACCCGCCTCACCCGCAAAGCACTAATGATTGTCAAGGACACAACCCACCCTGCACACGAACTGTTCAGCCTCCTGCCCTCTGGAAAGAGGTACAGGAGCCTCCGCACCCGCACCACCAGACTTGCAAGTAGCTTCATCCACCAAGCAATCAGGATCCTGTCTACCCTAACCTAACGAAATTTCAATTCTTTGTATGACCAGTGCATGTAAAGAAATTGACAATAAAGCCGACTTGACTTGACTTCTTTTCTTGTAGCCTACACATAGTATTCATTAGGGGAGTTCGACTTGCGGCAGATCTGTGCAGATCTGACTTGATGTAATGCATGCTGGGTTGAACACAATGCATACTGGGATGGACGCAATGCATACTGGTTAGAAATTCTGTCCGACTTCTGTCAGCCGGGGAGGGACTTACCACCGTGACACCATGTCACATGGCCTTAAAATATCGCGGGAGTCTTAGCCTGCAGACAGATCTTGCAGTTGCCTTCCACGAGCTGCACGAGCTGAAACACGCCCTCATGACGTCAGTTCAAAGACGTGATAGGGCCATTTGGGAGGAATGTCCTCATGACGATTATGACTAGAGGCCAGGGGGTCAAGAGCCTGCAGATTAGCTTCGGCATGTTAGCATACGCCATTTTCAAATATGGCGCTGCATGGAGCATTTGGAACCAGCTCCATGCACGAAAATCCATGTTGGGCACGAGCTCTCATGCGCGTACATGTTGGTGGGCGGGTACCTATCCGGCGGCTACAGCCAAACGTTATTCAGTGCGTATTTCTTGAGGATCCTATGAGAAGACGTGCATATTATGGTTGTTTATCCATCATATGACAAATAAACAAATAAAGAAAATTGTATTGATCTTGTTTCGTTGTTGTTTGTCCCGAACAAACGTAGCCTAAACATGATTAAAGACAATAAATTACACAACAGCGGCATAAAGACCTTGTCTCGTTACACCATGGGTCTCCAACACGTTGCTCTCAACCTATAGCCGCCCCCTTTGGAGCTTGCCAGAGGCTGAATCACTAGACTACTACATTTAAACACAATTTTGCCGCGAGGCATTCCAGCCTACGAATTTAATAAAAAGTAAACCATGCATAATTAAAAAAAACTCAATTTAGGCTACTTCGCTATGCAATAAGGATTCCATTAGAGCACAGTGCACGTTCAATGAATGAAAAAGGCCTTGTCTCGCAATAAACAGCTGGAAATTCCAACACTTTTTCAACTACACGAAACTTTACAGTGATCATCAAATACCCTCTAGATTTAAATGCCCACCAGCCTCAACATTTAACTATATAATACAAGTCAAAAAGTAAATTAAATCCCATACCAAAACCGAAAATCGTCTGCGTTTGATAGCTGGTATGCCGCTCCAAACAAAAAGCATGTCTCACAATAACGTACAATGTAAGAAATAAAGGTCTGCCTCGAATAAGCATAGGCTACCTCAAATAAATACCTGTGCTTTGCAGCCTAAGTAAATAGCAGACCCTGGACATAATTTAGGATTTACGGAAATGCAATCATACGATGTTGGACGCCTGGCGATGCTCTGGCCGTCTACTGTGCCTCTGACACCGCTGCCTCATTTGGATGGTAACTCCACAGGTGAGCGCGAAGATTGTGGACGTCGTGGATGCGTAAGTAAACTGTTTTTTTGCTGAGTCCGCAGACAACATTCTCTTTAACCGTTACTTTACCATCTGCGGTGTACAACTCAAAGTAAAGACACCACATTTTAGATGAGTTGGGGACGTAATTGTCCGCTCAGGCTGACCGTTCTGTGCGTTATCTTCAATACTATCTTCAATAATATTGAATATCTTCAATATAATTTTCAAAACAGGGTGGCTATTGAGGGCTCTGGCTCCAGTCATTATTGTGGCTACTGGCTATTATTGGCTTGATTTGGTCATGGGCCAACGCTAGAATACGTTTAGAGCACCCGCTATGAAATGGCAAACAATAAAATAAAAAACAAACTAATCATAGACTGTAAAAATGCGCTACAATTGGCACTAAAAACCAAATAGTTTATTTATAGTTCGACTACAGATATTTCACGTCATGTCCGAATGCATATTTGCAGCAGGACAGCAGACCGCTCTTAGTTAGAGCCGCTGTATCCAATGAAATTAAGTTGCGCTTCAGGGCGACTCCACTCGGACTCCATGCGCGTTCCCGAGCAACTTTTTCTTCTTCTTGTTATGAGGCAAGGACTTTATGTGCATTATCGCCACCCTCTTACTGGAGGACGACTCTCTTTTTACAGAATATCCAATAAAAATCGACGTTGGTCCATGCGTCATTTCCAGCTTTGTAACTTGGCGCATGGTCAGAGCCGACTGGCGCTGGATCCGAACCCCAGTGTTCAAGATGGCGTTGACTATGAATTGGCCGGATTTACTAGCCTAGCCTCCACCATTCATTTGTATGGAGGGCGGGACTTAGTCACTCTCTCCAGTTATATATAATACCTCCATGCTAGAGGCTCATGCTGCTTCCTTATGTTGGAATATGCGAAAATAAACAGAAATCGAAGGGATACCTTCTTATACGTGATTTCTGCAACAATGGTAGGCTAGCCTACTGAAAACGTTTGGATATTCTGTTATTTTCTGCTGTTGGCTAAATAGATAGACACACATATAGGGGAAACACTTGATATTGAATTTATGTGCTACAATGCAGGCCTGTTAACTGTATGACAACAGTGGTTTATTTAAACTACATCATAAGAATTTATTTCGTCAGTCATCATGCTCATTTTAATGAGTAAGAATGAAAGTTCTGCTGTGTTTATTGCAAACAACATTCCGCGATATCTCCCGCGATGTCTCCCGCGAGTCACGTCAGGCAGACTGTAGCCTTTCTGTCCGGGATGAGCTGCCCTCTGTTGTAGCTCCTCCAGGCTAGGCTCTGAAGATCACGTTTACGTAGTAAGCCAGACCAAGTCAGACTCAGCCGAAGTCAAACAAGCCTAGTGTAAGACCTGAGACTGTGCAGGCTGCACGTTCTGAACAGACACGCCCACTTCAGCCCTGCACAGCTTCCCCGGAGTTTTAGCTACACCTGGGACTAATCACCAATTAACCTCACCCTTTATATTCACTTGAAGCACCTCACACCAACGTGAGGTATTGTTGTTTGTGACTCTACTAAGCCTGTATAGCCTAAGATTTGATTCTGAACTCTCGTTTTTGACCTGTTTGCCTGAACTTGGATTACTCTTTGGATTCTCCCTTGGATTGTTTATTGGATTTGTGACCAGCTACGTGAACTTTATTAAATGAATTTGCTTGCTGCATTTGAGTCTGAGGTTCATTCGTTACACTCATCCACATACATGGAAGGCATTGCCTGTCGTGACGCGTGGTGATGATAGCCAGGAAAGTGTTCCACACTAGCAAGAAGAGTACAAACTCTTGGCACTGAAGAAGCCCAACGCTGCCAGAGCCTCTCCCTGTGGTTACCCGGGAAATGACTGAGTTCAGACGTGACAGTGAAGGAGAGTTCGTGGGTGACAGTGAAGGAGAGAGCACAACAACACATTTCTGAATAAACAGTTTTTATTTTAGTGGGATTGAGCAACCACTCTTCTGCAAAGGAACATAGGAACAACTTGCATTGTTTTTAACACTTATCTGTGTTATTTCTTACACAATATGTGTGGAAAATAGCTCAACTTGCGTTAAAAAAAAAGAACAACACAACTTGAATTGTTTTTTAACACATCTGTGTCCAGATAGGAACAACACATTTGTAAGAGTGTAGTAAATCTGACTCAGATTGGACACGACCATGTCTGGTCCAGTTCTGGTATGAGAAAACACTAAAACGTGATGCTCAAAAACATCTCAAATACCTGAAGGTCTGAATATATCATAGGATAGGTCTACATTTTTGTATTGACTTTTATGATATCGACCTGCTGTGCAGCAATTGGCAGACATGTCAGAACTCTTTTGGATAAAATAATCTGTATAAAATTTTAAAAAAAACAAAGCAACAAAAACAACTCAACCAGTTATTTATCGCATTCTTGAGGCATATTATGGTTGAGTCCTACATCCCCTCGCATTTAATATGCATAATCCAGCAATTTAATAAATTATATAATCAAAATCTGTTATGAACAGACAATAATGCATTAACAGATGCATACAGTATATTCAGGAAATCCCAGGATAACATAATGATAAAGAATGAAGAGGTATAATAAACTGTGTTTGAGAATATTTTGGTTGTTAAAGCAATAGGCAATTGTAGTATGGCACTTTGGTCTTTTCCCTTTCAAGCTTGATCTCCCAAGGCACTTTGGCACATCTGTGTTTGCATTTTCTTCGTACAAGGTCATGTAAAGGTCATATACATTTTGTGTGTTTAAGGCTCTCACACGCACATCTGTTCCAATGAGGTTATTAGCTCAGCACTCCTATGGAGACTTTACTGGGGAGAACAAAATGCAACAGTATGGCATCTCACATACTGTGCTGTGGGTCCAATGCCCTTGTGGGTGAGCCTTTGTCTGGCATGCAAGAGACAACTCCTGAGAAAGAAATATGTCTTGACCATGTGTCCAGCGGAAAAGCCATGGAATTATCACCAATATCTCCCTATATCGCCCTGATGGGTCAGACAATCACTGGACAACCTGAATGTCCGTTACCACATGATTGGCTCTTATTCTTCTATCCTTCTTTCTTTGCTGTCATGTGACTGGTCAAGGCCCTTGTGACCTCACAATGGTTGGGTGTTCTACAGCATGGCGACGCCCTCAGGAGACAGTTGAAGGTGCATAGATCCTCCATTCATCATGGATGCTTTGTTCTCTATCACCGACAGGCTAGAATCTCCTCTGCTAGAACCACCCTGCACCAGAACCATGATGGTTTCGCTAGACACGCTGTCAAACTCGAAGGCGAAGGAGCCGTAGAAGATCATGATGATGATGGTGAAGATCCACTCAAAGATGGCGGAAGCGTGCTGGAGCACGTAGCTCTCCTGGACGAAGAATACACCACCTGGGGAGGCGCTGGTTAAGGCTCACAGTGAGGATGATCTTTGGAGTGAATACAGATACATCAGACATTATGCATACATATAGTACATACGTACACACACACACACAATCATACACACATAAATGCATACACAGACATCTACACATGAGCGTGGTGAAGTAGCAGTAGTGTCGCCGCTTGATAATTGCCTGTCCGGGTTTGATCCCCTAACTCGAGTCGGTGTCACTTTAGATAAAAGCGCCTGTTAAAAAACAATCAATTTAGGCCCCAGCTGTGGCGCAACTGGCTGGGGCACCTGCACCGTACGCCGGCGTTCGATTCCCGCCCCGTGGTCCTTTCTGGATCCCACCCCGACTCTCTCTCCCACTCACTTCCTGTCGTTCTCCACTGTCCTATCTGATTAAAGGCATAAAAAGGCCAAAAATATACTTTGAAAAAAAAAAAAAAAAACTGTCAACTTTCTCTCTCTCACACACACACACACATACACACACACTCACATACATTCAGAAACAGCAATACCATATTGCTTATTGGCAAAAAGAATCCCCGTTGTATAAGCCTACACTCTCTGAAAACTGAAATATACAATTAAGCACCCTATGATCATTTTATTCCTCAATGTTACTTTTTGCTTGTGAAAAGACCTGTAAAGAAAAATCATTTCTAAAATGTACTGAACATGCCCCACCAATAGGAGGCGACAAAAGACAAGGCACAGCTTAACATCAGTTGATTAGAAGCCAACATACTCCAAACACTTGGACGGCTGGGAACTGTTTGTCCTGACTGTGATGGCATAGAACCACAGCGGAGTACACTCACGTTATGAATGACTTCAACACTCCTCCATTCCTCCTCCATTGCGCAAGCTGTAATGCTAAAAACATGACAGGGAGTTTTTTCATAGAACTGTGGAATGTTTTTCTCCTGCTGAATCACTCTATTTTTTGCTCTGTACTTTTTTCTAGAAGGAGATTCTATGTCTTTTTATTTTGTTGTTTTGTCCCATTGCACATAGACACACACACAATCACACACACACACACACACACACACACACACACACACACACACACACACACACACACACACACACACACACCACCCGATCTACATCAACACACAAACATATTAGACTCACACAGAAGCAATGCAATCTCATACACAAAAACAATCTCATCTTACATATAACACTGAAGTCACATGGACACCATTGCACCACACAAATACACACATACAAACAAACGCACGCACAAAGACACACACGCACACACACACACACACACACACACACACACACACACACACACACACACACACACATTCTCTCTCTCTCTCTCTCTCTCACACACACACACACACACATTCTCTCTCTCTCACACACACACACACACATACTCAAATGCAGACACACACACACACACACACACACACACACACACACACACACACACACACACACACACACTCCTGCTGTAAAGGATACTGAGCACTAGAGAGACAAAGGCCAGCAGTGCTAGAGTGAGTCTCATGTGGGCGATGTGGTAGTCTGCCTGGGCCTTGGCCAGCCGGTAGGTCAGTGCCGTCTGGACTCCCACAAACAGCATGCTGGTGGGGAACGCCACACCTGCACCCACATAGTGCAGGATTTTAGCATAGTCCACCTGAGGAATAGAACACACACACACACGTCATATATCAGGTAGCCTACTTAGTGAATGATTTCCGTATCGTCCACCTAAGAAAATACGCACACACACACACATTATAAATAAGTCACGAAGTGCAGGATTAATCACTGACACACACACACACACACACACACACACACACACACACACACACAGGAAGTTTATTGTCACATGCATATAGTTACTGGAAGTAAGAAATGCAGTGAAATTATGTCTGGTGTCAGCCTATTTGTGCATTTATGGGGGGGGGGGGGGTAAAGTGCAGTAGAAGAGGGGTTTAGTAAATTAAGTGGCAAGGGCTGCATAAGAAAGGTGGGGGAGGATTGGGATTGGGGGGGGGGGGGGGGGGGGGGGCACCAACAAGGAGTACCAAAGAGCAACAGGGGCAAGGAAAAACTCCCTTACCAAGGAAGAAACCTTGGGCAGATCCACGGCTCAAGGGGCTAACCCAACTGCCAGGGGTCTTGGTGTGTGTGTTGGGGGGATGACAAGCTATGAAAGGGGTCAACAGACCACTAGAGGTGGTGGTTACCTGGCCCAGAATTTCTACCCAGACTAGCCAGGGATAACATGTAAGAGTCTGACTCATGACTGTAGCGGTGTTACTTTATTGGTTTTCAATGCTAACTGGGCTGTGGCCTATGGGTGAAGCATGTGTGTGTGTGTGTGTGTGTTTGGGGGTTATAACTACCTGTACAATCACCTCTGACCCTGCACAGACCTGCACACGCGTAAGATGTGGTGGTGTTTGAGGGAAGCAGGTGGCTGGAGATAGCAGTTCAATACAAAATAAATAGGATTTATTGCCCATAAACAGGCAGATCCAGGAAGTACAATCAAGGGTACAAGGATACAAGGATACAATCAGAGTCCAGGCATGAAATACAGGGTTCTGCAGTAGACTCTAGGCAACACTTCTCATAGCCAACAAACTAAGCAATTTCTTCTAAGCACCCGGTCCAAACTAGTCTGGCTTTCAACAGACCAAGCTCAATCTTTTAAGACTGAACATTGGTCTGGGGAGTCCGCTATGTATTTTCTACTGCACAAGAGACGTGATCAACGGGCATAGTTCAAATGACTCTGTACGCAATTGGATAGTCATTCACCAATCTGACCAACGAACCGGGTGACGTTTTAAACCTGCCAATAGCGCGCCAGGTGGATAAGCCAGCTTGTGATTGGTCCCGGCCAAATTGTAACGGAAGCAGCAGAAAAAGATGCACAGGAGGATAGTGGAGTGAAAAGAGAGGTGTACTATTCCACAGGGTGCTTTTCAGTCAGTTAAGTTGTTGATTATTTCCTCGATCAACCGATAAGTTGTTTAATCAAGAAAATGTCAGAATATGGTGGAAAAATTGAGGGGATCTAAAACCAAATGTTATCAGTCAGAGGTGGTGGCTCCCTCAGTCCACTTCAGACGAGGCTGCTGGTGTTTGTGTAACCTGAAGGTTGCCGCTCACATGCCTGGGACACACGGGGGGCTTTAGATCACCTCTGAACACCCAAGTTTGCTGTACAGGTCAATAACCTGCGGCCCTCCTCAAGGACAGAGAGACATACTGTATGAATGGCTTTTACTGTAACACCTGGTCACTAACATGTTCTCATAGACAACCCCAAAAGAATTATGGAGGATCAGTGGTTGGACTTTGGGTGAGTTTTTACTCTAGACTGGGTTAGTCTAGACTGACTCTTTTGCTCTGTAACATGGCAGACCTGGCCTCTACGGAACAGTGAGGGGAAACATCCTCAACAAAAAGGAGCGGACCTTCCCTATGACACACTGAGCACAGGGAAAATTGCCCTCCGGCAAATGTTCAACATTGCTTGGTTTAACAACATAAATACATAATAAGTCTTCATAAAATGAAGTACCGGGTTTTCAATTCAGCAATCATCAAAACTGACATGCTTGAACTGAACTGCAATTGTCAAATTCCAGACAACACTTGGTTCTTAGGTGGATATGACCCTGGTCTGACACAAGTTTTGGTTAGCCAAACTTCACTAGGGATGCTAACAGCTAATTCTCCACTGAGTTGAAAACCTTCACATTTCTCGAAAATCACCCTTTAAAAACACAGAGTCCATGTCCTTATAAGACCTGGAATGCACAGCACGCCTCAAAGCCTTTGCAAGATTCCGACACAGGGTTCCCGAACACTGTGTTTAGGGAAAATGTTCCATGAAAGAGATCTCCTGTCGCCGACATTCCTGCCTCCATCGTATGTGATGTCTTTGGAAGGTCTACAGAGGCCCTGGACTCAGTGGGGGTATGAGGATCAAACGCGCCACTTCCCATTTTTCTCTTGGTCTGTTTTTTATATTTTTGGGGGAGATCTTGTTAACACTCTTTTTTGTTAGGTCAGCATCAGTTTATAACTCCATAACCTTATTCTCTCTCTCTCTCTGTCTCTCTCTCTCTCTCCATTCTTTATCATTGTCCACTTTCCATTTTCCATTCTGTGACCCAGCCTTTAGTGTTTTGAGATGAAAGGAAATGGAGAAAGAAGCTCAGCCTCGGTCCTAACTAAGAACATGGCCAGAGACCAGAGGCCACACTCCTGTAAGGCCCAGGGGGGAAGGATTTAAGAGTCACGCACTGTGAGTAAGGTCCACTGGGGGAATAATCTAAGAATTGTGCACTGTAAGCAAGGCCCACTGGGGGAATGATTTAAGGGTTGCACACCTTGCCTGCCTCACAGTGTGACTGTTCAGACAGCCACAGCAGGTGGCACATGGAGGGATGTTTGCACTGACACCCCCCCCCCACACACACACACACACACACCGTCCCATCCACCCTGCCACCCCGAAGCACAAACTGCTGTCTGGTTTAGATTACAGAACGTATTTAGTTATAAAGCACCACTGTAGAACAGGCCAGAATAAGTGGTGTCAAGGCCCACAGACGCCGGCTCTGTTTTTGGAGACTACATCTGGGGCTAATCAAAACACAAACAAAGCCAACAAACAACAGACAACAGTTGTTTACTGACTACTAACCATGATACCCGTAGGACAGCAGAATATCTGTTTGTTCCAGTATGCAATGAAGACACCTTTCCTACTGGACAGAAAAAGATCGCTACACTGCAAATCTCTGTGCTCTGCCTCTATTCATTTATCTTTAAAGGAGCTTGACTGAATCTGAAACTGCTGTAACAGCCTTCTAATGGCACAGTGACACCTTTACAGATGATCCTGAATGCAGCGGTGCGTCTTGTCAACCCAAAAGGGCGGATGAAGACTCTATTGCTCGTCAAGCTCCACTGGCTACCTGTCCACTGACCGCCCGCATTAAATTCAGATCAGTAATGCTGGCCTGCGAAAGGATCTCTTGTTGTAGGCCTGTAGCAGATAAAAATGGAATGAAATGCTAACAGGAAAAGCTAAAGAGCACAGCAGAAGACCCAGCAGGTACACAAGAACAAACCATCAACCGAGAGTGCGCCATGGTTTCCAAACAAAACACAATTGTCGGACATGGAGGGGGGAATTTCTCCACGTAGGATAACCGTAAAGGGGTTCTGTGTGTTTGTGTGTGTGTGTGTGTGTCTATTGCTTTGATGTCGACAAAAAAATAATATTATGCAATAGCTTGGCCTAAAGTGCTCTGAAGTGGTCTTCGCACATCCATATGGGACTAATCAATGTTGCTCTCTGCTCTGAACTCAGCCGGTCAGCCTACAGCTGAATACACACTCTCAGGGTGATCAGGGTAGACACTCAGTTACAGTCCAGTAACATGTGGAGTGGACCTTTGATTTTCACTCTGTTATCTTTTATAATTTTACAAAGCATACTGCATTACTGTAAACATACTATACTGTACAAGGTACTAAAGCACGTTCAGGTGTACTTGTGTGCATCTCATTCAGGTGTGCTTGTGTACTTGTGTGTAGCTTGTTCAGGTGTACTTGTGTGCATCTCATTCAGGTGTGCTTGTGTACTTGTGTGTAGCTTGTTTAGGTGTACTTGTGTGCATCTCATTCAGGTGTGCGTGTGCGTAGCTTGTTCAGGTGTAATTGTGTGCATCTTGTTCAGGTGTACTTGTGTCACAAGTTCAGGTGCATTCAAGTTTATTGTGATGTGTGATCAAGAGTATTAGCCTATAGCATGTTCAGGTGTATTACAGCAAAGCATGCTCAGGTACAGTATGTCTATGTGTAGTGCATTCAGGAGTGCATTCAGGTGTACATGTGTGTGTGTGTGTGTGTGTGTGTGTGTGTGTGTGTGTGTGTGTGTGTGTGTGTGTGTGTGTGTGTGTGTGCATGTGTGTGTGTGTGTGTTGTGTGTGTGTGTGTGTTTCTCACCTGGAAGTTGCCCACCATGATGAGGCCTGTGGCACACATCCAGCCAGTGGAGAGACTGGCTGTGTTGAGTATGCAGTTCTGGTGCTTGTCGATCACATGGGCGTACCGCAGCAGACTTATCAGCATCACTGAAAGAGAGAGGGGAGGGCAACAATTAGTAATGCAACAGTGGCAAACGCAAAACTAAATCGCTACAGTTGGGGTGTGTGTGTGTGTGTGTGTGTGTGTGTGTGTGTGTGTGTGTGTGTGTGTGCGCATGTGCGTGCGTATTGCATTACAGTCTCTTCTTATGTATGCATGTGTGTGTGTGTGTGTGTGTGTGTGTGTGTGTTACTGTCTTTCTGTATGTACGCAGTTGTGTATGTCTGTGTGTGTGTGTGTGTGTGTGTGTGTGTGTGTGTGTGTGAGAGAGAGAGTGAGAGAGAGAGAGAGAGAGAGAGAGAGAGAGAGAGAGAGAGAGAGAGAGAGAGAGAGAGAGTTTATGTCAGATGGGGACAGGGAAAAGGGGTTAAAGGTGAACATCTACATGCGCGTCTTATCGGTTTGTCGGGGACAGTGTCTGTAAACTCCTATGTATCTTAGCTCAGCAGCTGTCTCACAATACCGTTCAGTGCTCCATTCAAGTGCTACGTTTCAGTGTTGCGACATGTTAATCACAGAAGTCAGCCACAGTTGGAAACTAATTTTAACTCCGAGATCTGGATTGTGTGTTGCATTGCGCAAATGCAGTCGGTTGTGTGGTGGAAAGAGCTGGCTCTTATGGGATTCATGTAGTGAGTCTACTGAGAGAGCAGATCACCCATGAGGGTTGTTTTGGAAAAGACTAAGGAAAAGGCTTCTGTTTCTGCGCCTCGTAAAGGTGAATCAGCTCTCAGCAGGTGAAAATTGTTAAGGTCTGACAGGATATTATGATAATCACACACACACACACACACACACACACACACACATACACAGATGCTCACACTGCTAAAAGAACACACACACACACACACACACACACACACACACACACACACACACACGTATATCTGAACAAATTACGAGTATAAATAAATAGAAAATAAATAGAACAAAATAATCTAATATCTGTGCTCCAAAATCAGCCTCGCATCTTAGATTAGGTAACACCGGAACACTACATGCAATGTTTTTTCCCCAAGAAGACAAATAGCAGCAGAAGCTTTGTATTCCTGCAAGACCTCCATTGTGACTTAGCCTGTAGGGTGTGATGTGAGGAGGGTGGTGACTACGTGACCAGGACGTCTTTGTCTATTGTCAGCCACCAGCAGACTTACTTCCACTACTGTTCCACAAAAGTGGGAGTACCGTCTTTCTCAAACGTTCCTCACGGTGGGGGGGGGCATTGCTTATTTAAACTGTTTAATTGCACCATTATTTCACTGTGTTCACCTAAGGGGTGGGTTGCTGTGTCTTGGACATTTTTTAAAAGTCTGCCTGTTGCTATCTGATCTGGGACCTGTGCCAATGCTTGGGATTATGCAAGAAGCTTTTTGAATGTGTTCTTGCACAGAAAAAAAAACAATAAACAGCTAAGACGAGTTGATGCTCAAGCAGTCGGTCCAAAGAAGGAGAGAAAACCATTAAAAATGGCACCAGAAGAATGATCAACAATCGTAGAGGAATTGCAACGACATTTTCTTCATAACTGGCTTATGTTACGAAATGCGAAATCTGCAAGTCTGACTCTTGATGAAACTTTCAGGAGGGTTCTGGAATGTTCTGACTCATCATAGAAGAGGTTATGGAGTGGAACCTGGCAGAGGCCATCGGCTATCGGCCTGAGAGGCGGGAAACTGAACTCTCCTGGACTTAAATTGAGGAAACTGGACTTTTTGGGGGCTTTGCTACATAAACACTGACTTTGGACAAGATGTTCAAGTATGCATAGATTTGTGGGAAACACGTCATTGAGTTGACACACAATCCCTTTCCTTTTATGTGACAAAAAAAAAACAGTTTTCACCATCTGCAAGACATGTTTTAATATTTTTTTCTGAATTCAATTTAGAAGGGCCAAAGTCACTTGTTCTGCATGGCTTACTTTAAACAGCCAGGGAACACAGACATGGCGTTCTAACAGCATATCTGACCACATCAGACAAGTCTCTCTCTCTCTCTCTCTCTCTCTCTCTCTCTCGCAAATGTTTGGACCTACTGGGGGCTATGATCCAGCTGTGTTGCAGTGTTCACAACCAGATTTGCCACATGCTGCACTAACATGTCCTAGTTACACTATACCTTGATTGTTCCACTGTAGATAAAAGTGACAGCTGAATGACTAAATGTAAATGCCACCCTGAAGAGTGTAAACAAAATGGGTGATTGAGATGAGAGAGTTGTGGTTGAATGTTAGCAATAACTACCTTAACTACTGTAGATCGTACTTGAGCAGAGTACAGAAGTATTCTTTGGTTACCAAACCAAAGGTTAGAGTCCGGTCGTGCGCTAAGATGACAAAGCAAACTCATAGACGGCAGTATTCCTGTATTAACAACTAAGTTCAGGGTTTGTGTCCTTATATTTTGTAAAACTTATCGAGAAATAATCACTATTAAAACTAAAAACTTTGGTTTGGTAACCAAAGAATACTTCTAAGCTCTAGTTCGACCAGACCTAATTGTAGTAAACAATGTCTAAACATCCCTCTTTAGCACCACCGCTGGCCATTTTGCACCTCAGAGATGTACCTGGTGGTACGTTTAGCTGGGTCTGCGAAAATGTTCCCAGGGAAACGTTTCGCTAATGAGACTAGGTTGCCCAGAGAGATGGGCTACTAGTTTTAACTAGCTCACACTGGCCACCTTATCTTTCCAATGGGGTCTGACCTAGAAGCCTGCATCCTGTGAACTTTGGAATGAAAATTCTTAATGCAGGGGTCAGTAGCATCAATAGCAGAGAGTATTGATGTGTGTGTGTGTGTGTGTGTGTGTGTGTGTGTGTGTGTGTGTGTGTGTGTGTGTGTGTGTGTGTGTGTGTGTGTGTGTGAGGGCTTTCTTACCCATGAAGGAGCCAGTGCTGCAGATCAGACTGAACAAACAGCTCTCAGGTGGAAGAGCTCCACACTTACTGCAGGGAGAGAGAGGGAGAGAGAGAGAAGAGATAGAGAGAGAGAGAGATGTTAAAATTGTTTGTCCTTTTCCCGTTAATACAAAATCTATGAAGCTGCTGGGTCATTGTCATCTATCCAGGAACAGTACCGACATGTCCACCATCTCCAGTCAGAGACTGACACCAAGACCATGAACCTGCCAGCCATCTTATTCTTTACACAGGACCACAAAGCAGAGAATAAATAGGGGAAAGCAATATTGATCATCCCCAGACAGTATGTACATAGAGGAAGCATCACAGTTGCTCCATATAACATTGCAATAAAACGTGTTTGCAGATCTGTTTGAGGTTCGATTTGTATATAGAGACCTTAAGGTTTCCCTTAAGCGCCCTCTATGGTCTCTTAATGGTTCCTCCGAGGGTTCATTTGTGAAGAGAACTCTTAAGAACCTTCTGAGAACCTTAAGAACCTGTGAGGAGCTGTTTTTGTAATACAGCACAGAGGGAGGATGAGAGGTTGGAGGGTGAGTGGGAAGGTGGGCTGGCGTCTGTGCCCATGCCAGGATTTAACATGTGCCCTGGAGCCATGCCCCTCACAACAGGAGCTGTACCAATGCCACACCACTTCCTGCTCCCATGGAATGCTGGGAAGGAAAACAGTTTTTCTGGACTAGACCACACAGCGAGACGGCACAACACTCTGAAGCATGGATTGCACACACACACACACACACACACACACACACACACACACACACACACACACACACACACACACACACACACACACACACACACACACACACAGACAGACACTCACACATGCATATGCACATTGCACACACACACAAAACTGCCTTAGCTACATTACAATCCTGCTGTAAACACAAGTATAGAACAGGACCAAAACTCGCAAAAGGTTCTCTAACCACAAGATCAGATAACACAAAGCTTAAAGTAGGCCACTAGTTTTGAATGGTGTCTCTTGTAAAGGTAACTAAACAGACAGTTTCCCTATTTGTGGCCTTACTCAGACAGTGCTTTCAAAGACTTGGTTCTCAGATAGCTTTCCAGCCCTGCACTGTAAAGTGATAAGTGCGGTAAAATATAGGCCAAAGGTATCTCAGGTCCTCGGGTCATAGGCTGAGGATAAAGTGTGCTCTCTCTCTCTCTCTCTCGCTCTCTCTCTCTCTCTGTCTCACACACACACAGAGACATGCACATATAGATGCAAACATCCTGCCATAGTGCAGAGGTCTCATCCTGAGAATTCCTGAGACCCAGAAACATGTGAAAGACAGAGAGAGACGAGAAACGAGAGAGTGAGAGAAAAAAGAGAGAGAGAGGCTTGAGTAAAAGGAGATAGAGAGAGGGAAAGGATAGTGAAAGGATCTCTTAAGCTTTTTGATCCCAGTTTTTATGTATATATATTCCCAGACCAGCACTTTTACATTTAGATTTAAAATGGGCCTAGCTCTTACCTGATGAGTGGTACGTTATCCAGCGTACAGCAGAGTACTGGATCAGTCTGTAAGTGCAGGGGCTGCTCACAGGACTGGTTATAAAACCTGCCAACACAAACACACACACACACACACACACACACACACACACACACACACACACACACACACACACACACAAACATACACACACAAGTTTTTATCTTTATTTAAATCAGCATGTGAAAAATGCACAAGAAGATACACATCCCATAACCACTGCCCATTGTTCACTAAGCCTGAGCAGTACGGTCTCTTAAACAGCTGTAGTCTCACACCCACACATACTGTCATATAAACATCACTGAGCAAATAGCCACAGTAACACAATAACAGACCTGATCATATCAACAGATACCTGTGATCACTGAGTGACTAATCATTCTCAGTATTGAGACTAAATCCCCGGGGCACTGAGACACACACAGAGATAGACACAGAGCGACAGAGAAACTACAAATTGTCAATGCCGGAGATGCGATTCTCCATAAGTTAGTGTATTATCTAAAATAGTTTTGCAGAATGAGTTTAAGAGCTACACAGTGTTGCTTTAATCGGCACTATGCTCTTTTAGAGAGAGAAAGAGAAAGAGAAAGAGAGAGAGAGAGAGAGAGCAGTGTTGGCCAAACTGGAATCTACTTACTAGAACTGAGTGGCACCACTAAAGGACACACTACACTCTGTTAAAGGTGATTTAAGTCACGTTACGCGGTTTTTAAGCTAAAACATTTTTTGTCACATACAGCAAACATGTCCTCACGATCCGCTAGCTGTCTGTCCCCTAAATACATTGCAAAAAAATGCCCAGGCTCCAAAAACGGCAACAAAAACAGCCTGGTCCAGCCTGGACCATGAAACCTAACAAACTGTTCCAGCCAATCACCGACGAGATGCGTGTTTCAATTACATGGGAAGGAGCGGGAGGGAGGGATGAGCTAGCTCTCTGTTTTGTTTGAAACGTTAACAGAAGTGAGTGCTTAGCATTGCTGAGAGTGGTTCCGGTCAAGACTCAACATGCTTCAGGCCTGGGAACACCTTGCTTGGTCAGCTGGAGTACTGGGCGGTCATTCAGATGTGCAGTACTTCCTCAGTTGTGTTTCTGACAGTGAATAAATGGTACTGCATAATCAGAACTAAAGCAGAGACTCCCTCACAGAGCAGATTCAGAATGCTCCCAAAGCTACACGATTATGTAAGAAACATTGACTTGCAGTTGCCTACAGGCTATGTTTGGGTGGGGGAGCACACACACGCACACACATACATACACACACGCATGCACACGCGCACGCGCACACACACACACACACACACACACACACACACAAACACACACACACTCTCTCTCTCTCTCTCTCTATCACACACACACACACACATCCTCTTGGATTCTATTCTTGTGTCCCTCTTTGTGTTGTCGTTGCGGTGTGTTGTGCTCTTTGACACTGGGTGGAAGTCAAGCTCAGGAAATGTGTCCTGTCATCAAGACATGACGTTTACAAGGGGGAGAGTTTGTGGTTGTCCAGGGGCCTCAGTGCTTTTTCACAACACAGTCGACCCAGGCGTTGTTCCATCCTCTTATGTAGGGGGCGCTGTTCTCACCGCTGATGTACGATTTACATTGTCACACAGTCACAGTACCATGTACAATAACAGTACCATGAAAGTGTTAGAGCAAAGTCTACTATTACATTATTATAACAAATTACTTTAATATTCTTCACAAGTTCAGCTATGTTAGCCTAGTAAAAGTTGGCCAATCACAGGTCCTTTCGTATGCATGACCACTCACTCACTCTTGGCTCTTCTTGGCCCTTTCAGAATGTGCGTCAAGATGTGCGTCGGTCAAGACGTGCGTCACCTGTACAGAAAGACTCCGTAACCTGGGGTTACTCATAAGCCCAGTACTGTACGCTGGCCTTTGCAAATACACACCTCTTTCTCCACACACCTTGACCCCTGACTGTCACACTCACATCATCCCCGACCCTGTCTCCTTTGGAGAGTCGCACACTAAAGCGTCATCTGTATACTAAGTAGGAGTGGAGAGGCCATGAGATCAGATAAGGACAGATCATCACAAACTCTTCTTTTTCACATAAGACGGACACTATCTTAAAAGTGTTATCATTTATCAGCCTGAGCAAAGAGATTCAAAGACTGGGAGTTGGGAGCTCTACTTTGCCTTAAATCAATCTCACCAAACTGGCTCAAACACGAATAGGCAGTCTGTGGATCTGTTGCATCAAGACTACTAGGATCAATATCTCCGCAAACATCAAAGGGGGGGATCTGAATCTCCCTTTGTTTGAACGAGCAAGGCAAAGATCACAGACGAGACAGGAGTCAGTATTGATGTGTTGGGAGAAATGTGATGAACTGTCAACTCACCAGTTGCTTACTGGGCAGACATGCTGGTTGTACAGAGCCATGGCGTATCTGCCGAAGGAAAAAAATACATTAGATTCAGTCTTATCATCACATAAATCATCACATGTGTGCAGATGAGACCATGTCTGTGTGTGTGTGCATATTTATATGTATCACGAATGTATGGTGTGTGCATGTGCATGTGTTTGTGTGTGTGTGTGTGTGTGTGTGTGTGAGAGAGAGAGAAAGAGACAGGGGGAGAGAGAGAGAGAGAGAGAGGAGGAGAGAGGGAGAGATCTTGGAGATTTCTTATTAACCTGTCTGCATGGATTTGTGGCTCAACCTGGCCTCAACTTTGTCCTAGTGCCAAGCCCAGCTGGGGTCCTGGAGAAACTCACGACCTGTCTGTGCTGCAGGTTACTCTCCCATGACATCAGACCCTGTCAAACACTAACGCCTGTTCATACGTCTGATATGACTAACTTACTGATTTCAGTAACTATTAAGCTGTACTATATTCAAATCAACTTTTCAAAGTAATACTTTGTAGAAGTAAAATATTTAACACAAACTGATGAGTCTGTATGTGTGTGTGTGTGTGTGTGTGTGTGTGTGTGTGTGTGTGTGTGTGTGTGTGTGTGTACATACAGGATGAATGTGCAAGGCACATTGGTACAGTTCAATTGGTAAGATGTCACTATGTAACTCTCACAAGATAAGAATTTAAATGCCAACCCAGCATATGCCCCATAACAGAGAATGACTGAATATCTGTGCTGGAAATCGGTTGTGGTTGTAGTCCTGTTTCCTGTCTTCAAATTCCAGTTAGCATGCTCACTTGTGAACTTCTGAGTGTGCATATCTTAGCAGACTGCCTTCTCCTTTCTGGTAAACTATCTAACAGTTAGTAAGAGTTGGACAGTTAACTCCCTGCCAAGTTGAGTGACTCTATAACGATGTTCTTGCTTTTCTAACAGTGTGTAACATGCTTCATTCCTTAGATGTCCTCTCCTCCAGAATATTCTATGGCCTGATAAAGGCACAGGTATTATATAAAGTCTTTGGGTCATATACTGCAGGTGTTCACAGACACAGTGCAGACATACACAATAAAATCAGCCGCCAACTGTACTCACAATAATGTTACTCACAACAACATTCCCTGCCTTTTCACAAAATGAATAATGCAATGCAAGTGGACTTCAATATACCACTGTTTATCAGTAACATCTGAAAACTACAGCAAAGATTGTACTCTTAAAGCAGGAGAAAACTGTATTGGAAATACCAGTTCTCCCTTGGGCAGATGCACACAGACACTTATGGAAATTATCAAATACTGATCATAATTGAAGTCAAAAGCAACAACCTCTGCAACAACATAAACTAAACAACATCAATAGGTCTTTTTGGGCAAAAACAATCAAAAATTCCTAAATGGATTTACTGAATACCATAGTGCAAAGGTGAGCTGTACATGTATTTTCAGCTTGTGTTTAAATAATTCCATTAATTATTTTTGAAAAGTACATTAGCTATATGCAGAGAACCCCATAATTGAAGGCTTGTTCCAAAGAAGAGCAACACTTTACATCTCTGCTTAATATTTCTGT
This sequence comes from Alosa pseudoharengus, assembly GCF_046254945.1. Classification (NCBI taxonomy): domain Eukaryota; kingdom Metazoa; phylum Chordata; class Actinopteri; order Clupeiformes; family Clupeidae; genus Alosa; species Alosa pseudoharengus. The sequence goes on along the minus strand of NW_027468674.1, from coordinate 21,823,776 downwards.
TAGCAAGGTTTTTTTGTCCAAAGGTAAGCAGCATACTCTGCTGAAGGCTGAGATGAAGTATGGCTTTAGTGCCAGCCTGAGCTCTCCCTCAGACACACTCACTCTCTCTCTTATTCTCTCTCTCTCTCACACACACACACACACACATACACTCTCAGCAGCAACTAACCAAGGAGCAGAGGAAGAGCCGATGCTCAATCGGTGAAGACTCAGCATGTTGAAATGACCCCTATATTAGATAACTCAACTGCAGTCATTTACTGTAACTTTATCCATTTAATACAGTGTTTTTCAACCACTGTGCCGGGGCACACTAGTGTGCCGTGAGAGATCATCAGGTGTGCCGCAGAAAATTACCCAAATGTCACTCACTGCAGTGTCCCATACATTGACTTATTTGTGGCGGCCCACCACAATAGGCTATCAACATTGACCACCACACAATGATTTTCCAGGTTGTACTAAATTGTGCTTAAATCTGGTTAGCATCATAACCACGCTGCGCCAATTTGTTAAAAACTGTTGCATTCAAGTTAATTCTGTAAACCTACCACCACAAATAGAATGTAATTCTGTGGGAAACACTGCACTGGTCCAGAAAAGCAATTGTTGCATCAAATAATTTATAACCACATGCCCTCATTGATTGTATGATTGCACTATTTGTGGTATGCAGGCATTGTACAACGGGGGCCCCAATATCCAGTATTCACAGAATCATCACATATCCAGTTCATAACAACAATTAAATTAGATATAGTCACCTACAAATGAAACAGAGGGCACTTGTTTTATTGAGCAGGTCTTGCATAGAAGCCATAATAAGGCCATATCTGTGTATTATTTGAAATTTTAGGCTATGGTATGTTTATTTTTTCTTCACACAGGATGTTAGTGTGCCGTGGGACATTTTATGTGTCAAAAGTGTGCCCTGGCACAAAAAAGGTTGAAAAACACTGATTTAATATATACTGTATGTTATTGCACACAGGTTACTATTCCTCTGAGCTAAACTTAGATAGATAGATAGATAGATAGATAGATAGATAGATAGATAGATAGATACTTTATTCATCCTGAGGGAAATTCAAGCCATCCCGAGGGAAATGTTATAATAAATAAATAAATAAAATAAACATTGCCAAATGTTTAAGAATTGTGTTGAGGAATTTGCTAGTTTGCTGAGGAGAATTCCATGAATGTGTTAATTGCACACTGTTTTAGGAGTAACATTTGTATTTCTAAGTCTAAGCCAAAAATCACAGTTAAGCTCTGAAGAATGACGATGAATTTTCAGCGATAGGAATTAAACCCACAACCTTTGAAATCACTGCATACAGTCATTGCTATATGCATAGTAGAGCAACGTTTTTTCCGTCCACACAGGCAACACAAAGTGACCCAGCAGGACTCAACAGACAGCCAGTAAACGCACCATGTGCTTTGAAGTCGGCCAGGTGTGCATTCGCCTTTAGATATACACAGATGCTATCAAGCAAGCTGGCTGTCATCTGCCCTGTGCTTTAAATAATAAGGAACAGGTGCCAATCATAAACCCATCTTTTTACTTTACTTCACTTCGGATCACTTTACTGCTGTCTCATATCTACAGATGCTTATTGTAAATAAACATCATTGACACACTGTTAACAACAACTTGGTTAACATTATAGGGTTAGGGGCTAGGTGATGACATGACAATGACTCGTGAAGTCTGTATACTGACTATCTAAGTATGGTGTTTCCAGTCTTTCTACTACACAAACACGGTACATGATGATAATGAAAGCAAAGATGTGAACTTACACCACCCAAATTCCTGTGATGGTGAAGACAGGTAAACTGATGGGTAAGATCACCCAGAAAGACATGGCCAGTCAATCTTCAGCTTCTCTCAAGGAACGTCGTCAGGGTCCCCACAGGGGCACGGTGTGTCTTTTAACGTTTGGTCCGAATTGGATTGAAGATTATAAAACCTGAAGTGGCCAACCCATGATATGCTTTCACTGAATTAACCTTCAGTGCAAAAGAAAAGGGGAAAAAATGAGCGACTGATTATTACATTCTGCATATTTATGTGGGTAGGTTAGGCTCAAAATCAGGGTAAGTGCTTGACATTATACACATGCATGTCTATGTACCTCAAATCATGTGATTTTGTAATACTGTTTGTTGTAAATTATATGTTATTATTAATGACTAGAGTAGCCAAGACGAAAGTGCAAAAATACCATTTGTTGGCACAAAGCACATTTAACAGTCATTTTCATCCCCAAATTGTAGTTCCATTTTAAAACTACACCACTTCAACACATCATAAACAAAACTGGACCACACTAGGACATTACAGCCTGCATGTAATATGTAATTATGATGATAGTCAAAGTCAACTTACCTTACTTGTCTCAAGATGCAGATATGTTCTTAAGTGTTTGACTTAGCCTGAGGTAAAAAAACAACAACAACAAAACAAAAATCCAAAAACAAAACATAAGAATGTTCCTCTACGACTTCTGCAAGAGTATGCTGTGTGTCTGTCCAGAAATGTTGCTAGTTTGTTCAATGAGTGATAATCCAGGTGTAGGTGTGCTATCTCTTCTTCACACTCTCTCACACACACAAACGCGGGATCTGGGTTGCTTGAAAACGTGGCTTGTCTCAGCAACAGCCCCCAAATCCAAACTCCTCCCCTCTGCTTTGCATTAGGCTCATTGAAAGAAGAGTGATTTCCCAAACGTTTAGCTCTCTGCTCGGAAGTGAGACGGATCCTAGACAGACTAGTGTTTATGAGTCAGGGTCTTTGAGTTAATGTGTAAGTTAAATTTGTGAGATGTTTAAAATATCCTGGTACCCATAACCAGTCTAGGCCTACACTTTTAGCCTTTGTTCATTCATTTTACCAAGTTCAGCCGTAGAAAAATAATGGTTTAAGCTACTTAGGCTACAACCGTTTCAATTCAGTTGAAGTCTACAGTTCAAATACAGTAGGGGAAAGTTGGTGGAGCAACATTCGGAGACATAACCACTGTTTAATTAAGTAGGCCTACGGCGGTCTAGTGGGTGGTGACACTAACATACTGTTTTTGGCTGTGTTTTTGAGTTAAAATGACCACGGGAGGCGGGTGCTACAGAGAGTTGGTACAATTACTCACGAGGCTGCTCACGTGCGCTTTGCTCAGGTCCATGTTCACAGTTCCTTCTGATACAGTAAGCATCATTCCCAAGAGTAACCTTTAACATAAGTATGACCTGTCTGTTTTATTAAGCCCGATTACAATTTTAAATTGCTGCGCGGCTGTCAAAGCAAAACGCATGGCGATGAATATGGATGACGATATGATGTTTAAAATAGCTCCACTGCGCATAATCCTGAAACCTATTCAATGACCATCTATGCAATAATAATGTAATAATACTGTAGTAGGCCACAACATGATTTACATAATGATTTGTATACTCGTCTATTGTGTGATTATGTTTGTCACGGTGATGAGTTAATTATAATCAATTTTATATATTCAAATCCAATCTAAAGAAGTGGCTAATCAGCAACCAGACCTGTCAACATAAATCAAAAAACACAATACACCGCTAACGACTCTGCTTGTCAGGTTTATCAGGTGACTGCACACTTAACCATTCTTGCCCATGCTCTCTTCTTTTCTTTTCTTTCCTTAATTTTATTATGGTAGGTTAAGCTGATTTTCATTTGTTTGTAATATTTTCATAGGTCTTATGTGTAAAGTGTAATTTTATCATTTAGGTCTGCAATGATGAGTGTAGAGTTTATTTTAGTTAACATCGGCCCATGGACAAGAGATGCAAAATATCCATTGGCTAATTCTGGCGCATTTATATTTTTACGTTCATTAATGTGCACTGTCTAAAAAAATAAACCTTACAGTAATAAAGTGAACATTTTATCAAGTACACTTTTGGTCCACCAGAGGGCGGAATCGGCTCTGAGAAATGCCAGAGGCCGGCCTTGACACATTTGAAGCACTTTCTGAAACTATGAACACTTTTAAACATTTTATTTCAATTAAATATTCAAGTTGGAATTTAAGATAAATATATAACCGTAAAAGTGTAAAAAATAGGCCTACATATTTAAAATAAAGTGATCAGTGTATAGAGCATTATTGCACATTAGATGTTTGATCAATCTGGTATGATTTAATCAGTCTGTGTTATAATGGAGTTGAGGAGGCTATGACTTCATGGTCAAGTCTAGTGCAGATATTCTCTTAAATTGTCTTCCGAGTGGTAGCAAGTAGAACAGTGTGGTTCTGATCCTTGATGATGCTGCGTGCCTTCCCCTTCCCTTCCTTATTTCCTGTGTTCGGCCATCTCTGCCAGCACATTCCCCTCATCACCACTCTCTGCAGTATTTCGGGGCAGCGAGCTGAGCAACTCCCAGACCAGGGAGTGATGTGATGCAGCCTGTCAGCAAACTCTCAATGGTGTTCTGGTCTGGACTCTCAAAATGTCCTTAGTTTCCTCAGGAAATAAGGCTGCTGACGAGCCTCCTTCACCACCAAGGTGTGTGTGTGAGCTGACCAGGAGAGGTCATGGGTTATGTGCACACTGAGAAACTGACCCTTTCAACATCTGTCTCTCCAATGTGGGAGCAATGTTTTGCTCGCATTGAGAGAGAAGCTATTGCCATGGCGCCAGCTGAGTAACCTCACCTCCTCCTCTATGTAGGTAGGCCATCTCATCGTTGTCTGTGATGATGCCCAGGATGGTAAAATCTGAAAACTTGATGAGGACATTAGAACTGTCATTGGCTGCACAATCATTTACTTGAGACAACCAGTGACTGTTCATCCAAAGATTGCCTTCACAGTGATTACACATGCATTTATATTAGGTCTTTACAGCTTTTGCTGATTGCCTACACGCTAAAAACGAGACTTCAAAATGTAAACGTCTTGTGACCATACTTTAAACACATTTTCTGCTTTGCACTTTGTGAATCTGTTACACACTTAATGCAAAACACAACAGTTTTTTACTGTACATTAGACACTTAGTTAAAAATGAGATTTACTGTAAAATACAAAACATACTGGCCCCGGCCGTGGCTGGGGCACCTGCACCGTATGCCGGCGACCCGGGTTCGATTCCCGCCCCGTGGTCCTTTCCGGATCCCACCCCGACTCTCTCTCCCACTCGCTTCCTGTCATTCTTCACTGTCCTGTCATTAAAGGCATAAAAAGGGCAAAAAAGTATACTTTAAAAAATAAAATACAAAACATACTGGTACATTGACATTTGCAAAACTGGAAATACCCACCCACATACCTGAAAACTGAACATCAATCAGTCTGAGCCTTAGCACTACAAATAGACCTCAGGTTAGCCACTGGGCACCTGCACATTGTGTACCTATTTCACAGTTTTGTATTTGCCCCTTAACTCCCCATTTTGAAAACCTGTCGAAGAATTATTTTCAGCGTGACAGTGTAAACCACATGCCTGCATGTCTCTTCTGCAGTGAAAGAGGCATGCAGAGACATTGAGGTCAGGTCAGTTCAAGGGCGGATGGATACATGATAAGGTGACATTTCCCCCATTTCCTAGCATGGGAGGACATGTTTGATGTTGATGAGGTGACTGTATGTGGACAGATCCGGGATCTGTAAATCTGCCATCCCATTCTTTGCAATTATGTATATATTTTTTTTACCATATTGTAGTTTTTTTATTTGATTACAGTACAGTCACATACACTACTGTATTCATTACTGTTTTTTGTTGTAAAACTTGCAGCCATAAAAAGTTAAATAACCTTCACTTATTTGCCTAACCTACTTACTAACTTACCACCTAATGCCATTGAAAATGTACACATTTCACATATATTCCAAGACACCACAGGACAGATCCCTAGTCATTCAAAACATGGCTTTATTGTTACATTTACAGTACATGACCATCACATATAAATTAAAATAAAAAATGACATGGAAGCCCTTTAGATGTTCTTCCCTTGTACATCTGTAACATGGCACACGTTGGGCATGTGGACAGATATATAGACTACAAGAAAGCAGCTCTGTATCCAATCCCCATCAGGTACATTCTAGGTTGTGTGTGTGCATATGTGATTGTGTATGTTTGTGTGTTTGTCACATTCTATAACCTAATGCACCCACATCAGCACACAAGTGAGTCAACAGTTACAAAAAAAACCCACAACTGTTCTGTGTATACCTGTCAGTAGAAAAAACAAATCACAGATTGGCAGTCACCTGTGCATGGCCTTATGCATGAAATTCCCTGTGTGTTTCATGTATTTTATGTAGCATCTTTTTGTAGCATATGTAGCGTATGGAATGCCAAAACACTGTCTTGTTGAGGGAGTGGGGTAAACCACATGGTATGTACACCAAGTAGTATGACTATAATCAATCATCATTGTCTCTTAATACAAGTGAGGAATGAGTAAAAACAGTAACTCAGGGGGTAAATGGACCTGAATACACATACACACACAACAGGAAAAGTTTGTGTGCTTTACTGTGAGTCAAAACCATAGACCACACAAAGAAGTGGAGGCCTTACTTTATTTTAGTCTTTGTTACAATCTACTTATTCAATGCACGTCTCAGTAATTTCCTGCCTAAGACCCGAGGTTTATACACTGGTTTTGATCTATCTCTTCAGCTATGAGGTTATAATACACAAGGGCTGGCTATAGAAGGCAATAAGCTAGGCTGTCTTCTTTTCTTCATTCTTCTTTCTGATTAAAGCACTGATCAGATTGTGATTCATTGGGCCTCTGGGCACTGCGGTTAATACATGGATGTGGTTATTTGCATAAAACACTGTCCTGCGGCCTATATGCGTTGCAGTTGGTACATGGGAAATTACTTCAAACTATTAACAAAGTAACAAGAACACAAAGCCTCCTTGAAAAATAAAGTGAAACTATATAAAATCTGAGTTAACCAAAAGAATGACCAAATGATTTGATTTCATTATGTCTTATGAATTAAAGACTACCAGAAATAGGACGGGTCTGTAATCATGGTTAAAAGAATGGGTCTATCATATGCCTATACAGCTCGTTGCCTAGCATCCCATTCTACATGCTCTTCACTAAGAGGTGAGATGTGTCTCCCTAGGTACCTTAAACCAACTACTCTTTTAGGTTTTTCCCCAATCTCTCAACTATAAATGGCAAATGGTAGCACTGACGTCAAGTCTCAGCCTCGTTGACATTGAACTGTTTGAGGACACAGTGGCGATGGGTGATATCTATACTGAGGAGGACAATGGTCCTCCCAATGACCCAAGTACATTGTTTGTGTTGAGGAGCCTGAGCGGCAGGATGGGGAGAGTAAGACACACGTGCGGAGAGAACCTTAATACCATTTCCCAGCTCTGGTGCTTTTAAGAAAGGACAGAGATAGCACTCAACCCAATTTGTCTATGGTGTTTTCTATATATTTTGTTAATATATATATATATATACATTCCACATGATATCACTCTAGTAATGTACAATGAGCATTGTGTTCTGATGCACTGCTGATTCCCACTGTGGTAATCTGCCCTCCTCTCATTCCCCCACCCTCTCTCTCTTTCCCTCTATTTCCCTCCCTCTGTTTCTCTCTCACTAACCAGGACAATTCCTCCGTCTGTGAGGTCTTGGCTAAGATTGGTGTGGGGGAGCTGCAATGCACTGGAGAGTCCGAGAGAGTCCAGATCAGGTCAGGGCCAGCTATGCTTGTGGCTCGAGAGATCTAAGTTAACTTACTCTGAGGCAGTCGTGTAGTCTAGTTAGCTGTAGTGGGTATACTGTGATTAACCCCAAATGTTAATACTGTACGTATCCTTGCTCATTTTAAGTATACTGAGCTTGTGATGCTTTTTAAGAGGGTATACTGCGTAGTCACGTGAACTACATCACTGCTGTGAGGGTAAGTCACTAAACCACGTACTTGGAATGACCCCCCCTCTTTAGGGCTGTTAGTGTGATCCAGAAACAGGGGTTGGAGCCCATTTTACAAAAACAAAACAGATTATAAATAAAAAGTCAAACAAATAAAACAAATAAAGTCAAGCTTTCCTAAGGTGCTAGGCGAAACAACGACAGGACACGTGTGAAGCTGCGGTCTCCATTTCGTTTCTCAGAGCGCTCTGGAGAGGTGAGCCAGGTTTGTGTGAGTGACGTGGGAATGTGTTTCCAATGAATCTTATTGCAACATCACCAATCGCAGTGGAAATCTCAGATTATTATCTCCTTTTACAGAGACGGACCTGTTCAAAACCCACAACACACCCTGTAAACCGCGCCAAACTACTACGTGCGAAACTAAGATGGATATCTGACTTCGGGTAACACTCTCTAAGCTGAGCTCTAAGAGGAAGCCAACCTGAGGAAGCCAAGGGCGAAACGAGTCACTCGCTCCTAATAAACAATTAATATTTGACCAGTGAACGCCGATATTCTTTACTTTTTAAACACTCTATAAGCTATTGAGATATCTTGACACTTATCTAAGCCATCACATGAGCAACTTTAATGAGAAATGCACATATTGTGAAAAATTCCTTGCAGAATTTTCTTTTGTAACAGCCAGGTGTGCTCTGTCACAACATATTGTACATGTCTGCATTCAACCGCAAGCAATTCACACACACACACACGTACACTAACAGACATAGGAGCTACTTCATTCTTCAGCACGCTCAGGTGTTGGCGGACGGACAGGTGAGGTTTGATAAGATCATCAGTGCATTCATTCTCTGTTGTCCTGACAACTGGGAGTTAAGCCTTTCAGTGCATTCATCCCCTTGCTGTTGTTATCAGATATAAGTGTGAAGAGTTCACACACACAATATACAAATTCTCTGCAATCAACACCAACAAATAACATCCAAAGATTTTCTACATTCCACCATCACAGACACACTTTTTTTCAAACACCTTCATCATGTTAGACAATTAAACAATCACAGTCTGGTGAAGGAAAAAAGTCCTTTCTCCAGTGGTCACATAGACTTTTAAACACAGACATGTTCAAAAACAACAAAATCTCTGGACGGAGACAGTTGTCTGCACTGTGGTGGTTTGTAAACATTTCTTAAGAAAAGAAGTGGCTTTAACTGGCTTTTGTACACCTATGGCTATGAGATTCACCGTGTGTGTGTCCCTTTAAGATAGTAGTCAAATACAGCGCTAATTACTTTTTCTATTGTTTACTTTTTCTACATTCTACTGCTCTCTCTCTCTTTCACTCACACACAAACACATACACACACACACACACACACTCATACACACATAGAGACATAGGTGTGCGTACATTCAAACACACACATACCATATCTTCAAACACACTTTCATCATGACTTCCTGCCAACACACACACACACACACACACACACACACACACACACACACATGTGGAGAAGGCTTTGTTTACATGTTTACATTTTTACCCAATGGCGTCCACTTGAATGCCATTGTCTTTTCTAACAGCCAGGAAACACCAGACACGTAACTGAAGCGTTCTGTCCATGGGGCGTCTGCTGCACCAATCAGCTTCCACTATAATCAATAGACCTGGCTACATCAGATGTGATAGCAGTGTGTACATTCCAAAATTATTAGACCAGTCCTCTAAAACTATTTTTACGCTCCACGAACGGAGCGCTTCAGTCGCGGACCCGATGTGGCCCAGCTGTGAGTCCAAATCATCTCCTCTTAGATGAAAATGTCTCTGTGGGGTTGTGGACAGGCTTCTTCATGGTCCTCTCATAGGGTCCTCACCTTAAAAGTGATCATACTGCTGAGTGGATAGGTGAGGTTTTGGTTAAAATTGTGTCATTTCTAAGAGGGTTGGGTGGTGGTGGTGGTGGGGGTTATGGAAACATGACTAATATGCTACAGCCATCACTGGCCTCTTGTTGGTCAGTGGTTTGAGATAGAGTAAGTCTTGGGTGGAAAACCTATCATTGGTGGGGGAGGGGGGCTATTACTGGTAATAATGTTCCTGACTGGGGGGTGGGTGGGGTGGTTTACTCAGCCTTGACCCCTTTCGTCATCGTTTTCTCGCTCTTGACGTAGTTCTTGTAGAAGAACCAGACAAAGAGCACCAGATAGCTGAGGTACATGACGGTGCCCGAGACAATGTTGCGCATGTTGCTCGGGCAGACGCGTTCGTCGAGCCAGAGGTGCACGGACAACAGCACCACCAGGCCCATGGCCATCTGCATGATCTGCGAGGCCGTGATGACCATGGCGAGCGGTCGGGGCACGCGCAGGCCGGCGGCGCGGGCTGCGTAGTAGCTGTACATGATGGAGTGGACGCCGTAGTTCATGGTCATGAACCAGCCGCCGCCGGCCACGCGGTCCTTGTAGGAGTACCAGGAGTAGATGAGCACGGTGATGTGGTGGTACCAGTGCAGGAAGATCAGGCGCTGCTTACGCAGTACGATGAACACCGTGTCACCTGCAGACCAGAGAGAGATAGAGAAAGAGAGAGATTATTCTATTAAGTGCCAACTCAGCATCTTTTTTCCATTTCCACAACAGCCATTAAAAGATGAGACTGATGGACACTGGAATGACCATAATATGAGGGGAGATGACAGGGGCGTAGCACCAAATTCTGGGCCCTATGCACAAGTGGTGGCCATGCCCCCCCCCCCCCCAACCAACCACCGGCTGTAAGCATGAAGCATGAGGTTCACAACTAACTAGCCTACTATCTAATCACACATTGAATTAATCTAACAACTCTTATATGTACTGTATAACAGAAAATAATCTTATTACCCAAGACTTCACTGAATTTCTGTTTTATTTGAAGAATGTTTAAAAGCTAGAACATGAAATGAATGAAAACACTTTTGGCTGAGAGAACAGCTATCTATACAAATTGAACACTTTTGGCTGAGAGAACAGCTATCTATAGCTAACTGAGTGTGATGTTTCACAAGTTAGCTTTGCTACTAATTTGACAGCCTTTCCTTATGAACCTATATAACATTGAGCCTACTAAGTTAAGCTATTAGCTCATAATAATTTTCGAATTAGTATAGGCTATTGAAATGTTGTGGTAGGTTATAAATCAGGCATCATGTTATTTCTAATTTTGTGTTAATGCTGTTTTAGCACTGATAATCGCGGATTCGCGGTGGTATTGAAGTGTTTTGTAACCTTCAGGAGTTCATTTCATTTGTAGACTATTGCTTTCACATTGGGCTCACCTTTCTTGGGAAAGAAGGCACTTCTTTCCCTCATTTCTTTTTTTCTCCCTTTCTTGCCTCTCTTTTCTTTTCTGGCAACCGGATTTAGCTTTCTTAGACTTAGACATCTTCACACCGTGACAGTCTGCATTGCCGCTTCGGCAGAATGAACGTTACTTCAAAAATGCGCCTAGCAGGGGAAGGCGGACTGAACCATTTCGTGCAAGGGAGAGGGTGCCTGCCCTCAAACAATGTTGGCTTGGACACAATTTAATACATCAATCAACTGATGCATTTACCCAAAATATTTGCATCTATATTAGTTAATAACATTTATTAAGATCTTTAAATTAAGGAAATTATTTATTATTAAGGAAAATAAAATTCAACTCCTTAGGGGCCCTCCCCCTACTTGGGGCCCGGGTAATTTATTCCCACTTGTCCCCCCACTACGACGCCCTTGGGAGATGACATTGAGATGACACAGAGATGCTATGGCAACAGCCGCCATGACAAACACTCCAGGATGAGTGGAGGAAGGTGGCAGAGATGTGGGCCAGTGAATCAACTGCACTGCAAACTCATAACTCGCTACACACACTACAACCACAATTACAACACGCCACAAACACACACGCCCTAAAAATCATCCTCAGATGTGTGTGTGTGTGTGTGTGTGTGTGTGTGTGTATGTGTGTCTCTGTGTGTGTGTCTAGTCTTACCCAGCTCAGGCAGTTTGCTGAGGACGAACATGTATGCCCAGAACTTGCTGACGGGGGCGCTATAGAAGCTGGTGTCACACACAGACTGCCTGTAGCCCTGCTTCCACAGCACATGCAGCATGTAGCCTCCTGTCCTCAGTGTGGCAATTATACTGTGGAGAGAGAGAGGAAGAGTGGGGGAGAGATATAGAGAAAGAGAGTGAGAGAGAGCAATGGAGAGAGAGAGAGAGAGAGAGAGAGAGAGAGATTAGTTCTCATTATGTTGCTATGATATTACACACTGAGTACATTCTTCTATGTTCTATGGCTACTCTGCATCTAGAGTCACGCTAATTACGTAAGCAACCAGAATTTGGACTTGAATTTGAGAGAGGTAGTGAGAGACCCGAGGAGAAAAGGGGGAGTGATGGAGAGAAAGAGAGAGAGTGGGGTTTAGAGAGGGAAAAGGAAGGAGTAAGAGAAAGATAGAGAAAGAGAAGGGAAGGAGCAAGAGGAGGGGGTTGAAGGGGGAAAGGAGAAAGTGAGAGAGAAAGAGAGAAAGACAGAGAGAGAGTGAAAGAGAGAAAGACAGAGATGAGTTTGGAGAGAGGAAAGGAGGAAGATAGAAAAAGAGAGAGAGTGAAAGAGAGAGATTGGTTTGAAGAAGGGGAAGGAGGAAGAGAGAAAAAGAGAGTAAAAGAGAGATTGGTTTGGAGAGGGGAAAGGAGGAAGTGAGAGAAAGAAAAAGAGGAGGAGGAGCAAGAGATGGATAGAGAGAGAGAAATGAGAAGAGAGAGACCAAGATATAGAGAGAAAGTGACACATGAAATACGAGTGTTGACACCTTATGCCACACCATTTTAGAGTCAGTCAGGTCAGAGAAAGTTTGAATAGCAACAATCTACATTCCATCTCTGAGCTGATCTGACTGGATTTCTGGCATTTCAGACATGTTGCTTGGCTCGATTACAGTGTGAGCAGTTGAACGTACAGTGTGGACGCAGCAATCACGTCTGACTGAAATGTGTTGTGTGAGTTACTATGTAGTATGTGATCAAATAAATACTCAGTGTCTGTCCGGCTTCACACAAACTGTTCAGTGAAAGAACTGGACCTACTCTCACACACCTTATTAAGACAAACAACATCCATTAGCTCTGAATCACTTTGAAATAGTCAATGCATAGCCATATTTATTCTGCTCTTATAAGGTAATTGCTAATACACTGCACATGTTCATATTTAATTTATACTACTCTAAACCACCTTCTGTAAACCAACTGTATACTACTGTCTACACTGCACTATATTTCTTATCTTGTCTATGCACCACCTGTTTATACTTTGTATATCACATTGCACTTTTCTGTTTTTTTGCACTTCTAGTTAGACACAAACTGCATTTCGTTGTCTTTGTACTTGCACTCTGCACAATGACAATAAAGTTGAATCTAATCGAATACAACGGCAGCAGGAATCTGGAACACATAAGGGCTCCCCAGCGCCAAATGAGAATTATTATTCAACAAAAAATGGGGGTAGAGGAGCCCTTCCTGGGGCCTCATTTATAAAGCGTTCTTACGCACAGATTTGATCTTAGACCGTGCGTACGCTCAAATCCATGCCAACGCTTAGATTTATAAAAACCGTCTTTGACGTGGAAAAGTGCTTATCTCCACGTCAGGTTCAAACTTGACGTACGACCATTTCCTTGTGGTAATGCCGGGGTACTGCAAATAATCTGAGGTCTAAGTGCGATGCATTTTCAAAATTCCAAGACCAACGATCTCATGTCTTTCTTTGCCATATGCATGATCAATATCAGAAGATTTTTATAGACGTTTTTGGACGCAGCTTAATGTTTCATGGTTTGGCATAAAACTGCTAATGAGAACTATAGCCCACTTAAGAAAGTGAAAAGACGTACAGCTTACTTATTTCACAATATCTAAAAACAACCCACCAACACCTACGATAGAATGATTGAAACATTCTTACAGGTGATCTAGTATATTTAGTGTTCTCACCAATGTAATATTGACCATCAAATGTCCAATTGCCCTCGTTTAGGAGAGGAAGGCATTCAAAAAGACATTAAAAAAGGCATTCGAACAGTTTGATAATGTTGGAGGTTATTGTGCAGTATTGGGAATATAGGATAGTATTTGATCATACAGTTTTGAATGTTAAAAGTGAATAAACTTTTTTGAAAGGTGGATAAACTCTAATAAGAGGTGGGTAGGCCTAAACTTTATTTCTGAAATTTCAGAGGTGGATAAACTGCGTTTACTCGCGTTTAGCCTCCACTACATCCTAATTTGCGCTCATAGGCCTATTCCCAGCTTCGTAACAGAAAGGTAATATTTGACTGTAAGCTATACAATGTAGGCTATAGATATTTTATATCATATATAGCCTACACAACCAAGGGACGGAAGTTATCCTCTGAAAGCAGGGCATCTTCATATTTAGTGTTGCGTCGGAGTTGCGTAAAGAGGTGCAGAGCGCGCACGTGTTTGCTTTTTTTGACTGGCAGTGCCCAAGATCAGATGACAATACGTGAGTTGAATAATGTAGGATAAAATATAAAGGTAAGCCTAAAGCAAACAATAAAGGACAATGTTTAAGCCATCGGACATTATTGAAAGAAAACGATAGCAAAGATATGCAGAATGAATGAAAAATGACCGGCGAAGGTTACTTTTTCAGCAAAAAATAGCCTACCCTAAAAGAAACGTTAAGCCTACATGACATATCACGCTTATAATTTAGTCCTCTGTTTTGTAGGCTAAATCAGCATATTACCCTGGGTCATATTGGACACGTACAGTAGCCTACTGTACCATAACGTACAGGATTATTTTTCTACAAAGTAGGCCTAAACATAGGCTACTAAATGTTGATTATTCACATTAATGCAAGCAAAATGAATGAAAGCAAGCAGAGGACAATGGACATGGATGCATACGATCTCTTTCCAGAAAGCTTTGCTGAAAAAAACATAATTAGTTAAGCTATTCGAACTGACGCATATAGGCTAGTTAACATGAGATGGCATTGGCTAGGCCTATAGTAATGTTTTTAATATTTTTACATAGGCTACAGCTTTTAGGCCATTGATTTCATTACAACATATTCTAATGATATTGATGAGGGGGTGTTTACAAGGCGGAGACCTAAAACCATCCTGCTACGCACAAGTTGACGTTCATTTGTGATTTATAATGGGCACATCTGGAAGGGTGGGGTACGCACGTTTTTTGTGCGTACGCACGTTTTCTCTGAATCACACGTACGATCATTTCAGAAATGATCTAAGATCAAATGAAGGATGGTTTCTACGCAACCCTTTTATAAATGAGGCCCCTGGACTCTAAAGTTTGGTTAAGTCAGAGGTGCTCTTTGGATGGGAACTAAATGCCAAGAATCAAAAAACTCCAAGGCACTCTCTATTGAAAAAGTTAAAAAGCCTTTATTATCATGGCTTGGTCAAGTTAACCTTCTAAAAAACTCCAATGCGTTTCGGCTACATGCCTTCTTCCGGGAGTTAGGCCGAAGAGAATTGAGAATTATTATTATCAAAACTTTGGATAACAAGACCTCTCCATTGAGGTTGTCTTCTCTAGTGTATTCAGAGCCATTCTTAGAAATGCAGGAACACTACATGCTCTTTCCGCTGACAAAGGGCTCTTTATGTGAACAGTAGGAGAACAAGAGGAGTCTTATTGGTTTGAGTGTCCTTTAAGAGATTCTGGACCCAGCACATCAGGGACACTACTCTTCCGTGTTGGTGTTGAACTTGTAGGTGGAGAAATGTGGTATGCTGCATTAGAATGTGTGTTAGGGCTGCTCAATTACCAATGATTTTGGAAAGGCTAACCATTTCCTTTTTTTTTTGGGTGGGGGTATGTCTTTAATCAGACAGGACAGTGAAGAGGCTAAGAGGAAGTGAGTGGGCAAGATAGATGGGGTGTGTTCAGGAAATGACCCGGGTCGAACTCGAACCAAAAGCAAAGGGGTACAATGTTTTTATACCTCAGCAAATATCAGGATTGCGGAAAAATAACAGTTGCATCTCATTGCATTATGGCTTTCATAATCATTGGAAGTCATATTTGAAATTCGATTAGATGCAGAGCCCTAATGTATGATGGAGCGACATCATTACAAGTGAGCATGTGCTCAGACTACCATACTAACAAGCCTGGCTCTTTAGTGCAGTATGCAGACCTCTCTCTCTCTCTCTGTCTATCTATCTCACTTTGGTAAAGTATGCAAAAAAAACAATGATAACAATCTTCTGGTGAATACAAGTGTGCCAGTGACTGCATTTCCTTATTTAAGGGTGTGGTTTGTTTCAGCACGACAGTAATAGATCAGAGGGGCACTTAAATTCGCAAACATAGGTTAGAGCAAGTTCGCTGCAAACGTTCGCCTCTGTTCAAGGAATTTGAACACACCTCAGAAGCCAGGATGGCAGAGTATTGAAATCAGAATTAATGTCTTATGATTTTTATAGTTATTAGCAGTTTATGTCCTTATGCTACTTAATACTTCATCCATATGTTTACAGTCAGAATTATGATTGGATAGAAGAATTCGACTGTTATTGTGTTATTCCACATATGACATGACTTACAGTATCATTTGATTCTGTTCCTGTACCGTTCCTGAATATATTTTTGTGTGGCTAAATCTTCAGAGATAAGGAGAATGTCATGTTTTTGTTGGGTGTCACAGTTCTGCATGCATGCATCCCTGCATCAGCAGCTATCTGCTCTGGATTGCCAGGGTGGCACTAATCAGGGTCTGATTCAGTGTGGTCCACGTAAACTGGGATGACCAATGTCATCTCTCGGCAACCTGGAATGATACTTAAACGCTGACTCCTTACTTCTTCAGTGAGATCAGATGGTGGATCTTTATGTGAAGGCATGCTGTCTCTCCCTTGATGTGCGTCATTGTGAATAAATCTCCATACCTGATTTTTTTCCCTACCATTGCCTGACTGGGTGTTCTGCATGCATCTGTGGTATCAAAATTACCATCAGTTTGCATGCATGATGTGTGTGTGTGTGTGTAAAAGTGCTCATTGATCTCTCATCTGCCCTATCAATCTTGAACAAAAAAAAGCAAAAGATGAGAAGATCAGTGCTGACTACGAGTGGCCATTTCCCAGATCTCGTAACATGACACTGTCAAACATGTATGCGCATGCGGGCGCGCACACACTCACACAAACAAATCAGATACATTCTGTATAAACAAGGAAATGCATAGTCACTACCAGAGCAGTGAGGGGGCAGGGCGTAGTGTTGTCACAATACCAAAATGATGACTTCAATATTCTTCAGATTTCAATATTGAAACAATACAGCAGAAAAAACCTTAAACACCACCTATATCAGTAACAGCCCTAGACATCAAAACATGGAATTTTAGATTCTTTCATAATAAGTATGGCTTTTAGTAGAACCTGATTAAACCACCCCACCGATTAGTCTCCACTTCTATGTGTGCATACATTATGTGTGTGTGTGTGTGTGTGTGTGTGCCACGCGCGCGTGTGTGAGGGGCTGGTGGGGGAGTGAGTTATGCTAGTCATGTTTTGGAGATTAGGATTACACAGGCACTCAGCAAGAGGGCATAACAGCCTCGGCTCACAAAATGTGTGTGCGAGTGTGTGTGTGTGAGTGCATGTGTGTGCGTGTTCTAGAAGTATCTGTGAGGATACATCCATTTTTTCTATGTGTGTACATGCGTATAAAAGTGATTGTGTGCACTCAGACCACACTCCCCCTGTCTGAGTAAATGGGTTAAAGCAGCCATTAGACACATGGGCCTGGTCCAAATGCAGCACTTTACAGCCCCAAAAGCTTTAGCACAGCACAGAGTAGCTACTGCTGCTGACCAGGCCAATGAGTTCACCCTTCAACACACTCAATGGAACAGGAACAGAAACAGCACTTCAAGATGGAGGACTTCACTCCATTAATACATCAAGTGTATTATAAACTGTATACCTTTATGGATATGTAGTGTATGTATTCCACATCTGTGATGATCTCACAAGCTATGGCTAAAGGATATGTATTATGTATGTATGTATGTATGTATGTGTAAATAACTCACAGATGGAGAGGAATAGAGTGAGGAAGAGAGAGAGAGAGAGAGCGAGAGAGAAAGAGAGAGAGAGGGAGCTGACTCTGAAACTCCAGTTTGACCTAATTTAGCTTGAGAATGGCAAGACCACATCATAGCACGTGTGTTTAAAGCCTTTCCCTTTGAATATGCACCTGCCAAAAATAGAGGACTAGAGTAGACGGCCTACTCTACAACATGCTTTGTCTGAAAGTAGTTGGAAGACTGACGTTTATTTGGAAACTTTGATAAGCCCAGTCTATCAGACATAATAGTATCTGGTTTGCTATCAGCAGAGAGGGCTAATGAAGACCTTTGGAGCGGATCAACTGACCTTGGGGTGAACTAACTCAAAAAGAACTGTTGTAACATTGTGAATGTGTGTTTGATGTGTGCATGCGATATATGTGTCGAGTGTGTGTGCGTGTTTTCGTGGCGGTGAGTGCCTTGTGTGGCTGTGTCTCTGTGTGTGTATTCTTACCTGAACACAGCCAGACTGAGCGACCACAGAACCAGAGGTGCGCGTAGGTTCAACTTGGGCCTCTCTCGCATGTAAAGCCTGCCAGCAAAGATCACAGCTGCATACATCGCACATACCACAAACGACTGTGTCCTGTTAGATCATAGCACACACACACACAAACACACACACAGGGAGAGAGAGAAAGATAGGAAGAGGTTAACAACACTCATTTACATGCTTTTTACACTGTATTGCACACAATGCATTAACATTATCCAATACATCAAATCCTCACATATCCCTAAAAATTAACAACATCCCATACATCAAATCCTCACATTTCACTAGAAATGAACAACATCCAATACATCAAATCCTCACATTTCACTAGAAATGAACAACATCCCATACATCAAATCCTCACATTTCACTAGAAATGAACAACATCCAATATATCAAATCCTCATATTTCACTAGAAATGAACAACATCCAATACATCAAATCCTCATATTTCACTAGAAATGAACAACATCCAATACATCAAATCCTCATATTTCACTAGAAATGAACAACATCCCATACATCAAATCCTCACATTTCACTAAAAAGAAAACAGCGATGCAAGCATGAAGGAGAGAGAGAGAGAGTGAGAGAGACGGGGAATCAGCAAACCTAACCCAGAAGTTCATTCATTGTGTATTTTCTCTCTTCCTCTCATCAGCTTATCTTTGTGTGTCCCATTACAAATGACAGTGTTTCCCACAGAATTGGATTCAATTTGTGGCGGTAGCTGACTTGGACAAGGGTGGGGGGGGGGGGGTAGCAGTTTTGAACAAATTTGCGCAGCAATTAAAAACATAGAATATTTATGTGTGGCGGCCGATTTTTATTTTGTGGCGCCCCGCCACAGATTAGTCAATGTATGGGAAACACTGAATGATTTATCTCTAAAGGCCCTATAAGCCTACATAAGCCCTAATACACCAAGTGCAAATCTAACGTGAAAAACTCTCTCAAAGTGCCAACAGAGCCACTGCCCAGGCTGCAAGGCCTTCCTAAATGCTTGATGCATGGGACACACTCTGACATCCAGGCTACATCAGGTATGTAACTGAAAGCGCTGCGTTTCAATTAACAGTGTGTGTGTGCGCATGCGTGTGTGTGTTTATGTGTGTGTGTGTGTATTTGTGTGTATGATGCATGCATGTAAGCCCCCGCTGTCGACTTCAAGGCAGCGTTGCGACCGTCGACTTCAAGGCACCTAACCCTAACCCTTGCCTAGCCATAGTATCGGAACTCTCCCTATTACCGTCGGTCCCGTATTTCCGCCGTCTTGCGTGTATGTCACTTAATATCCATTTCTATACAAACCAAGACGGCGGATTCCTAAAGAAACGCAAGCACCCACACCATAGGTGTATCTAAATTAGCTATGTACCAAAAATGACATTTTACCGTGACTCGAAGAGCTGTAAACAGTGTTGTAAGGCTGCGTGTACACATACGCATGGAGCTCCAGTGGAATTTTAATTTCATAACGAGAATTCTCGGTCTAACCGTTCATG
This sequence comes from Alosa pseudoharengus, assembly GCF_046254945.1. Classification (NCBI taxonomy): domain Eukaryota; kingdom Metazoa; phylum Chordata; class Actinopteri; order Clupeiformes; family Clupeidae; genus Alosa; species Alosa pseudoharengus. The sequence continues at coordinate 21,803,697 of NW_027468674.1, read as the reverse complement.
TGCCGTTGAAACGGCGTAAATAGGCGATCCATCAGGCCAGCACTATAACTCTGAGCATGGTAAACAAAATCAGATATTTCAGGCAGTGTTAAGAACCAAACCAGATTTTGTTCAAATCTACACACCTATGGCTACTGAAAAATGTAAGGTTCATTTAGCAAATGTTATTTTGAAGTGTTAAAAAACATTGTTGTTTTAGAATTTCCGAACAAAAGTGGTGATAATTGGGGGTGTTACGATACCTTCCATGCAGCGATGCCTGGAAGACGACGTTGGGGGCTTAAAACACCAAAGGCCTATCATGCCTGGTGCATTATAGTGGAAGTTAATTGCTGCAGCATATACGCTTCAGTTACGTGCCTGGTATAGACCTTTCACACAAAATCCGTATTTGGACCCTGAACAAACTGATCAACATCTTGGACAATGAGTGTCATCCACTCCACAGCACGACTGAGGAAGTCATTCATCCCCAGGGCCATTGAACTGTTCAATGCATCACTTAAGGGAAGAGGAGAAATAGACTTCTCCGCATAGTCTGTCTGCCTCTTCACCACCTCCATGTCTTGAACTGTCTGTCCACTAGCCACTTTACTATTGTTTTCTGCCTCACGTGCTTTATTAGCACATGCACAACCCCTCCCTCCATGCCACAGCCGAACTGTGACCACACTTATACCTTTCTTAATATAGTTATTTATACATAGATATATAGACTTTATTCTTGCACTGTTGCACTGTTTGACTTACTCATTTGCACCATCACCATGACACTCATTCACAAAAAGCACCTTACCTTACCTTATGCACAGAGGACCACATGCTCAATCCCTGCTTCAGTCATTGCAAGCGTACCTGATTGATTAATCACCCACTATGTGGATACTGTTTTTTAGAATTGATTTAGATTAAGTTTTATTTTAGTATATTTAGTATATTATTTATCTTCTACAGTCCTTATTGCTTAGTTGTGTTTTTTTTATATTATATACTTTTAATTACTTTTTCTGCTGTTAGTGAATGTGTGTGTGTATGTCTGTATGCTACTGTGACCTTGAATTTCCCCTAGGGATCAATAAAGTATCTATCTATCTATCTATCTATCTATCTATCTATCTAAATTCCTGATTGGATATCTGAAGTTCATTGACATCTCTTTGACTGTATTCTGATTGGGACATTTTGAAAGCTTGCCAATCAGATAATTCCTTCACTTGAAGTATGTGTTTGTATAGTGGGTGTGTAACACTTCTACATAGGATTGTAAAAAAGAGATTGACTACAACCACCTACATCTGTTACGTCAAGGCTTATCTTTCCCAGGATAACTTCAAAGTGATTGTTCACAATGCGTGTTGCATACTACATCCAAACTCCCACCCCCTTTTTACTAAGTTTCCATAAACCAAACATTTCCATAGACCAATATGTCATAATGTCATATGATCAAATTCCATGACTTCCATAACTTTCAATTCACTTAATACATTTCCCAAGCAAGCAAAGTGGTATTTTAAAGTAAATGACTTTTCCAGGATTCCTTTGACCACTACAAATGTACTTTTGACCAGCAAGCACAATTAAGAGAGGGCCAGCCCAGTCTATGGCATAAAGCCAAACACACATCAATGGACAACTCAACTACATCTTTAGGCTACACATTTCTTTAAAAAACAACAACAGATGTTTGGGTCAGTCGACTTTTGTGTCATTTGTGTCCATCAATCTGTCCCGCCACAATAATGAACAGAAAACTGAAAAGTTGTGTGCTGTGTGACCATAAGCTGCATTTCAGACTGTGTGAGCTCCTTGGCTCATGCCACTCTACCCTCTGGTCCAGCTGGCACCTTGCCAGCACTCAGTGAAGCAAGCGAGGCAGAGAGAGGAAGAGAGAGAGGCACATTTGTAAAAGGAGGACCTCTAACTATATGAATGGACTGGGTGACTGCAATTAGTCACACTACTGCAATCACAAATGGTAGAAAATATGCCTTCCATTTTTTTTACAGATTTGTGACATTCTGTCATTTAGCAAACACTATCATACAAAACAACTGTTATGTTACTTCTGTGGAAAAAAAATGTATTTGTCTGCTCCCCTTTGAGCATTTGTTTTGTGCCACACAATCAAGACAAATTCCATGTGACAGCCCACTTGGCACTAACACCTACCTCAGATTCAGATTCTCCATTATCCTACTGTAACAAACATGTAGCTTCTACACTGAAGCTGCACACTGTGTGTGTGTGTGTGTGTGTGTGCATGTGTTTGCTCAGTGTGTGACTATCCAACCTGGAGGTGGTAAATACATTAACATTTGATCCAAAACGACTAACAAAATTAGGATCAAGGTTCAAACTATATTAAAAATGGTGCCATACACCTTTACAAACACATACAAGGCATATCTGTTCAACATGCACTTCGTTTATGGTTTGTATATTGTATATGTTTATTTTTTATTAGGCTATTGATTTAATTGGCATTTTTGCTTATTATTGCTATTCTCCTTAATGTAGTCTTACCAACCTTTAAATTGTTTACTGTTAAATTTAACTATTGTATTGTTGTTATTTGTATGTCGCTTTGGACAGAAGTGTCTGCCAAATCCCGTAACCATAACCATAACAAACACTACTGGTGTCATACACCATAACAAACAGTACTGGTGCCATACACCTTTACAAACACTGATGATGCCATACACCTTTACCATAGCCGTGGGAAGTGCTGCCGCACCCCATGCAGGAAAGCACGCGTATTTATGTGTCATACCACTCACGATCAGAAAAAAAAGAAGCTCTCTGTCCCCCTGTCTATTATTCTATTATGCACTAAAAAAATGTTACATTAGACCTGGGAGATCTAAACAAAAACTAAACAAATTAACAAAACAAACCTGAGGGAGATATCCTATGACGCTAGCTTTATGGTACGACAATATGCCATATTAAGTAGCTGAATATTACCGTGAGTTTCCCAAGGAGCTGAACACGGGCCGCCTCAATCTTCAGCTTAAAATGATGCATAGTGTTATCGGGGAGTCTCGGTGCACCACGGTGAAAGGTGGCATGGATATTGAGTAAGCTCCATCCACAAACAAGAGCTCTCTTCAGCGAGGTAGATGAACTTATTCATCTGTGTCTTTGCGTGCCTGTTTCAGTGGCCTCCTCAGAGCGTTCTTTCTCTTCTTTTTGAAAATGTAGGTTAAAGGCTACACTGTGCGTTTATGATGTCAGCATTTGTTGTAGGCTATATTTGTGATATGTGGATCAATTTAATGTAGGCTAGCATACAGGCTTGGAATTTTACCATTCTGGGGGCAAAGCCACTTGGCCTTCAGTTGGGCATATTTGGTGGGGGGCACAAAGGCCACATGTCAGGGCACCAAGGCCAAAGTTAACTATACAGTAGTAGGCTATAAAAATGATCAAAGTTGTATTTAGCCTATTCACTGCAGTAGACCTGCATCACTGTATGAAACATTCCAAAAACATGAAACATGACATATTACATATAACTGTAAATCATCTGATCATCTAATAAAAACAGATATCTAGGCTATAGATAACATTTATTTTATATTTGGCCTGTTATGAAATCATGTATTGAACAATTTAAATGTAGCACAGCTCAGCTTTAAGAAACTCAAATAGCCTAGATGCATGCTTAGCATTTTGTGATCATTAAGGCTACTTTCACAAACTCTTAGTCAGCTGTCCTCTGATTTACCAATATCTAGGCGATATTTGTAACATTTATTTTGTATTTGGCCCGTTATGAAATCATGTGGAACAATTTAAACACATTGTAAAACGTAAAGCCCAAATTTGGTGACATCCATGCATGTCGAAATTTACTGCAAATTCAAAACTGGATTATTCTGGAACGGCTAACTGTACAGGGGACTGCTTTACACCTTTGTGTTCGGTAAGGTCTGCTGTTTATTCTGATATTATGGTGGTTTGTCATGTGTTAAAAGAAGGGTTCGTGAAGTATTCCACTGAGATGAATGGGTAGGGCGATCATGGACGCAAAACCTTCAGTAGAATGTATGATTAAATTGAATTATATTATTTACTTTTCTCGCGAACCGTTCAACACAGCAATTATCGGCTAACATCGTTTAAAAGCTGAGAAAAAGCTCTTTCATGTGATACTTGTGATGTCTGTGTGATGAATAGGCTACTTCGCGAGTAGTTCAACTGAGAAGAATGGGTGAATTTGGACGCACTTTCTTGCGCTGTCACTTTCTCCACTGCGTAAAAGACTAAATTAATTTGCGCTGTGAATGCTAAGATTATTTTGACAGGACACAGGCTAAATAAAAATCGCTATTAGTAGGACACAAAGCAGAATATTGAAAGAAGGGGGCACCAAGGCCACCGTGGCCTGTAAACCTATGATTTTCAAAGGGGCTTTACGGCCAACGCAAGGGGCTACGACGGCCATGGCCGTCATGGCCGCCGTGAAATTCCTTCCCTGCTAGCATATGAATATTGCGTTGTGTAGGCCTATGTTATGCATATGTTTTGAGTCAATGTGCTCTGTCTAATATGCTGTGCGATAGGGTCTTTAGCCTGTTTTGACACCCATGTCAGAAGCGTCAATAATTATTAAGTTTTATTAATGTTGGTGTTCAACAGTTTTATATTTCACGTGTTCACCGTCGATTTCGGTGCAAGGCTACAGCAACTTTGTTACCTTACTAGTGTAGCGTCAGATAGCAGACGGTTACTTTGTTTGCGTTAGTATCAATCTGTGGTTTGCAACATTTTGTCGCATTTTTTCTGTAGTGTAGCCATAATGTTCTTGACAGTGATGTATGCCTGCCTGTGCTGTGTGTCACGCAATGCCAGTATGTTGTTGTCCATTAGCAGAGAAAGGCGTTTAAATAAAATACAATAACTTTTTTTAACCCCCCCCCCCCGACTACAGCACCCCCAACCAAAACTCACTTCCCACGGCCCTGACCTTTACAAACAGTACTGGTGCCATACACCTTTACAAACACTGATGATGCCATACACCTTTACAAACACTGATGATGCCATACACCTTTACAAACAGTACTGGTGCCATACACCTTTACAAACAGTACTGGTGCCATACACCTTTACAAACACTAATGATGCCACACACCTTCAGCAGTGTCACTAGAACACCATTCACGTGATGTTGAGCCTGGACTGGTGCCAGATGCCATAAAGGACTGGAGGCCAAGGTGTGTGGCCTTACACACAGTTGGAGAGAGCAGGAGTGAAACAGTCAAGGAACACTTCTGTTTTTTGTGTGTCAGTGTGTGCGTGTGTATGAATGGATTTGTGAACAGATTTGTCAAATATTCTTGTGTGTACTTGTGTGTGTGTGTGTGTGTGTGTGTGTGTGTGTGTGTGTGTGTGTACATGAAGGATGAATGTGCAAGGCCTCTGTATAGCATGCCTTCATATAAGCCTACAGGGTCCTTAAAGAGACCTGAGAAACCTTCCCCATTGTCCAGACTGGTACACTGGCCTCAGCTCAGCTCTAGTGGGTAAGCTGTAGGCTGCAGTGGTGGGAGATCACTGGCAGGGTCGAATGAATCACATTCCCATTCAGTCATTTCAACATGTAATCTGCATTGTGCTGACTGCGGTTCGGCACCTCAAAATGGGGAGGCCCTGGGTGTGCTATCTTCTATCTGTACTCTCTAGCACGTCTTTTTAAGGTGTTTAAGTTGTTTACACACTGCACTGCTGTATTGCCATTACAAACAGATGTTTGTGTACACCTATTCACTAAGGCCTTTGGCCTCTAACCCCGCTCCCCTTCCCCTCCTTTGTTAAGCGACCTTGAGTATCTTGAAAGACACTATATAAAAGCAAGCTATTATTATTATTATTATTACAGTATTATTATCCAAAAGTGAACTGAAACACATTTTTATAATTTCATATCTAATCAGTGTGTGCATTCCCTGAGTCCATTGGTAGACATCAGTATATGCATCCACTAGATTGCCGATGTCCTTGAACAAGACTGTGATGCAATGCTATGATGCTGTGAAACTGCATGCAGAAAGACAAAAAATTATATGTTTACGTATCTACTGGACACAAAAGCTCGGGTTATGTCCTTGATAATAACCAAATGTAACAGTATCATGTGCCGGCTAAAATATTTTGCCTGCTTTAACTGAACACGGACCCTGACACGGATATAAACAGACCTGTTCTATGAGTGCAGACTCCTTTCCTGCCCTCAGCTGCTAAGGCGTTACGCCCAATAAGGTCAGGTGACGCAGGTTACACCTGGCCAAATATGGTTCCTTATCTGTCCTTACATCAACACTGGTCACTAAACGAGTTGACATTTCAGTCAGTTCATCAATAAATCGGTTGTCGTTTGTTAAGTGTGCAGTGTTGTGCTATTTTATCTTTTTCTTAATCTTATTCATAATATTAACTTGTACTAATTGCTGATTGTACAGTAGAGTGCGTCTTCTCTTCGCTATCATTTTTCTAACTAAGATCTCTCCAGGGTTCCCACAAATCAAATTTAATTTACTTTTTATTACTTTTCAAGTGCTTTCCTGACCCAATTACATCTCATTCATGGACCCAACATGGCATAGTTTGAGACACGGCTCAAGGTAACCTTTCTGATACAAAAAACACACACAAAAATAGGAAAACCAGCTGGCTTTACAGAAGTTCACAGAATTACACATTATGCTGTGTTACAAGTGATGTAAGCTATGTGACACAAAGTATACAAATTCAAGTAATTCCTGTAATCTATCAAAGCCGTGATTTTTGTCTGAAATTCACAAGCTTTCAAGAATTTCAAGGACCCTTGGAAACCATCCTTCTCTCGTTCTCTTTCTCTCTATTGCAATCTCTCTCTATCTCGCTCCTTCTTCCTCTCTTTTTTCTCTCCCTATTGCAATCGCTCTCTCCCTGTACTGTTCTCTCACCCCTCACTTTCTCTAAACCACAATGACTGAATGGTGAGCTGGCTCGCAGGGGTAATGTGAGTTGACTGTGTCCCCTATCCTCCGGATTGATGGGAGGGAGGGTAAAGCAGATAAATTGGAAGAGAGACAGAGAGATAGAGAGAAGCAGAGGGAGGAAAAGAGAAGGTGAAGTCTGATATAAAGTAAGGGGGAAGTAAAAAGGCATTCAGAATTTTGTAACAAAAGACAGAGGAATGCGAAGAGGAATAGAGTGGCAGGAGAGAGACAACAGGAAGAAAATTAAAATGACAGAAAGAGTTATAGACAGAAAAAAGAGAATATGCCTAGGTGAAAATGAAATACAGTTTCACTTAATTTTTGGATTTAGCCTAATAATTGTATGCTAACAGTATTTACACATTCCTGCAATTCCTACACTGCAGTTTTGGAGGAATTGTTTCATTGCTACAGTTCATATGCAGGAAATGCAATATTTTGGACAAATAAATGCATTGCGCTACATAGTGCTGCATTTAACTGCAGAACTCCAATATTTTGGACAATGAAAATATATGGTACTGCATTGTAGTCTACTTCAGAAGAACGGCAGTATAACGAATTCCTCTGCTGAACAAATCAAACCGTAACTGGAGCAGACAGAAGGAAATACATTGTAAAAAAAAATATTTCGCAACGTTTCTGTTTTCCTGTGCCCTCAGGCTGGGGCAAGGCACTTTCAAAGAAAATTAATTCGCACTGCCAATAGATGCACCCAGGCGTGGAATTGAAACGTTGTCTGATTGCTTATTTATGCAAGCAGCCGCAAACCCTACTCTACCCTTATCTGGGACAGAGTTGAAGAAGACAGAGCAATTAGCACTGGGTCAAAGAACCTGGGTGGTTCGGACTGCGGAGCAATCAGGTACCTGACGTCACGAGCACGTCGTCCGGTGGACTTATGTAACCCCCAGAAATAATTAAATAAATGTCTGACAAAGTAAAAGGAACTATAACCGGTTGAGATAAACTATAATCTCTAGCGAAGTAGCCTGTCAGGCAAAAAGTCAAGAACAGAAATAAGTTTTATTTTTAAAAAGCGCTCATAAGAAGTTAGATAGATGGGTTATGACAAACAATCAGACATCCTGGCCTGTAGAATACAACCAAATTCGAACTGATGTATTCAGCACCAGTTGAGCGAAGTTAATCGCGACTCACAACACTGAAATGTTCTGAAAAATGATTACAGAAGAATGATCTCACTAAAAATGCCGTTTACCTGGCTAGACTAGCCTACTATGACCGAAGCCAAGGGCACAGTTGAACTCATGCTGCGCAGCAGAATGAATATGAAGGAAGCGGTAAATCGTTTCTCCCTGAACAGATATGATGTCCCTGTCGTTAGATCAGTTACCAGCTTTAGATCATTACTCACCAATTTTCCTGCATCCATTCGAATGCCGCCTTTTCGTCGAAAAACCTCTCAAATTCATACTCATCTAGGGGGACACTATCCGTCTCGTTCATCTTTACGCTGCTATCGGACAAGTCAGTTTCTATTAGCAGAATCTCCCTCGTGTGTCTGAGCCGGCGAATGCTACCCTGCAAACAGTAAAACAAGCCCCTAACAAAGATTTCTTCTTCCCTACTGAATATAGAACGTGATTGTATTCTCAAAGATGTAGTATCGGATTCTGCTCCCTCCAGCACTCCCTCGACAACTCAATGACAACCAGCACAGCTTGGCAGGCACGCTGGACCAGCGGATGTCCTCTGTCTCCCGCTCCGCGAAACAGCAAGGGGGCGAAAGTGATGTTAACGTAGGGGGAGGAGTTAAACTCACTGTACCCTGGTCCACTCACCTCATTGGCTGGCTAGTGGTCTCCGCAGCAACTTTCTGTCTGTTCTCATGCAATGCTCCATTTGCCCACAATCCCCTGACTTTTAATGTCCCACGTGAAGTATGCGTGTTTGTATGTGTGAGTTTGCTCCTGAACCATGAGCGCGTGCGTGTCCTGTAAACTGCCAACTAATCCATTTACCTTTCCATCGATATTGATTTATTACCTCTGATGGCAGCCATGTGCATTCTCTCATTGTGGCCTGATGCATAAACCCTATTGTGGGAAAATGAATTGCAACCCATGCAAAAAAAATAACATATCCACATGCAGCTTGAACATATTCCAGTATGTTATATAAATATATTTCCATGCATTTTTATTTCAAAATATGAGTAAATATTCAATATTGGCACCTTATATTTTCTGCATTAAATATATTCAGCATGGACTTTCATGCAAGATATCCATTTTGGGTCCCACATATACTTGCATGCATTTTTGTAGCCTACTATATATTTATTATATTTTTTCCCCTTGATTGTACTGTATGGGAAGCTTCCTTTCAATGGGATTGACACATGTACGTGCTGGGGGGTGGGCTACAGGACACATGAACATTTAAAAATGAATGCGTGAATCAATTATTTGAAAATAAAATATGTTTAAAAGTAATACTATAGAAGTTGGTAGTGTCGTGGAAAATTAACCACTTTCTCGAACCTCCAATCTCAATAAGCACTCTGATGTCAAAGGACCCGAAGGAGAACACCAAGACGAGAGATGCTGAAGACTGTTGATTCTTTATTTGCCGTCTTGCAGTGAAGATACAATTCTAACAGCGTCAGGACTGGACCGTCAGGCAAGGGCGTAGGTTTTGGTCTGAGCTTTGGTGGGGAAACTACCCACTAACCCCCCCCCCCCCCCCCCCCAAAAAAAAAAAAGGCACTCAACTCTTTCACCAGCCACTATAGATATATAAAATGATTAAAATGATGTGCTACTGTCCAACTACTATCCGTGATTGAAATGTGTTACTGTCCAACTTGATCTAACTATACTGTGTAGCCTACATAATTTGATTTTAATATGTACAGATATGCAGGCTATATTTAACATTTAACATTTATTTTCTATTTGGTCTGTTATGAAATCATGCATTGACCCATTTAAGCACAGCTCAGTTTTAAGAAACTTAAATACATGCATGCTTAGCATTTTGTGAAAAGAAATCATTAAGGCTACATTGACAAACTCTTAACCGTGAGCTGCCTATATAGTCCTGTGGAGCCCTATTGTGGACCGGGAAATGTTGAGTACACCAAAGTTTTATGATGGAAATATATAGTATGGGTTCCCAGCATGCAGAAACTGCCGGATGCTAATTTGCATATGTTGGGCAATTTGTGTAACTGAACTAATTAGCATAAATTAGCATAATCGCCTATATTGATCATATTATAAGAGCTGCTTGGCCAAAATGGACAATGATAGTATGTTTTTAGGGGTTACTGGAGATGCTGAGTCCATATCTGACATTTTCAAGATTTAAAATCACTATTTTAACTTGGTTTGGTCACGTTTTTTTACTCTCATTAAGCTGATTTTGAGTTTTTTGGTCCAATTTAGACAGATTTTTGGAGGATAGGGCTGTAGCGATATACAGTAGGGCTGTAACGATACACCAACCTAACAATTCGATTCGTATCACAATTTTTGACCGTTGACCCACGGTTTAATACGAACCTCGGTTTTTTTGGAGGTTGAATACTGAATGTCTGATATTTATGACAGCACACTTTATGCAGATTAGCCTATAGCTTAGGCCTACTATTTCTATTACAACTCTACCACATTCAGCTGTCTGGTTGAAGCCTGGAAATATTGTACACAAAGAAGCATAGTTGGCTAGCTTATCATAGTCTACTGATTGGACTGTTTCCTCATGTGTGTTTGTAATACTCTTCTCGTAGGGACAAGCCCTTTTGGGAAACATTGGTATTGAGATGATCACTGAACTTGAATGCAAGAGCTTTAACAAATATGTGCAGCATGCTAATGATGCTAAGCAGATTTAATAGTGTAATGATTGATGAGACAGCGTTGTCTAATCAAAAGCTTTATTAAAGGTTGGGAGCAGGGACATCGGCACAGAACATAGCACACGCCAGGGAAGTCAAGAACACTCGCACCTTACACACATAGGGTTGGACGCAGCCGCACCATACAGGCACAAGCACACATAATAACAACCCCAAAGTTCTCCCAGAATCCCCAGCGAGAAACATTGTGGGAATCTCAAGCACAGTCCAGCACGCTGACGTTACACAGCTCCCCCAACAAGCCATTGCTGTCCTCTGCACATTCAGTCCAGCAAAGTCTCTGGCACTGCCACACAGCAGGTGGGGTGCACATTCCGCAAGAGCCCTACTCACCCAGGGGAACCACAACCACCAGCAGCCCAATGCGGGTAATGCTGGCAGTCACCTGGCCTGTCGCCGCTCGTCCCCAGCTCCCTTCAGAGAACACCCTCAGGTCGCACTTTCGCAGTGTGCACCACCACAATGTTCCTCCAACACCTGGCGGGGCCTAGCCTCCACTGGCACAGACTCCCCACCACTGAACACCCTAACTGGCACCGCACCTCCAACGCTCTGCTCCGTCGTCTCGCCAGTCGAGGCAGCAGACTCCAGCTCCATCGTAGCCGGACCACGCTGCGCAATCAGGCTACAGCTACCGACGTTGGCGTCCCTCCTCTGCTGCCTCGTCGCATAGCGGTCCTCCGCTGCTCCCGGCCGCTCCACTCCGCCACGGTTGCGCCAAGGCCTAGACCTTCTCTCTGGCTCGTGCCATCGGATATTACACAACAAACTTTTTTTCCCCTTATTTTTCTAAAGAGCGCCGGCGAACAGGCCAACAAGAACAGGCGCCCGCACAGCATGGTGCCTCCCACACGCACCCAAAGGCTTAGAGTTCCGTTTTTCAGAGGGCCCTTCCGCCAGAGCTGCCCAACCGTCGTGCCTCAAACGGCTCCGCCAACCGTCCATCCTCAAGGCACCACCTCCTTGCCGCTCCACCTCTGCTCTGCTCCGCAGACAGGGCCACCGCCAACTCCGACCTAAAGCTGCCTGGCGGGGCCAGGGGCTCAAGGTCTTCTCACGGTGAAGTCAGCGCCCAGGTTGGCGTCACCACCTCATCTTCCAAGGCCGCTCTCCCGGTCGCGTGAAGCCCTTCTCCGCCGTGTCCACTGCATCGAGATCCTCTTCAGGCTAGCACTCCTCCCGTAGCCAGGCCCAGGCGACAGCTGGTCTCCTCCCGTGGCTTCTACTGAAGGCCTTTGTAAGCTTCTTAGTACCCCTTACAAGGGCTCTCTTCGGATCCTTTTGCTTGGGCCTCCACCTAGCGGTGAGCATGGACGGATTAGGAACTTTCGGGCCCCTGGGCCCAGATGTATTAAGGGCCCCCCACTAATTGTCGCATGTGGAAGGGGGGTTTGGGGGTCCTTCCTCAGAAATGTCTTAATTTGTTTGATGTGATTTCCTGTATACTGGTGCATTTTGGGGATGGACTAAAAGGCTTGGGCTTCAGGGCCCCCTGACCCTGGCGGTGAGGCCTCCCACTCCCGGCTCCTCCAGCACTGAAGACACTGTCTCCTACAGAACGCAACTTACTCCTCCATGGAAAACGTGCCCATCTACAGGTGCTGCTTTGGAAAGCAGCAGACCGCCCTGATCTACTGGCTGTGGATATCACCGCGTTTGGATGGAGTAAGAAGACAGGTATGAAGAAAGGAGAGGAACTCGCCCACCCTCGATTCAAGTCATGTTGCTCCTGCTGATATCAGCAGTAACTGCAAAGCTGGGTTAAAACTGTGTATACATGTATCTGGAAAGTGCAGCTGCAGGCCTGGCCTGTACTAATTATTGTTTCTGCAAAGGCAGTGATGTTACATGTTGCAATATATATATATATATATATTATATATATATATATATATATATATATATATACACACACACAGCTAAAAGAACAGAAGGACAGGGATGAAGAGTCTGGAGAAGATGGCGACAGGACAACGGATGAGGACAGGAGGAGTAGTAGAGGCTAGTTCTTCCCTTTGTTACTTAATTGTGAGTCACAGCAGAGGGCCAGTGAATAGCTATTTCCAAAATTATTGTGGAATTCAGAAATAACTTGAAATTATTCCTGAACACTGAACATTTTTATCCTCCAAAAATCTGTCTTAATCGCCCCCAAAAACTCAGCAAAATCAGCTTAATGAGAGTAAGAACGTGACCAAACCATGTTTAAATAGTGATTTTGAGTCTTGAAAATATCAGATATGGACTCAGCATCTCCAGTAACCCCTAAAAACATACTAACATTGTCCATTTTGGCCAAGCAGCTCCTATAATATGATCAATATAGGCGATTATGCTAATGTATGCTAATTAGCTTAATTACACAAATTGCCCAACATATGCAAATTAGCATCCGGCAGTTTCTGCATGCTGGGGACCCATACTATATATTTCTATCATAAAACTTTGGTGTACTCAACATTTCCGGGTTCACCTTTCTGTCAACTAGACTAATATATTCTCTGATTCTAATATTTACAGATATAGGCGATGTAAGCACAGCTCAGTTTTAAGAAATGCTTAAAGCCGAAAGACAATGTTGAATTTTGCTACAATTTATTTCAAAACCGGATTACTCTGGAACAGCTAACTATACGGGAATACATTACACCTCTGTGTTCGGTAAGGTCTGCTGTTTATTCTGATATATGGTTTGTCATGTGTTGTGTGAGGAGTGTGTAGGCCTACGATATTCCACCGAGACGAATGGATGTGGAGATGGGCGCAGAGAATAATTATTAAATCTCTTGAAGTTATTTTTCTTGCGAACTGTGTATCACAGCAAATAGTGGCTAGCCAGCACCGTTTAAAAGCTGAGAAAAGGCTCTTATGTGACACATGTGTGATGAGTAACCTACTTCTCGAGGAGTTCAACAGAGAAGAATGGGTGAATTTGGACGCACTTCATATGCCTTGTAGTGAAGTGAAGCTGAAGCGCTGCGCAGGAGATTGCGGCTGACTGGTAGTTATTATAGGTAACTTCAAATCAGCGCGATTTACCCTTATTGGCTACTGCACATTACAAGATCTGTACGAGATGATCCGCAGCACTGAAGTGAGAAATGATTTAACTCTTTGTGTAGCGCATGTAAGCGCTTTTTCCCCATTTCAACCTGAATATTGGTGGGGACATTTCAGTCGTAATTTGACATTGGTGTCGACACGTCCTTCGGTCCCCACGCAAATCTATGCCCCCCCAGGCAAGAGAGCGATGGGTAACAGCTGCTTCCCCGATGAGATCTGATCTGAATGTGCCTGCGCTCTGCCTTTTATGCTTCTAGGAGCCTGGGAGATGTCTCTTTCTCCTAAGAACCCAGGCCCCTTTTAGCCAATCAGAACGTTTTTCGAACTTGGGATATTGGTGGAAACTCCCCCTCATTTAGACATTAAAAATATGTATTGGCCAGGTTCTATGTGAATTACTTGTTGCTAGGTAGGGCATGTATTCGTTTTTTGGCTCTGTGTGTCACTGTCACTTAATTTTACTTCCTCTTTTTTTGGACCCATTTACCTGCCTTGACATTTCAATCTTATGACTTCCAGACAGTCCAGTCTTATGACTTAGTCTCATAATTTTCCGCAAATGTTGCATGACATTGCACAAACAGTATTGCATAAATCAATCAGCATACACACACATGTATATGATCAAATAAGGTCACCACACATTGCACAGACAGTATTACATCAATTTTCTGGTGAATCAATCAGCATACACACACATGTATTTATGATCAAATAAAATCAGCAGAATGCACTTAGCCAGGTTCTATTGTGTAATTACTTGTTGCTAGGTAGGGCATGTATTCGTTTTTTGGCTCTGTGTGTCACTGTCACCTAATTTTACTTCCTCTTTTTGGACCCATTTACCTGCCTTGACATTATGACTTCCAGACAGTCCAGTCTTATGACTTAGTCTCATAATTTTCAGCAAATGTTGCATGACATTGCACAAACAGCAATCAATCAGCATACACACACGTGTATATGATCAAATAAAATCACCACATTCCCCCCTCTGAGGCTAAGTTAGCCTCACTATGTAGCGGAAGCACAATCTAAACACAAGAGCATGCCATGAGATAGCTTGCGGACCACCAGTGGTCCCCGGACCACACTTTGAGAAACACTGTCCTAGAATGAAGGCGAAACAAATTGTACTTCTCCAAAGCTCAACTCTTCTCAACATTTTGTTTGAACAAGGGTAATTCAGTATTTAAAATAAAGATGACATATATTGTTAACAAATATGGTTCCATGTGCCCTATTTGAATGTGAGCCCCTGCCCCTCAAAAGGTCTCTGCATGGGCCTGGATTGACGTGTGTCATTACTTTACTTTAGCTTATCTCTACTTTAACTTGAATTTATTTTGGGAGTGAGAGCCCTCTTGTGTTAGTTTATGCAGACCCAGCGGCAGACACAAAATCACGGACGGGCATTACACCTTTCCAGGGGGGGCACGGAAACTTAAATTGATCACGGTAGTTTAAGCTTACACTTCACAAAACATTCTAATATGAAAATGTAGATGCAATTGTTGTAAAATGGTGCGGCTCCTTTAAGAGAGCTCCGTGCGCAGGGATGGAGAAAGAGAAAGCGAGAGGGGATAGCCTATGTGTGTTAGAACTGAGATGCGTGTGGAAAAAGTAGACGTGCTGTTAAGACTGGGGCTAGTCATATTAAAAATAATGCAAAAATAAATCCGCAGATAAAGCCAAAATCCTCTTTCATTTGCTAACCACTTTCAGATAGAGTGTTAGGGAGTTAGCCCCGAAGTTACGGATAACTTCGGCCCTGTTCTCCGACTAGGTCAGAAGAAAAAAACAGTAAAGGTTAACGCTATAAGCGCTTTCAGATATAACCTCCGGAGTAGGAGGTTTGTCAAACGGAGGTCCTAGCCCTTCGGATGATTCAGATATGATGCTAACCTGCGGACCTAATACTGACCTTATACGGACGTAGCCTATGTGTGAACGACATACACAAGGATTAAAGTGAAAAAAAAATCGTTTGACTGAACTTTTTTCAGGCCATAAGTCATACGTTCTTCATATCTACCTATAGAGATAGCACCCCTTTTGCGGTCGCGACCTATTGGTTTTTAATGTACAAAAAGATGCAAACAGCAAAGTAAAGGGAGTATTCGCCTTATTCACACGGCGGCCATTGTTTAAACCAAAACGAGGCTACAGGGTACGCTTACTATATAATTAATGCCACCTACAGGCAGTGTTGGGCAAGTTACTTCAAAATCGTCAAAGTAATTTGTTACATTATAATATTACTGTCTCTGAATTGTAAGGCATTACACTACTATTGTATTACTTTTAAGGTACTTTTACCAAAATATCTAGAAATATGGATTTGGAATTATAAATGCAGTTTATTATGCTCAATGCAGCTCATTGCACTTCTAATGGAGGGCGATGTGGTATAACATAATGACTGAGCTAGGCTTAAGGCTAACAACAGTAGAATGCAATAGGCGCAGTGATGGCTCATGATGCAATACAAGGAACAATCATAGCCAGAATTTTGTTAAAAGTAGACAAAAGGTCGAAGTCTGGTCAATTGTGATAGAAATGCTGTAACTTTAGGCTTAGGCCTACTCATTAAAATCAACAGAGAGCCCACTACCTGTATATTGTAACCCAAAACTTGTCAAGATAGGCTACACAGTGCCGCTGCTGGCCATTTTGGTGCCCTAACTGGTGAAATACAGTATTAACCCAAGTATGTCATCATATGGTCAACTATAAAGATGTAGGCTAATCTGCCTGTTCCCAGGGATGGGTAGTATTTCTGAAACATGTAATATGTATTTGTATTTCAAATACAAAATAGTATTTTGTCATTTGTATTTTATTGGGTTGAAGGAAATGGCTCTGTATTTTGTATCAAAATACTTTATTGGTGTGTATTTTTGTATTTTAGAAATACTGCAAAATACTATATGTGAAACACACTAAAAAAAGTAGATACTACACACAGGTGTAATGAATAATTGGTAATTAGGCAACAATGGTTTATTTTTATCGCAATCAGCTAATGTGAGAACAGCTGTGTTCAAAGACACTAACAGCTTTTCAGTGACGGCTATTGTTGAAGCATCAGCTCTGGTCTGAAGCACTGGTGTGAAGTCGTACGCAAGTAAAGATGAGCAAGTTTACCTGTGCAAGTTCACATAAGGACACCGACAAAGGCAACCATGTCCTATTCACTAGTTCACATTCCTGAATTTGCATAAAGACAAAAGCATAATACATAAAAGCATAATAGAAAAGCATGTTTGGCGAGGTCTCTGGCCATGGTCCTGAAGGGCTTCACGGAATCGTGCCGGAGTCGACTGCGCAGGCAGGAGTCGGGCAGGATTCCGCCATACACCCCCTTATCCTTTAAACATGGAAGACGGGAGGCGTAAGGGGAGGTGGTGGGTTGCGAGCGGAGTAACACCGATGCTGTAATTTCGGCAGGTAGAATGCAAATAAATAACCTGACTGATTGAAGGAGGCATGGCAAATTCCGTCACGCTCCTCCCGAACTTCCGTTTGTAAAACGCCATTTGTCTCCATGCCAATCATTAACAGAAAAGATATCTCAATGAACCATAATGACATCAATAGATGGTAAGGTGTTGAGTGTGTTTGAATTCCCTTCCTTGTAGCATCCATTTCTGCATTCTACAGTGGGGACAAGTTCACCTTGTTTAATTAAATAACAATTCTATTTCCTTATTAGCTGCATACTTGAGGTTGGAGATATTAAGGCATATCAAGTTTCTCACATACTGGAACTTCAAGATACATAGCCTTATGATTTTCTTATTCAGTTCTGCACTGGACTTGAATTACGAAATTCGGCACAGATACACAATTATGATTTTGGCCTATTGATTATAATGTGGTTAATTGAAAGCTCTGTCAGTCGTTTTGGATAAGCATCAGCTAGATGACTAAATGTAAATGTAAATTCTTGAATTATTCTTCTGATCACACTACATGAACTTGCATACGGTATACTATTTGGTATGACGGGCCAAATTGTATTGTTTTTTACTATATAGTTTTAATAGGCTAAATGTTTGGGATATTAAAAAGCTTTTTTTGCAGTGCTTTCATACTTCCTTGAAAAAAGTATTTTGAGTATTTTCTAAATACAAAAATACAGTATTTTATTTTGATACATAATATGGTTACTGTATTTTGTAGTTTATTTTGATACATTAAAAATGAGGGTATTTTTGCCCATCCCTGCCTGTTCCCAGCATCAGAACACTTTGCGATGGTTAGCGTGTCGTAATTCAAGTCCAGTGCAGAACTGAATAAGAAAATCATAAGGCTATGTATCTTGAAGTTTCAGTACGTGAGAAACTTGATATGCCTTAATATCTCCAACCTTAAGTATGCAGCTAATAAGGAAATAGAATTGTTATTTAATTAAACGAGGAGCACTTGTCCCCACTGTAGAATGCAGAAATGGATGCTACAAGGAAGGGAATTCAAACACACTCAACACCTTACCATCTATTGATGACATTGTGGTTCATTGAGATATCTGACATTTTTTCTGTTAAAGATTGGCATGGAGACAATAGGACATGGTTGCCTTTGTCGGTGTCCTTATGTGAACTTGCACAGGTAAACTTGCTCATCTTTACTTGCGTACGACTTCACACCAGTGCTTCAGACCAGAGCTGATGCTTCAACAATAGCCGTCACTGAAAAGCTGTTAGTGTCATTGAACACAGCTGTTCTCACATTAGCTGATTGCGATAAAAATAAACCATTGTTGCCTAATTACCAATTATTCATTACACCTGTGTGTAGTATCTACTTTTTTTAGTGTGTTTCACATATAGTATTTTGCAGTATTTCTAAAATACAAAAATACACACCAATAAAGTATTTTGATACAAAATACAGAGCCATTTCCTTCAACCCAATAAAATACAAATGACAAAATACTATTTTGTATTTGAAATACATATTACATGTTTCAGAAATACTACCCATCCCTGGGAACAGGCAGATTAGCCTACATCTTTATAGTTGACCATATGATGACATACTTGGGTTAATACTGTATTTCACCAGTTAGGGCACCAAAATGGCCAGCAGCGGCACTGTGTAGCCTATCTTGACAAGTTTTGGGTTACAATATACAGGTAGTGGGCTCTCTGTTGATTTTAATGAGTAGGCCTAAGCCTAAAGTTACAGCATTTCTATCACAATTGACCAGACTTCGACCTTTTGTCTGCTTTTAACAAAATTCTGGCTATGATTGTTCCTTGTATTGCATCATGAGCCATCACTGCGCCTATTGCATTCTACTGTTGTTAGCCTTAAGCCTAGCTTAGTCATTATGTTATACCACATCGCCCTCCATTAGAAGTGCAATGAGCTGCATTGAGCATAATAAACTGCATTTAGAATTCCAAATCCATATTTCTAGATATTTTGGTAAAAGTAACTTAAAAGTAATACAATAGTAATGTAATGCCTTACAATTCAGAGACAGTAATATTATAATGTAACAAATTACTTTGAAATGACAGTAATAAGTAATACATTACGATTTTGAAGTAACTTGCCAAACACTGCCCCTGGCACTTTAATTTCTTTACACCATGGCTTGTTAGTTCTCCCCCATTTCCAACAGCCGCCCATCTCCATTTATTTTTTAACTTTTGACACCTGCCTTCCTTTAGCAACAACGCATCCATGGACCATGACAGCTAGTGGCCTTGCCAAATAGACGCACACAAATGACGCTAATATGCGAGGTTCTGGTAGGCATACTGGTTATGGTTTTGTGCTATAAATTAATAATACCGTAAAACTCCAAATAATAGCCCGGGCTTTTATTTTCCCAAATCGCCAAACTGCACAGGCTAGTATTAGAGACAGGCGTCTATATGAGACAGGCCTTTAATTCCCTTTACACAAAACTTTTCCTCTGCAAAGATGGAAAATATTATGGAATTAATTATTTCATCTTATGTCTACCTATATGACTAGGCTATCTGATGACAATTACGGATCATCATTAATTTAGTGTTGAGATTTTGTTCATTGTGAGATACAGTAAGATCCAAATAGCGGGATAGCCAGAACAGATGAAACACGTTTTAATTAAACGTAATCTACAAAGAGATCGTATCACACTGAAAGCTCATATTTTGTCACTAGCAAATAGCCTATATCGGTCCTTTGTCAAATACAGTTGCATTATCAGCCCTGACCAAAACTGTTCAGGAATTATTTATGCAAAAGTGGAACGTGCTTAATGTTTCATTCTCCCTCCTTTTCGGCACGAATGAAACAGCATGAGAGAGCATTAACCATATTGTTTCTCCCGTTTTGTATTTGCCCAATTTGACGACAGTCTGCATTCAAATCATAGCCTACTTCCAGGCTCGCAGGAACATATTTTTGACCAGGGGTGCTGAATAACAAAATAATCATGGATGTCCGACGATTTCTCCCCCAGCATATGATTCGAATTTAGACAGCTAAATACGGCATTTCACCGCCGTGTATGAGTAGGTCTAAGAGTGAGAAGTTTTATAATGCCCTGGGCAGCCACATTCCACTGCAACTATGCGCAGCACTTGCCACTCCGACTCATCAATAAAAACTGCGCGCACACAGCAGTCCCATAGAAGCGCACTTGACTTTACATCATTAACCTATTTCAGTAGGTTATATAGCCAGAGACAATATTTCTATCGGGCGCCTACCATGGACTAGGCTGGGTGAAAATCAAAAGATTGCGTCAAAAGATTGAGCTTAACCATGGACCTCATGGTTGCAAAATGCAAGGGAACATGAATCAGCATATTATTTGCACAAACAATAACGGAGAGTAGCTCTTCAACTTTGCCCGTTAAAATGTGTATGAACAGTCTCGCAACGCATTTCATGAAGGCCCTTTTGGACATGTCAGTTATTTGCACCACTGGGTAAAACGGCATTTTGTTTTAGACTACTGGTATTTAATTTGTGCATTGACAATAAAGCTGAATATAATTTGAACTAGATGACTAAACCTATGCATATGTAGAAGAAGAAACATTCACAAAAATGCATGACATGACCTCTCTTCTTGATAGCTGTTGAAAACTGCATGGAACTGACAGGGATTGTTTTAGTTTAATAATAAATAAATAAATACATTATGCTGCTACCTTCTGCTTTCCCCAAATACAATGTAGCCTACAGGTGTACCTTTCATCAGTCCAGTTGCAATGGATGGACTATGATGAACTGCCCTACTTGTGATTGTTTAGAGATTTTAAAGGTTTTATAACAATGTTACAGATTTTTTGGCCCAGAAACAAATCTATTCACCTTTGCAGCGCCAGTAGGCTACTTTGTGTGCGGAATGTGTGCAAACACACATTCCAAACAAGCATACACAAAAGTTTCAAGAGTGGGGGATGGAGTAGAAGATGGAGACAAATTCATTAATATGATTTATTTTCGCGGAATGGATGTGCAGGACTGAGCGGCGGTCATATTTTGTACCGCTACGCGGTACATCTAGTTTATATTACCTTTGCATATATTTGGGTAGACTTCAAACGTTTTTGAATTTGAGCTTACAGTTCTGTCACTATTCTGTCCTGTCCTGTTACATTTATTTAATAGGTATTAGTGATACCTCGAAATTAGGCTGCTGTCTGTTAGGCAATTTATTGTAGCCTGCTAACCCATATGAACAAAACATAATTTCTGAAATGATTTCTTGATTTATAACATGAGATATCAGATATGTCTCCATATAGGGTAGTGTCAAAAAGTGAAGTGATAGCAGGTAGATCATGTAGGCCTACATGTCACATGAGCCACACATAGGGGCGCTGCTTCTTCTGTCCCTCCCAAACTGCATTAAAATGTGTGTTTAGCAATCAGAATTTCAAAAAATTTTCGGGGGAGAAACTCCCGGACACCAATATAGACCGCACCACTCTCAGAAAATACTACAACGTCCCTGTAGGGAGTTATTTATAATTTGGCCAGATTGTTTCATTTTCCTATCCCACAACCCCCACACTTTTAAAAAGCTTGATACGCCTCTGACCATATGTTAGATAATTACCATTTTATTTTAGATGACAGAGGACTATATCTCAACTTAAAAGATTCTTGACTCACTATCACTGGGATGGAGGCAAATTATTGATGGGTAATGGGCTCCTGTTCTGTCAAAACTTCCACCAGCACCAGAGCCTGTTGTGGAGCTTGGGAAGTGCTGTTGTCTTTTCTCCAAATATCTTGGCAAATGAAGCAATACATCTTTTGAAAATAGTCTGTATCTCACTTGTCTACCTTATTAGGGTATATTTATCAAAAAGTTGACCACTTTAAGCCTTTATATTATTTTTCTGCATATTGTCCGCCATCTTGAATTTTGGCACTGAAAATGAAGAAAAATTTGGAAACAGGTTGTTTTGTAGCCTATTCAGTGGGGTCCTAGCAAGTAAAAAATCACCAGTTGCAAAAATCTATATGAACCGTTCCTAAAATTATACGATTCCCTTCACTAGTAGCACCTGTGACAGTAATACGCTTTTTTAGACAGGCAACATGGATCTGTACATACAGTACATAGGCCTGTCCCATTGCCTCAATAAAGGTAAACAGTTTTTTTTTTGATCAAACTCATGGTCTCGTTTTTCAGCTTTTCTGTATGAAATGTTGTTTGTTGTAGATGTTGTTATTGTAAGTTAGCTTTCAAGTGATTCTTTGGTCGAGACTTTCGTCCAGCTGTCTTCTGAAGCAAGTTAGTCAGTGATATGTGTTCTTTCGTCTGGTAGCAGATATTGGTTTCAGATAAGATATTGAGATGTCATCCGGAGTGTAATGTTTTTAATCCTCAATGTCGGTAAAGTGCAGCTATAATTCTGGTTTGATATTTTTAATTGTGTTTTGTGCTGTATTGAATGGAAAATGAATTGTATACAAACAAGGGATGCATAAGTGGGGTCAAAAATGATCCCAGCGGTTGTTTTTTTGCAATATCTTGGTCAGTTTAAATTGTTATCGTTTGGATTTGTATCTAATTGGTATATTTTTGAGTAATTGCATTTTTTGTATCAGTACCACACTTTCCATACATGAGGTGAAAAATTACCCCAAGCATTTTCTATGGAATATTCAATTATATATTAATTTACCGGTGTATTATCAACAACTTTTCATAACATATCAATGTAGGTGTCATAGGAAATTACAAAAAAACGCATGTTGCCCTGAGGCAACATTGAACCATAACGGACTTGCATATGGCCATACCAAATATTCTAAGTAGGGAAGCACCTGTATATGTGAAGTGCATGAGTGTGCTTTATGAAGTTTTATAGAATGCCATCACTATGGTTGAGTATGTGCCCTGACTATTATACCAACATCCATGGCTTTTTGATGTTGCGGTGAAGCTGCAGACTTGCTACACTGAAAAAAAAAGTTCTTTGAATTTACATGATTTTAATGTGTACATCGGTCCCACATAATCAGAATGTGTCCAGCTGACACAATTTTTACACTTTTGTTCTAGTTAATCGTTTCTTGTAAAACCTACACATTGAAATCACATCGTATTACATAAAAAAATCATGTTGAATGAAGATAATACCTTCATATTTATGTAATACCAATGTATTGTGTAATGCTAAAGTAATTTTATCATGTCAATAGTAATAGATTGTAAAAGGTACTTCTAACTTCATTTATTAATGCTAAAAAAATAAACTCTTAAAGTTTTATGTCCCTATAGTACCAGAACAGTGTCTTTTAACTGTTTTTTTTTCTAGAATTGCAGACATATGTTATACATCTTTTTACTGAAAAGAGTCAAGTCAGTTTAGTAGTCAATTTTTATTGAAAGCAACATGAAATACACAGTATTGTTTTTTATCCAGCAATTGACAAATGGAAAAAAGTGCAGCAAACATCACAGGGAGAGGAGAAAGATAGAGGAGTGAGAGAGGAAGAGGAGAGAGAGAGAAGGGGAGAGAGGGAGAGAGAAGGGGGAAGAGAGAGAGGGAGAGAAGAGAAAGAAAGTGAGAGATCAGGCCTGAAGACTGATGGACCAGATTCAAAGATGACTGACCAAAAGGTGACATTTCTAGTTCCTAAAATAAAGATAATGAATAATTAATAATAATAAAAAAACATCCACAAAAAGATTCCATGACCCGTGGTCACTCAGCCATTGATAGTCCTTTCAGGTTTCAACATAGTAAAAACAGTATTTCTTTTTCAAAAAATAAAAATGGAAAGTCATTCACTGAAACAGGTTGTTCTTTAACCAACCTTGGGAGTTTGCCTTCATCCAGCTCCATGAAGATTTTTTGCAATGCCTCAAAGGTGTATCTAAGCACGGGCAGGTACATGAGGTTATCAACTCCGACATCATAGTGACAGATAACGGCCATGTAGATCTGTCAAAACTTTATTCCTTGGAGTACGACCCCAATGTCCTCTGGTTCACTTGACTCATGTTCTCTCAGGACATAAACCTCAACAGTTGTCTTCAATGACATCAACTTCATCCATGCCCTGAATTAGGCAGACAAATGCACATAACAGTAAGAAAATGAGACCCTCTAACAAAGTCCTATTGAGAAATGAATGTGAAAAATAGACATGTTCATGTACATACCACATATTCCTGCACAAAGTTTTCAGGATCTTCCCCCGTGTAGATACAGAGTCCCTTCAGGAGACACTCGGCCAGCATCTATATCACACTGAAATAAAAACATTATTGATTAGCACGTTAATCCAAGTTTCATTTAAGTCAGCCACTGTTGTAAACGACCATATGATAAAAAGAAACAAAAAGTTAGACGAATACAATAGATAGATAGATACTTTATTCTTCCCGAGATCATCACAAATTTTAGGATGTGATGAATAATAGAATAATAATAGAACAATATGTGAAGAAGTATCAATATCAACATGATCAAAAATATTAGCCTCTGTAAGGTTTGCATGATTAAAACTCTGCATTACTCACATCAGTAATTTGCTTAATCATTGCTTGGAGACAGAAACTTGGATTGAAGTGGGACAATTGTGATTCTTTTGAAATTCCGTGTTGATCTGAAATAAGATTAGCAGGAAGAAAATTAGTTTTATACCATCACACATACGACAGTGCCAGACAAAACATACGCATACTGCACCACACATCTGGCATAACAGCCATTTATTGGTGTATAAGACATTAATTTTATTGTATAAAATTGTATAATTTTATAACAGTAAATTCATAAATAAATAAAAGATCAAACTTCAGTGACTTCAAACAGTAACATCACTACATCTTAGACTCAGTAACAAAAAAGTTGTATGCGTACACTGTACTGCCTGTTTTTTGCCTGCACAGACAAATCAAAATATTTATATTTCATATTTTCATCATATGGGGAGACAACTTCCTAGGGCTAAACGTTTTTGGATGCTATAATGTAACTTTGCAAATGGCTTTTTGTCCACGTGGCTATGCTAGCTTGCTTTTAGGCAGCCATTTGCTGGCAACACACTTGGCGCACACAGGCTAACAGGCTTTTCACTCACATACAACTTATTATGCTTCAAACGTGATCAAATTAATGGACTGTACTAAACCAACCCCAATTTAGCTTTACTATGATTTATGTATTTTTCCAACCGCCCAACAGATGCAGCTAACTGGTTGGTTAGGCTAACGTTAACTTGGTAAAAAGAAACGGACCAAAAAATAATACAAAGACATCAAGGGTCAACTTTGCAACGCTGTAATACTGTAAGAAAACAGCTAGGAGATTTATTATCTAATATAACATGATCATAAGGTTGATAAACTTACCCTTCAGTAGGCTAATTCGATTTGCCATTCTCTCTTCCACTTCAGTCACTGATGATAGATATCCAAACTTTAACGGTCAAACCATGCTTCAAACACTTCTTCTTCTACTACTATGTATTGTTTTAATGACACATTACAGCCACCTGCTGCTCTGGAGTATGTCTGAACTTGAAATTTTCACTTTCGAACAACACAAGAAAAATGTCTACATCCAGCATTCAAAATTATCTCTTGAAATCTACTTAATTAAAACACGTTTGCAAGCGGAATATAATACAATCATGTTGCATATATCAAATTAATTTGTGTCAAATCAAAGACCCCCTATTTCCATTTTTTTCAGTGTACCCTGTACCCTGTAGCCCCAAACTCATGGATATGTGTGTGTGGTTGTGTGTGTATACCGTACCGGAGAATGTTTGGGGAGATTTATGGAGTTTTTAACTGGTACATAACAGTGATTTTGATGATTTCCTATGATAATTTGTATTATTATAACTTCATATCTGTAAAATGTTGATTTTCATTCCGTAATGGTACAATGTTGCCTGGGGGCAAAAACTAAGTTTAGTGAAACTAAAAGTTAAAGTGAAAAATACAAAACAACAGGTTTATTGTGTTGCAAGGTAAAACTTTCACAACAGAGTCTAGGTATGGGGATGGTGATGCATTTGCAGTACTTGCAACAACGGATACCAGCTACCCGACAGGGACACCCATTCTTGTGTGCACACTTGCCACACGAGCAGGGATCTGGTAAACCTTCAGGTTTTGAGATTACAATCTCAGGGACTAATAAACTCCCCTTTCTTACAAAACCATAAGCATCTGCATTTAAGATCAAGGTGGTGTCTGTAAATGGTGTTTGGACCCAAAGCTGCTGTTGAATAGGCTATTTGTATATGTTTTCTTGCATTAGTTGAGGTGCAAGCGGCCCTCTCAAAGTCCATCTTAAGGGCATTACTATCGAACGCAGCAATGCGCAGGTCGTCAAATGTCTCCATGTCCGTTGATGGTTTGAGACATTTGACCAAGAATGTTTCTGCCATTTGTGTTGCACTCTGTTAGCTGTGGACAGTTGACATTGAGAACCAGAAAAGAGTTGTCTGGTTTGTGGATAGTGTTCAGAGCTGCAAGTTTGGTTGATATTTTGCTGGTTGTATCACACCCAGTCAGCACATGTAGTGCTGGAAGACAATGTGTGAGCGCTATGCAGATATCATGAAGTGGTAATATTGATCTTTTCACTCCTGAGTTGCGGATGAGCCAGAACAATTGTTATGTGGTATAATAGGCACACAAAGACGTATGTATGGGGATATCTATAAAAGGGGGAAAAAAGTCCCATTCACCTGTAGTGTGATAATAGTGTCATCTATTGTGGTCATTTTCAGGACTTTCGTCCCGGGTAGAGATTTTGGCACACATCCCATGTTGTTCAGTGGGGTTGTTGTAAGAAAAATTGAGTGCAAGCAGACAGAGGCAGGTTTGAAAACTGAAAACATGGTGAAACATTTATTGGTTAACAATGGTGTATATGCATATGAGCTCGGAGGCCAGCATAGCTCACCGCTTATGGCGGTGGCCTACTGAACCTCCAGAGCAGTGTCTTCCCTCTGCATTTAAAGCGTAGCCCGCCTTCTTTGATTGTGTCAAGAGGAAAGGACTCATCATCAAATGATTAATTGTCGTCATGTGTCCTCATATGGTTACAATGGGTCATGTGAGCATTTGATTGACAAAGGTCACAAGAACAGTTTGGTTGACAAAATGTTTGGCATGATCAAAGGCTGGGGTGATGATTAAAATGAATGTTAAAGTACATACACTCTGGAATTTCTCACTACAGGGTCATATTAGTCTATAACAGTTGAGATATTCTCCGCTAAATGAAGTGCATACAAATCTTACCCAGGACCTCTACTATAATGGCTTTTTATTGGATTTTGGACCCAAATTGACCATCACCCTAACAATTAAAATATGAACCTAACCTCTGACCTTTTC
Organism: Alosa pseudoharengus; assembly: GCF_046254945.1. Lineage (NCBI taxonomy): Eukaryota > Metazoa > Chordata > Actinopteri > Clupeiformes > Clupeidae > Alosa > Alosa pseudoharengus. Next base: position 21,775,913 of record NW_027468674.1, on the reverse strand, counting down.
AGTTACCTCATAAATGAACTAACCACCATAGAAAACCTATAGTTTGATTTCAAAACCCTCAAAATTGATCTATTAGACCCTGAAATATGATTTTTTTGGTTTTCAGCGTCTCCAGCAGCGGCCATTTTGGAAATATGCCAATAAAAAAATTGCCACCGCCTAAATTTGATGTTATCATCAAGAAATGTTGACTACATGCCCTAAGGATGCCAAAAATGCAAAAACCTCAAATACTATTTTTTTTAAGGGGTTCAACTAGTTTTTGCAAGTTTTCCCCCTGACTAAAAGCATTTGATTTGTGGTTGTTGTGGCATGGCCCAGGATTTTACAGTCAAATAGCAAATAATTAAATAAGAGACACCTGCTCCGCACCCTTTGAGTCACGATTGAGAGGTCAAATCAGTTCTCGGACTCTTGTCCGTCCCAACAAACACTTTTATCCTTCATTCCCGTAGGCTCCTCCAACTGAGTTTTGTGTTTTTGTTCTTTGTTATTTCCTTTTATTAAAACACACCCACACACCTGTGTAAAGAGACAAAACAGATGCAGTGGTGGATCAACTTCAGTGGACAATTGTTTTTTTAAATAAGCTAGATGTTTTAGACAAAGGACCCTCAGATTCCAGAAAAAGTGTCTCAGCATTCAGAATAATTAGGTTTTACCACCTGAATAATCAGGTTACAGGTCATACTCTCCCCTCCCTATCTCTCAGTGTCTTGTGTTATGGATGAACCAGCCAGGGTTTCGCTGTTTTATAGCTCTGCCATGGGATGGTTACAAAAGAGGCAGAGAAGAGGGCAGCATACTTATGGAGTTATGGTGTCCCCAGTATGGATACAAACTCTGGCCTCAGCTTTTTACCTAGTACCCTAGAGGCGTGGGAAAATACAAAAATATGCACACTGAAATTGCGGTGAAGAACTTGTTAACTTGAATTGTAATCAAGCAATTCACAAAATAACATTGAACCATTTGGTCATTATTTTTTGGATGGTCCCATATATTATCTACTGATTCTGAGATTATGCTATCTGTTGAAATCTGCTATCTGTTATAACTCCGGTGTAAAACTAACCTATGGTCTATTTTTGGACGATAATGAGTGAGCATTTTCGTTCGGGACCAAAATGATGTTATTTGGAGTAGTAAAGTGAAAGTAAATCACTACATTAATCCACTGACTGACTGAACTTTCTGCTTTCTAGCGTCAGGAAAGTAGGATATTTGTTGAAATAGTCAAATAAGACCTGATAATATTGGATGTCACATTTGTGTTGGCTGTGAAAACACACCTGTGTATCCAAATGAAGGCTAAATCCACACACTGCCACACTGCCAGCTTGGCAACAACAGTCCACTAGAAGACCTCCAGTGAGTGACACTCCAGTTTCAGATAAAACTTTCAGGTGTCAAGTAAGTCAGACTCATGATATTCTTGCTCATTAATAATTGCATGTACACACATTAAGTTATCCTCATTCTTGCATTTTTATTTAATTGAACTTAATTGGTTGATTTCAGAAATGGGTTCCAGGTCTCATCACGGGGATAAATGGCTATTCAATAATTCAACCAATGTCATGAACAACACTAATAACTTTGACTGGTTCTGCACTGATCTGTTCGTGGGTCCATTGATATGGGCCGTCTTTAGTGTTCCCTGTGCATGTGTGGGTGTGCCTACCAGTGTGTGGCTTCTGTGGGTGCTCGTTCAGAGGCAGCGCAGTGGCTCATCCAACAACGTCTACATGCTCAACCTCACCATCATGGACCTAGTTTGGAACCTGTTACTCATTCCAAATGTACTCAATTTTTTTGTCTGGCGTAACTACATGTTTCTGTTGGCAGCTGTCTTCTGTAACAGTTTCAATATGTGTGGACGGCCTCTGTTTATGTCCTGTATCTGTGTGGACTGCTACATGGCTGTGATTCACCCCATCACATTTATGCAGATGAAGAACGGGAGATACAGGATGGTCATCTGTGCATTAGTCTGGGTTTACACACTGGTTTATGGATATGTAAGTACAGGTATGGCATCTGTTACGATTGTCCTCATGTTAATCACAGTAGGCTTTACAGCTTCATTCATTGCCTTCTGTGATCTCTCCATCCTCCACACTCTGAGAAAGCCGGATCCTTCTAGAAGGAGTGACGTCCACCCACAGAAACAGAGAGCTCTGCAGACCATCACCAACAGCCTGGTGATTACCTCTGTGTCCTACCTTCCACGATTGATTGTGGTTGTACTCGACTGCCTGGTTATCTTGAGCTTACAGGAGACGATTTGTTATGTGAATATTCCAAGTAATATTGCTGGAACAATTGGAAGCACCATCATGCCGCTGCTCAACCTGAGAGATCTGGGGCTGTGGGGGTGTACCAGAAAAGAGTGAAGTGTCCTCTCCATCGCCGGCCTCTTATTTCAGTTCACAAGGCAAAGGCTGGTCTCAAAGTGTAGCAAATACATGTATGTGGCACCGTAGACCACTTTTATCAGCCAGAAATGCCAGTTTAAATGATTTCCCAGGCTTTTTCCCAAGTTATAGATTTATGTTATTTTATTCGGTCTCTTTCACTTTAAGGCAATGTAGTAGAATTGGCAGAGA
>NW_027468674.1:21685804-21768304 GCF_046254945.1 Alosa pseudoharengus | reverse complement strand
ACACAATATTTGCCAGTGCGTGTGGCCGATTTTTATAAAGCTTGACGAGCTCATTCATAATGCCACATAGAATTGTTTCTCCTGTTGAAGTCAAAGTCAGGTCTAAAATGTAAATAGCACAAATTCTACATTGACAAATAAAACAGAGATACCACACACATCTTGTCAAACTTGGAGGGCTCCACTCTACGGAAGATAGAGATAGATAGATAGATACTTTATTGATCCCCAAGGGGAAATTCAAGGTCTCAGTAGCATACAGACATCACACACAACACAACAGCACTAAAAAGTAAATATAAGATTATAAAAAAAACTCCACTGTACAATAGAGACAGTAGAAGATAAGAAAATAAGAAAACACTAAATAAAAAAAACTAAATAAAAAATCCACATAGTGTGCTTAAGGATGATCAAGCTTGAGGTGCTTGCAGTGACAGGGCAGGGACTGGGCCAGTTATTGTAATTCTGTGTGACAAGAACAACTGCTCTACTCCACTGGTTTGACTTCTGCAATGAAGGACACAGACCGGAGAGGACCCTGAAAATAATCTTTAGTCACCTCTAATCAGCTGCATAGGAATGTGATTTCTTACAGCCATGAAACAGTGAAAGATTTCTTTTTTTATTATTTAAGCTAGGGAAAACAACAAATACTTATGGTACATCATCATCAAGAGATTGGACAAGGTCGTAACCTCTTCATTATTACTGTCTCTTGCCCTGTACAAATGCAAGAATCTTGGCACATAGTTGCAGCCCTCTAAATCGATACGGCAACAAAATAAGTTTCTTGGTAAAATGCTACATCCCACAAACACTTAATTCAAAATATATGCCTGCGAGCTAGTACACACCTGCAACACACAAGCCTATATGGGGCTCAGCTCACAAATATATGAGATATATAAAATACACAGCCTACAATACATACCCGTACATAAAAATGGGAAATGCATGTCACCATATAAGCATAGCATAAGCATAGCATAAGCATAAGCCTACCCAATAGGTTCTATGTCAAAAGTGTTAGCCTACCTTTGAGATCAGACCTAGATTTGGCAATATAGTCAGTATTGATGTCAGCTGTTAGTACTGAAGGTTACTTTGAGCAATAATTTTGACCTTATCATGTTTAATCAGTCAGCGAGTTCAATGTGGATGCAATCCAAGGGACAGGACACAGAGACAAAGACATGGCACGGAATGCCTCACTTACTAATGGCTGCGATTAAAGAGAATGATAACACTTCACCTTAGGCCCTGTTATGACGTTGTATTTTGTCACATGTGGCCTAGGTGGTCTGATCTGGTGATCTCAAGTGGACTGGTGATCTCAATTGGACTGGTTCAGGTGAATGTCACCTCCACATGCACCATTGTGACAGGATCTCATGTCACTCAATACAGAATAAAACATGTAGATCATTTCTGATGGCAACAACAACCAACTGTGTTTAGCACCAGAAGGTAGCAATTAGGAATGAAAGAGGGGAAAAGAAATCTGCTTTGTATTTTTTTTTTCAAACCAAGTAGTATTCCATATTGTAAAAAAAGCAGACAGTGAGTTGCCTACAAGCTGCTTCAGCTTGTTTTGCATGGCAGAGAGGAATTGGGTTAAAAGAGGCAACATATATGTTCTGGTCCCTGTATGCCTCATTTATGATGGGTCACACTCACACCAGTGTCCGAAAAACTCGAGTCTGAGTCCAGCCTTAAGCCTTAGTATTCAAGTCCAAGTGAAATCCAAGTCATTAAAGAAAAATCACAGTGTGACAGAGCGGACACAGCCATTATTATTCAAAACACATTGATAGCTGTGAGTGGTGTGAAGATGCATGTTCCAAACTGTACAATAAATTCACAAAAACTTTTTCTGTCAGCAATACTTACGAAAAGGCTGGCGGCTGTCGTGTTAAGAGAAAGAAAGAAAAAACGATCTGAGTGTGCATCTCCAATTTACGAGTCCAAAAGTAGTTGATGCACAAGTCTGAATCAGAGTTCAAGTCATCAGTGCCCAAGTCCAAATCAAGTCAGGAGTCCTTAAAATTAGGGCTCGAGATTACAAGCCTGAGGTGTACGAGTCAAATAAGAATATTCAGCAGAGACTGTTTAGATTAAAACCCCTTGCCTTCCAAGCAGGCCATGTCCACAGTTTGCCCTGAGAGCATGCCGTTTCAAACCCTTCTATCCCAAATATGAGAGCTAGGTTCTGTTGGTACAGAAATGATGAAACCTCAGAGCCAAACTCAGCTAAGGGGTCAAACATTCGGTCAGATGGGCACACTACTTAATTTTGGGCCGCACCCAACAATCTGACAGACTATCCAAGAGCGTTTGCATGTTGACTCCGATAACATTATCTATTATCTACATGTAGGCCTATTTATTATTTATCTATTAAAGGGCAATTCCATGGAAAATTATATTTTTTGTAACATCCATAACACCAATAAAATGTGATGGTATGGTATGATGTGAATGATTACATGAAATTTGAGCATTTGCTAAATTTGGCTGAAGAACGTAATGAGAAAAAATGCACAAAAAATGAATGTTATCATTCACATCATACAAATGCCAAGGCATTTCACTGGCGTTATGGATGTGACAAAAAGTCCATTTTCCGTGGAAAAGTCCTAAACTCTTTTCTGCTACACAGTTTCTCTTAACAAATGCTTAATAGATCCTGTTGAGGTTCCGAGATGTTATTGTTTGTACATTTGAGAATGTAAAATTCTATGCAAACTTCAGAAAATACATCCTAGCATTTCAATACAAGAGTTTTTGACACATTACAGTTGTCCTCACCTACAGTAGCAATTGTGTCGCCTCCTGCTGGTTATCATCAATATTCGGAAGTTATGTCACATCTACATGATCATTTCGGATCAGTCGACACTGGCAAACTATTTCCGTTTTCATTTCCAGAACCAGTAGGAGGAGAAATGAAAGCTAACTTCATGATTTCCCCTCATAAGTTTCGCATACGATAGGCACCCATTGTCCTCCACATAAAACAAATTAGGCTAATTTATCTTTTTAATGTTTACAATATGAAACACATTTTTCAAAATTGGATTACTATGTAAATAGCTTACTTGTATTTTGGATTATGCTCAATGTATTTTGAAAGTGCGTTATCTTTAAACTAAATTATAGGTCTGAATTGAACAGCATAACCTGGCTGCAAGTCATTTTGAACGTAGGCCTACTGTACATCATTGGTTTGTCCCATAGTAGGCTATACAGTCTATGGTTTGTCCGATAAACTATGCCTAAATATGTCGATAGTGTAACAGTGGCGTCCCAGTTGGAAGGCGGTATAGGAAGAAGTCTCATCCTTATCCTTATCTCATCCGGGTGGGTTTCAGTTTTTTTTTTCATGATGCTGAGATGCTCAGAAACTGAGAAACGTAACCGAAACTTAATTGAGGGTTGCCAAGTGTTCGTGATAATTCCTCCAGTTCTTAATATGCATTTTCATAAAGACACATAATAAAAAAAAAAAAACTTTCTTGTGCTTGACGTTGATGTTTAGGCCTACCTATTCGATAGCAACCATCTATATAGTTCATATTCATGGACATAGTCAATTAGTCATAGTCATAATGAGCCCCTTGGCAAACAGTGAAACTAATGAAAAGTCAGTTGACATAGTCATATCAGTTATCAGTAGTCAGTAGAAGATATATAGCTTTGTTAATTCGTTTTACAATGAACGTTTTTCGTTTTATAATAAATCTACCTATCAAAAAAGACAGATGCATAATCTATACCTTGGGTGGCGTTGTTTAATGTTCTTGGTGTTATCTTACAATTATTTTAAAAAGGGGGAATCTCCACCAACTAGGACACCCATGGATGAGAGGTTGTTTTTTTCCTATCCCTTCGCGCGCTTCTCTGCACTATAAAAACGACGTGCGTCACCAGCATCTTTCTCTCTCGCAACCTGGGCATCTTATAGGTAAGTATGTGATTTACTTTAACCCAGGAGGATAAGCTAAGGCCTACATAATGCCTACAATATACAATAGGCTACTGTACTGTAGTACTATACTGTATAGTTACTTGTGCCTACATGTTCAGAAGTGTACAACTGGCATTACCAAGACAACTAAGCGTAAATCTGATAACATTAAGTTTTGCCTGACTGAATTAGTTTGCTAGCCTATGTTGGATTGGGGTAGGTAGGCAGGCCTTACTGATGGATGGATGGATGGATATTGTATGCCCACAGATTGCGTCTGAACGACTCTTGTCCAACCCATCTATATTAAAAAATATACCAAAATACGCAACGATGTCTTCCACCTCCAAGAAGCATCAGTCATTCTGCTCCGAGCCGATGAAGGGCAAGCCCGTCACCGCTGTTCCTGGGATAGGACCCGTGCGTGGCGGCCAGCTGCAGACCCAAGGCTACCACAAGGCCACCGACGTCCTCGGCAAGTACCTAACCGTGACCGAGAACCGTAACCAGTTCCAGGGCTGGCTGAGAGATGAGAGCGGAGCCAACGCCAAGCAGCAGGGAGACTGCTACAAGGCCATGCGGGAATGGAGCGACAACAACTTGTAGAAGAGTGTCCGTTAACACGCTGCTATTCTCTTCGCCCCTTAACAAATTAATATGTAGCCTGCTGTTTTAATAGCCCTCATTTTATTGAGTTTATTTGTTAAATTTGGCTAAAGTTCAAATGCCTTTTTGTTTTTAAATACATATATATGTGGGGTGCAGTTGCTTCATGGCATACATCTGGGAAAGGTTAAAACAAATGTGTAATAAACAGTAAGTGTTCATGGTTCTTAGCTTAGCTTTTATGGAATAGCTATGTAAAGTTATTAACAGGGGCAAATAAAATTCAAAAAGAAACTTTCAGGTGTCTTGTTGAATAAATTATTGCATTGCATATATTATCCAGAGTTAATAGTTAATGTTTATCCTGGTATTAAACAGAGCACACGTAGTCTACTGGTTTTTCTCCCTGCCCTTCATTTTGAGGAATGACCAAATGGACGCCCAAGCCAGTTGTCCAGCTTTGAGTCAAACAGGTGAGTTATTTGCGCTAGAGGTAGGCTAATGTATCAAGAGTGATCCATTAAATTCACACTGGAATTGCATGCGTACTAGACTAGATAGATAGGTCCCAGGACTATTGCAAATAGGAAGCGAACGGTAATCTAATGAAAGTCAGGTTAGCCTATGTAATGGATTGTAATGAACACTCGCGTCATCACCAAATTACAGAAGGCATATACTCTAAATGTAGGCAAAGATCACATAATGTAGCCATTCTGGAGCTCGACTCATCCATCAGTGAAATTGTTTTGCGTGAGTTTATCATGTTCATATTATCCTACAGCCACTTATTAAGTGACTTGGGCCGTGCGCCTTGACAGGCGTTTGGAATTTTGTCCGGCAATGACCACAAGTTTTATTGTCAGACGATTGTTAAATGGCATGCATTACAAATAAAAATTTGTCTCAGGCATACTGTAAGTGACAGGTCATTCCATAGGTCAGTCTAGACCAAATGCCAGTTTGATAAACTCGCCAGTTGCCACCCTCTGGTTGGAAAAAAAATATTTCGATGAAACGACCATATGCCGCCCACTCGTGGAGAGAAGTCCTCCACGATTATCCTGCAGAATAATTGCTACATAATTTCATAAATGTACTTTACTCGTATGTAATACCGTGGTAAGCTATATAGTAAACGACTATGGGAAACCAGTCTTAGCCTATCATATTATGTCAGGGGTTGATTGAGACGACCAATATGTTTAACGAACTAGTAGGCCAATACAATTGGGAACCAGGATAATTTGGTGGCAAACACGAGAGAAACAAAAAAGTTGTTTTTTTAATGTTTTGTTAAGAAAAAAGATGCAGCATTTCATGACAGGGCTATCACTCAAAAATAATCCACCAGATGGCGCTCTCCTCCACAGTTGAACTTTTCTCCACCGCAGCGTCCTCTGATAGGCTCTTTCCATGTCTAGGCTTGCCTTTGCCCCATCCAGTTCACATTATTTACAAGTGAAATATGGAAAGTGATCTGTCAGGGTCATGGTGAGGAAGCAGCAGTGTTAAAAGCAAGATGCATAGGATTTTTATCATATCTTGGTCTGGTGGGCAGAAGTAGACCTACATCTTAGTTAATTGCGCAATTCCTTTGTAGAGACACCGATACAGCCTTTGATGTTGTATATAGTAGGGGCAGACTATGTAACCCCCTGGGCCAGTATCACCCTCTATACTAGGCTTTAAATAAAAATCACTCTACTGAGCTTCTCATGTCCCCGGGAAGTCCGATCCGTTGGACCGTTTGCTCCTGGTCATGTGCCAAGTACTAAACATGTAGGCTATGAGAATCACTGGCTTTATTTGAACCATTTTGACATTGTCTGATTTGCTGATGATAGTTTGGCAGAGATCCAATAATTAACCGCGGTACAGGTAATTAACGTCTTAGGCTAGGCTGTATTAGATTAATAGAAAGTATTACAAATTTGTTCTCTGATTTTCTCAACACCAAAAGCACAATTCCGCCGTTCACTGAAACAAGGACATCGCCACAAAGCAGGTTATATGTTAATTGTCTTTAAGGTTAGGCTACAGCACGTTGGAGTGCATTTCAATTCAAAGCCATCCGGTTCAAAGATTTCAGACTTTACCTGAATAAGCCATCGCACCTGCAAACGATTACAATTTCAAGTGTAGCCTAGGAGCGCAGCTCAGACTGGGCATGCTCGCACCAGTAGGGAGGGTGGATGTGTGAGCGAGTGAGTGTATGTCCTAGGTGCTGTAAGTTAGTGTGCAAGACAGCGTCCTCCTCTCGTCCTACCGTCCAAAAAATGAATCACTGAAAAATGGACTGAGACGCTGTCCGTTTCAGAACCGTACTATTTCCCCGGTTGGACAGCACCGAGTGCTTTATTCGGTTTTTGGGGCTATCCTTGTCGGAATAGAGACGTGTAGACGATCATCTGTATGCGGACTGCAGCGACAACACCAGCAGTGAACTGCCTGCAGTAGTCACCGGTTTAACGCCAACCTTCCCGCATACAGCGCACGCGGACAGAGTGAAGTCCACGCGCAGTCTTGACAACAAATGCTTCATAATATGAGGTAAGCGATATGCCGCATGACCCTAGCACATCTCCCCGCATAATGTATCCGCACTGTCGGCAAGCTTGGAAATCCTGGTCTTTCATTCACCAGAACAGCAAACGCGTTTGACGCTTCGTTCGAATGCAGCCTCGGAGTTGGTTCTGCGTCGTTCCTCCGATGGGACATTTGTTGCCCCTTGAAAAGTCTCCTCCGTCTCCTCCACCGCCAAGCAGAGGTCATTAACACTGGCGAGGGTTGCTCCATGACTGCGGTGGAGTTTGACAGTGTCGGATATTAATCTATGATGACTTTACATTGCTTAAGTGCAAATATAGCAGGTTGTTGGATATTGACGTATATAATACCCTTTTATTCATGTCAGTGCCCACTTGTCAGAGAACATGTTGAACCTTTGAAGATTCGAAGATACAGGATGATGACTGCTTTTGAAAAACTAATTAAACGCACCTACATGGATTTTACGCATGCTTGGGAATGTCTTTTCAAAGTACTATTTCTGAGAGATGTGTGTCGCTGAGTGATGGGCAAATGCACTGCTGGAATTTAAAATGCTATTGAAGCATTCGTAGGCTACTTAAAGTTGCCTTTGTGTCGAGTTGTTGGCATATGCCAGCTTTTTACAAAATTATGTTGACTTGACATATCCATAATTATAGATATTTGTTCCTGTAGCACAACTGGTGTCGTATCACCTCTCTAGCCAACAGTAGCCGAGGTCAATAACTATTTTATGTTTCATTGATTCACCTTTGCACAAATGACAATTCTCAACCATCAAGAACATTGCCAAGGACAGTGAAGACAAAGGCGAGAGCAGCTGCCATAGTGACAGATGCCTCATTCCACTGGTGTTCATCTGTTGCATCATCAACACTCCAGCGAAATACATGTCTGGAGAAGTGTTCTGAGATTATTGTCCACAATGCAGAAACTAACACCTTGGGAGAGAGAGGGAGAGAGAGAGAAATGTGGTAGGTAGACTGAAAACATGCAGTCAGAGGGAGAGAGTGAAATAAAAGATGGTGAAGAGTAGAAGGGAGAGAGAAAGAGCGAGAGAGAGTAGAGGTGTGCATTGTAGTGTAGGGCAGCTGAGAGCTATGACCCCACAGTCCCCAGACCCATCACACATACAGGGGACAGGTAGAGATGTTACCCTTGCCGTGGACACACACACACACAAACACACACACATATACACACACACACACACACACACACACACACTGTCAGCCCCTGCGGTTCTGCTTAGCTCTGCATTTTTCCTGGAATACTTAGTGTGGCTCCGACAGCAGCAATGCAGTTAACCAACCCTTAGCACACACACACACACACACACACACACACACACACACACACAAACACACAGTTACACACACATACACACAGATTATGTCATGCACACTTGAGTATCTGTATTCAGTCACAATATACATGGATAGATAACATGTTTACCTGGTACCACAATGTACATCCCGCAGGTTCACACAGACACATTAACTTAAATATAAATATAGACTCACATAAAGGCTTATAAAGTTTTTAAAAAAAAGCACAGAACTGTGGACAAGGACGGACAGACAGACACGTGTTTGTACTGCTAATTTAAACCTTGTCCCTACCTGTAGCCTTATGTGGAGTTAATCTGCGTAGTCTGTGCCATATCTCAGAGCTAAGTGTTTAGAAATCGATGCGATTCTCAGGCCGAGTTACAGGGCTGCTGTCCCAACAGCACAGTTGGCAGGAACCCACGGCTCTTTAATCCCCTGTAATTGTGATCCGACAAATTTGTCTTGTTGCTGCTGACCGCCTTCTCTGCTGCTGTGTTGTATTCTCCCATCGATGTTGACGCACATGTGGAGTGATATAATCTAGCACATAGGTGGCCTCAACGGCAACAACGTTGACCAATCCCCCCCCCCCCCAATCCCCTGGAACAAGCGTCATCATCGGACACGATGGACAGCTAAGAAGTGTGTGTGTGTGTGTGTGTACTGTACATGTTGCTTTGAATTAACACACACACACATACACACAGAGAACAGACATCTAGAGGGCTTTGAGGAACGATTGGATCCATAGGAGTACCTAACACATGTTTCACTTAGATGCTTCAAGTCAGTTTTCCAATTCAGTACTAGACCTGTCAGGGCCACTAGAGCAACAATGTCCTCCAAATGGTATCCCGTTACGGTTATGGCACGGTTATGAATCACAATGTCATTCAAATACAAATGCTATCCTGTGGTCAGCCATGTTGGCGTCCTTCTCTGCTTGATGGTTGTAAACTTTTGCTTTTTCAAGCGTACTGATTTAAATGTCTTGACTTTTGGGGTGTGAGTTTATTCCATCCTGTTTAGAAATCTTAACAATAAATTACAAAGTGAAAATAAAATTTTAGTTTGTTTACCTCTGACTTGTGTTATATAACCTTAATCGCGGTTGGACACGGTACACATAAAGCTGAGATTGAACCCTGGCCAGAGGCCTGTGCCCAATGCTCTCAAAACCATGCTACCTCCAGCCAGAGGCAAAGTGGCAGCGACTCTGTATGGATGTGCCATCCAAAGATGCTCTCAGAGCATTTTTTGTGCAAACTGAATGGCTGGTAGGCCTACGTAGATGCAAGCTTTAGGAGCTGCCTTAAAGTGATACGAGAGAGCAAGGGTGTCAAATTTTAATCCCACTGACTGCTCTTTAATGTTGAAAGCAAAAGGCGCCTCTGACAGACGAGTGAACACTCATGGCTTGCAGCTTTGCGTGTTTGTAGTGGAAAGACATAGGCCTATTCTGCTTTATGGAACAATACTGCTTTTAAAGAAACACTATGCGGCAATGCAATACTTTTAGAAATCCGGCATTTTTTTTAGGTAGCTGTTTGGAATCATCTTCAACTGATGTTGTCTGGTCAGGTGTAGGTCAGATGAACTCAACAAACACTCCCATTCAGGCTATGCATTTTGTAGCTCTGTTGTCCAGGACAGACTAACCGGCCAAAAATGTCAGGAAAGCTTTTTTATAAAGGCATCTCCCAATATATTCCCAGATGACACCAGTGCTCACTGTGTTGCCCTTGGTGTATGCAAGGTTAACGAAGTTGTATCGTAAGTGAGACCTTGGGTCACAAAGCAAGATGAGTCAAGATAACCGCAAAACCTGGGAAACATTGTTTTTTGAGGGTCTTTTAAAAGGGTTTCGGTGTAACTATTATCCAGTGATCTCAGTTGTACATCTCAGATAAAGATCTCGGATATAGTTAGAACATGGTTATTTTATGAGCTTGGATGTCTTGGGGAGCACAGTTGTCTGGTTATGTTTGAAGACATGCTTTTGGGAGCTCTTAATCTGAATGTCTCTGTGTGATGTTTCCATGATGGTGCATGTTCAGCCATGTGTCCATCTCCACCAGTTGTGATGGTCACTCGGTGCTCCGTCGGGTCTCCATCTGTGCTTTGTCCAGCCATGTTTCTACCTATGATAGTCGAGAAGTTCAACTGTCCAGCCATGTTTCTATCTGTGATATTATTGGGACGGTGGGCTGGTCTGTCCAGCCATGTATCTGTCCATCCCTGACAGCTATTAGAGGCGCTGTGATCAGCGTAGCGCCTTGAAAGATCCTTTCATGTGCACGAGCTGCCGCCCACGAGGTCCCGCTGTCTTTCATTCCTTCCCACTCTTTCCTCCCTTTATGATCTTCCCCCTGAGTAACCTCTTTTGTCTCATCCCTCTGTCTCCCACACACACACACACACACGCACACATATGCACACGACACACACACACACACACACACACACACAGACGCACGCATATGCACACAACACACACATACACACACACATTTTGAGAGCTGTGAATGCAAATATAGATGTTTCCATTGATTTTTTAAAAGGGGTATGAATAATTTTGGACATGCCATTTTTCATAAAAATTTTAATAAAGATGGAAATGCTTCATTTTTTGATTCCATGTTTCTCCCACATTGTCTTACAACCTTTTGACATGTGGCAGTGTCATTTTCAGTGAGAGCAAACATATTGGTCAAGAGGAAATCAACATTAAATCAATATTTGCCAGGGGTAGAATAATTTTGTTCTTAACTGTATGTACACACAGACGCACACATATGTATACACACACACACACGCATATGTACAGTATTTCACACAGAAAACAAAGCATTAAGCCCCTTTACCGTCACCTTTCTTTTGTCTTGTCTTCTCCTGTGTCTCTATCTCTCTCTCTGGGATTCATTATGAAAATGTTATACAATAATTGATGTCTTGTGAAGCTTCTTGTTTGGTGTGTGTGTGTGTGTGTGTGTGTGTGTGTGTGTGTGTGTGTGCGTGTGTGTGCGCGCGTGCATGCATGTGCGTCCAGGCCCCCTCCCTAAAGTCCCCCAGCTTTGAACTGTTCCACTGTTTGTATTTAGTCTCTATTGCCAACCACAGCATTTTACAATTATTTTCATATCGGAGTGCACTGATATGCAGATATATGCGGAATCCTTGTTGTGTGTGTGTGCGCGTGTGCGTGTGTGTCCTCTGCATAAATCTTCCACTGGATTGTGTGTATCCTAATTTTTATCATACCAGTATATTCCCTTTCTGTTTCATGTTTGTGTGTGTGATATGGATGCGAGAGTGAACTCCGTCAAACACGGACAGAACATGTTTGTGTGTTTTAAGTTCCATGGCCACACCGGGTCATTTTCCTTATCTTACTGCCTCCTCGTTGCCCAGTCCTCCGGCCCACATTGCCACCCCAGTCCAGCAGCTGGATGGATGGCTGCTTAATGGGCTTTCTCCTCTAGCGCAATCTGGCCAGTGGTCTCGGCATGGCTGCAGATAAGGGCTCAGCTGCCTGCCTAGTGGGACGGGATTGGCCCCTGTAAGTGTGATTAATTAAAATCACGCATGCTGATGACTGTGTGTGTGTGTGTGTGTGTGTGTGTGTGTGTCAGGATATATTGGCTAGTGCTGTCACTAATGAATGGTGATACAGAAACACTCTCCTCTCCTATCCTCTCTTCTCCTCTCCTCTTCACAAACACACTCTCACCTCCTCTCCCTCTCCCCCTCTTTTTCCTCTCCTCTCCCCTACATTTCTTCCTCTCCCTCCCTTCTATCCCCCTCTCCTCTCCCCTCCTCTCCTCTTCCCCTTCTCCTCTCCTCTCTCCTCTGTCTTTCCATCCCTTTCCCTCTCTCCCCCTTTCCTCTCTTCTCCACTTTTCTATTTCTCTCTCCTCCCTCCACATCTTTCTCCTCTCTTCTATCCTACCTTTCCACCCCTTCCTCTCCTCTCCTCTATTCCTTCTCTCTCCTCCTCCTCTCCTTCTCCTTCTCCACTCCTAGTGTTTTGCTGTGATGAGTCACCTAATACTTCAGGTGTCCCAGTGAGGCTCTTGTAAGCCTCCCTCCACTACTCTAACTCTTAATCCTGAGGATGACAGAGCTGTGTGCGGGGAATTAAATACAAGGTGAATAATAATCATTATATCTTAAGTGTCATATATCTGTACTCATTTGTTTGGAAGAGACCATTTGTTTTTCCAAAAGAGCTCATGTAGGGGTCGGTTACATGCGCGCACACACACACATATATACAAACCATTAAAAATGAAACTTGAATGAATGTCAGTTCCACACAATGCAAGAATCCTATAACTACAGGTAAACAGAGCAGGATGTAGAAACTGTCTTGTCTTGGTCAAAAAGTGATCAGGGTCATTTTATTTTATGTTCATGTCCTCAATGTGAAGCCTCAAACCCATGTGATCAGACTTGAACTTTTCTGGCACCAATGTAACCTGTGTTGTGTAGTCGCTGCAACTTGCACCCTAAAAGTCTCTTTTATGGACTAATTGTCTAACAGTGTTTATATGGATTTATGAATTCTATTGATTTATGAATAGCACATTAAGGCAACATTACATAGTTTTTTTTTACACCTCTTTCAGTGTTTCCCAGAGAATTCAATTCCATTTGTGGTGGTTGGTTTGCAGAATTGACTTGAATACAACAGTTTTTAACAAATTAGCACAGCGTGGTTATGATGCTAACCAGATTTAAGCACAATTTAGTACAACCTGGAAAATCATTGTGTGGTGGTCAATGTTGATATTGTGGTGGGCCGCAACAAATAAGACAATGTATGGGAAACACTGCTCTTCTGTGCTTGGATAATTCAGTATGTAGTTTTGTGTTGCAGGTTCCTGTGAATGCGTCCAGATTAAAAAGCCTGTACAACACTGCAACGTGTTGCCAAATAAGCCTAAATCAGCCTACATCAGTTAGCGTTCATTTAAGATTTTTGACTTTATTTGTTTTTTTGCCTTTATGCTGGTTAGCTCTGAATGAATGTCTCTGCTAAAGCGTTGGTGCTGGTGTGTCTGCTAAATGTGCTGTTGTGAAACTGTGTGTGTGTGTGTGTGTGTGTGTGTGTGAAACAGCATGTGTTTGTGTGTTATTAGAGCATTGAGAGCCTGCAACTTTTTAGGGGTCAAGAGTGGCTGACTCGGCTGCTTTAATTCCATTTGTTTTAAAGCGAGTAGTGAGTGAATGACTGTAATTGGTCTCATTTCCTTAAGTGAATGACTTGAAGCACTCTTCAGTTGTGACAGGTGTGTCTGTGTGTGTGTGTGCGTGTGTGTGCACTCTTATCTTTGTGTGTATGAACGTGTTCTTGAAAAGGAGCAGAAGGGTGTGTGTGTCTGTGTCTGTGTCTGTGTCTGTGTCTGTGTGTGCATGTGTGTGTCTGTGTGTGTGTATGCACTCTTATCTCTGTGTGTGTGTGTTCTTGCAAAGGAGCAGGTGTGTGTGCGTGCGTGTGTGTGTGTGTGTGCGTGTGTGTGTGTGTGTGTGCGTGTGTGTGCATCTGTGTGAGACTGTCCGTGTGTGATCTTGTGTTTCAGTGCATTTCTTTAATGTCTTCTGATGGGGTGACCTGAGAGGAAGGGAATAGTAGTGCAGACATTAGTCACAGGCCCCCCTGCTATGTCCTTCACTAGAGAAACAGAGAAAGAGAGAGCAATGAAAGACAGTGAGAGATTGGTGGAGTTTTTTATGAGGAGGAAGAGCAGATTCATTTTGGCTTAAGGAAGAGAGTGTGGGTGGTGGTGGTGGTGGTGGCAGCAGTAGTCTAGAGTGTTATAAATTGGTATTAGCTGAATTTTATAGTAGTGATGCCCATTACTGCAATGCCACAGTGGTGATGATCGCTTGTTTTGGTGAGAGGAACCTCAAATATATTGCACAGTTGGTCATAAACTTTGTGATGATAAGTCCCAATGCCCATCATTTTCCTATACATGAGGATGTGAGAAGAGTTTGGTGATGGAATCCATATCATGATGGAGAGGTTATGATTTACAATATTGCAATATATGATCTGTTAAAGCAACACCAAAGCACTTTTCCTCTGTCGCACGCACGCTATTTGTTTATCCAGCACTGGCTTTGCAAATAACAATGTCCACAGACAAGGTAGAGTATGTTGCATGATTTTATGAAAGTACGATGTATTGCGACATCAGAAGCAAGTCAGATTTGTAGTTTCTTATGTCGCATTCCATCAAACTACAGATCCGCTACCCGATCTGGCATACTTACATAGCGCGGTTATAGCCGATAGAGGGCCGCAAAGCGAATGCAGAAGTGCCATTCATCCTGTTAGAAGTTGATGAACCACTGAAATGATTTTGAAAGCATTATTTCAAGGTACAAAAACTATTTGGTGTTGCTTTAAGTAAAAGCACTGGAGATCACAGACCTTTGCTTTGGCCATGTTGGTTAAAATGAAAGTCAAGCTGTTCAAAAATGTAGCAGGTTCTTCATGCTACACTTCTCCTTGTTTCCAAGTCTCATGAAAATCAGGCCAAACAGACAAACTTTACCACTTCAGCAGAGGTAAAAAGAATCAATACAGTGATTTTTCTCTTTTCTTTCAAAACTGTATCATGAAACATAATACAGTGATGCTCAAGTGTATTGTGTATGTCAAGTGTAGGGCTATGTTCTTACTCCTATGCCTCTGCGGACCTCTCCACCCTGGTGAGATTCTAAACAGCCCATCTGCTCAACTCACAGTGAGGCTGCAGTGCCAGATTTGCACTTCCTCTTCCTCCCCCTCTTTCTCTCTTTCTGCATCTCTACTATCTTTTCTCCTCTTCATCTATCCCCCTGTTCTCTTTCAGTGCTTCTTGTCTTTGTCTTGTTCTTTGTCTTGTCTTGCTCTTTCTGTCCCTTCTTCCTCTCCTTTTCTCTCTGTGTTCTCTTCATCTCTGTCTTTCTCTTGTCACTGCTTCCCTTTTCCTCCTTCTTCTCTCACCTCTCCATCTCTTCTGTACATCCTAACTCTGCCTCCACCCTCTCTCCCTCTCTCCTCTCAGGTCATTTGCTCCATCTCCCATCGCAGTGACACTATCAGACAGGCTCTGCAGTAGCCGTTGGCTGCACATAACCCTGGCTGGCTGGCTCTCTCTCTCTCTCTCTCTCTCTCTCTCTCTCCCCTCCATGTTTGTATGGTCTGTATGTTTTTAGTTTGAGGCTGTAATACATAGATGCTATTGCTGTATTTAGATACCTAAATACTGTTTTGTGTTAAACTTCAAACCTGTCTCTTTCTCTTTCACTCTGACTTTTTATCATCACTGGTTAATTTCTTTCTTTCTGTTTTTTTTCTGTCTTTTTCTTTCTTTCTTGTCTTTTAACTCAAATCTATTTTTCTCTCCTCCCATCTCTCCAATGTCCCTGTCTCTACACACCTGTGTTTCTCTCTCTCAGCGAGGTGCTTCTCTCCTATTCCATCAGTACTTCATGCAGCAGATGCTCCCATCTGGGCAAACTGCATAGCAAATGTAGCATTAGCATTAGCATCTGTCCAACTTAGCATGCCACTACAGGAGTTAGCTCAATACAGTATATCAAATCACTGTAAGCAAACAGTATTGACCTACAAGAGGAGAGATGATAGAGAAATGCACTGTGATTTTATTGAAATCAGCAAGTGAAGATCAGAATAAACGTAAAAACACCTTTACAGAAAAAAACGTTAGAGGAGCATGCATACACTCTCTCTCACTCTCTCTCTCTCTCTCTCACTCACTCACACACACACACACACACACACAGACATATTGATTTTTACTTATACCGACACCTCATACTGGCATGCAAGACATATATATATAGAAATTAACACACACACACACACACACACACACAGAGGCAGGTAGTGCTTAGTGCAACTTAGTGCTGGTAACTGAGTACAGTGTACCCCCGTGTAACCTCTCCCTGCAGTGCTTAAAGTGCTGACTGCTCACTAACATGTGCACACACACACACACACACACACACACACACACACACACACACACACACACACCGCTGCTGCATTGCCCCTCTCTTATATACCACAACACAGTAGTTGGTGTGTCCTGGGAATAAGTTCCTCAGGGGTGGAGCCTGCTAGTGTGGACTGCTGTAGGCGAATTGAAGCAGCAGTTAGAGTGTGTATGTGTGTGTGTGTGTGTGTGTGTGTGTGTGTGTGTGTGAGTGAGAGAGAGAGAGAGAGAGAGAGAGTCAAGCTGGACTATGCTGGAGTGGGGTGGAGGGAGTAGAGAGGGAAGAGATGGAGAGAAGAGACAGACGGGAATCACAGGACGAGTGAGAGTCACGTGGGATGTGTAAATCAAAGAGCTGAGGAGAGGAGGTGAGTGAGAAGGAGGAGAAGAAAAAGAAGGGATAGAGGAGGGATAGAGGAGGGATAGAGGAGGATGGATAGTAGAAGAGACAAAGGGAAGAAGGGAGTGAGAAGGAGAGAAGTAAAACAATCAGATGGAAAAAAATTAGTGTCAAATGGGTGAAGGTAGAGTATAAAAACACAAGGAGAATAAGGTGAAGAGAGAGATTGGTGACTTGGAGGAGTAAGGAGAGGAATAGATATGAGAGAAAGAGAGATGTTGAACGGAGGTAGAGAGAGGAGGAATAAATATGAGCTAGATGTGGTGAGTGAAGGGAGAGGCGAGAGGAATAGATAAGAGGGAGAGAGAGGGAGATGGTGAACTGAGGTTGAGAGAGGAGAGGAATACAGTAGATATGAGGGGGAGTTGGGGGGGGAGAGGGAGAGAGAGAGGGAGAGACCGAGAGGTTGAGGTTTAACACCCATTTCTTCAATCAGTTTTCATACCACTGAGTCATGACACACATGATGCATTTACAACAGTGCCAACATCCGGTTAGACCCCCACATACATCTTCATAAATACAACGTGTTAACCAGATAGAGAGAAATGGAGATGGGGAAAGAGAGACAGAGAGAGACAAAGATGGGGGGAGAGGGAAAGAGAGAGAGAGAGTACAAATTGTATTTTTTTGTCATGCCAATAAAGCTCAATTGAATTGAAATTAAGAGAGAGAGAGAGAGAGAGAGAGAGTAATGGTGGTGGTGGTCTGGTGGTGTGTGTTGAGGTCTTCTCATGGTGTGGTGTGTGGTGTTGATGTGCAGGTTGCTGGTGGTCTGGTGGTGTGTGTCGGTCTCGTGGGGGCTGCAGATGATGCTGATGTGCAGGTCGGTGATGAGCTGTGGCGGGTGGCTCAGTGGGTTGGCAGAGGAGAGGACTGGGCTGCTCTGGCAGCCTGTGTGTTTGTGTGAGAGCGTTTGAGAATCCACTCGGGAGCAGATGGGAATGTAGGACTCGGCATCCTCTCACTCTCTCCTCATCCCTGCTTCTCTCTCTCTTTCTTTTCTCTAGGTTTTAGGTTTCCCTCTCTCTCCTCTCTGTTTCTCTGCCTCCCTCCCTCTCTTTCTTTCCTCTAGGTTTCCCTGTCTCTTTCTTCTCTGCCACTCTGTCTCTTTCTCTTTCTTTCCTCTCTGTTTCTCTGTCTTGCTCTCTTTTATTCTCCCTCTCTTTTATTCTCCCTATCACAGTCTGCTGTCTCCTCTCTCTTTTTAGTCTCTGTGTGGTCTGTGTATTTTTGGGTGCAACAATACATCACACTGTCATGCAGCACTTGCCTGTGTTTGTGCATTTAGTGTGCATGCTCTACCTTCTCCACTTAGTAAGGGGGGCTGAGATAAAAGAGGAGACCCAGAAGACGCATGGGCGTCAACGTTGGTCGGTTTGCACTAATACTTAAATACACTTAAATCGTTGAGTGCTCCGGTCCTGCTCCTTGGTTCTAGTTAGACCTTGGGCCTCCTCTTTTGACTTCTGCGTCCTGTTCCGTGAGCACCAACCAGGCTGAAGCGCTGAAGTGACCCCCTTCTACAAGGGGCTGAGAGAACTTTAGCTCCCTTCACCTGGTGAGAACACACACCCTTTATAAAGGGTTTGTTCTTCTGTTTGGTCAAACGCAGTTGCTGACAACAACCTCGTTAACAAGTCTGAGCACAACACACCGGCTAGATCTGTGTAACAGGTTTTTTGACTGTGAACTCTGTGTAATGGAGAATGGTGTTGTGAATCCTGCAATTTCTGGAATGCGAATTCTTATGTAAGTCAGTAATGAGAAGGTTGGGTGGCCAGACCAAGGATCAACAGCGGAGAGCAGTAGGGCAGTAATGAGTGCAGATGTGGCCAGAAAAAGTCACTAGCCTGGGGGTGACTAGGACACTCTTCTGCAGTGCAGGTTTTTGGGTGGTTTCGTGTCCTGGCTTGCTGAGCGGAAAGAACACCAACACTCACTCACACACACACACACATGCACACACATACAGTATACGTACACACACTCACACAGCATATGCCAGACAAATACACACACACACACACACACACACACACACACACACCACTGTACTTACATTATTGAAATATTATTTTAGTTTTTCACACACAATACACAATCTTGTCCTTCCTTCCTTCTGTTCTTTCATGCAGTATCACTGCATGTGTGTGTGTGTGCGTGTGTGTGTGCACTCGATACCATCTCGCTCCTCTCTTCCGGTGGAGCCGGAAAGTGCTGACAGGAAAGGAGTGTATGGTACGGGAAGATCCGTATCCGCTTGGCCAGGGAAGGTGGCCCCCCTGGGAGTTGGAGGGGACGAGAGAACAGCAACCTGGACTGTCCTCTTGATGTCACCACTCATCATTAGGCACTTTTACTGACCATACACTCCATGCACTTTCACAGAATCAGACCTCAAGCACGGCGCATAGTTAAATTCAGAAGTAGTGTGAAATGTCCGCTAATAACGGCCATGCTATGTAGCCAAAAGAAAGAAACTGGACAAATAGGCCTACTTGTAAAAGAGGCCTGACAATGGCCACACCCGCCTCCGTTTGTCGCACCGCGCACAGAAAAGGGAAATGAAAGCAGTGAACTACAGACTGACTGTAGACTCCTGTCAATACTTGAGCTGGGTTCACCCTTAGCATGATCAGTGTCAAAATACCAGAGCTTTTTCAGCGTGGTGGAGGCAAATTAAACTACAAAAAAGCTGTTATTTTGTGACTTCTGTAGCCTGTTAAATATCGCAGTGAGATTTTATCATAGTAAACAGCTGTTAAAAGTCTTATAGCAGCGACCACTAATGCACGCACACGGCACTGATGGTGGATGGGGACAGAACGAATAGTCTAGGTGCATGAAGAGCCCCTCAGAATCAGAATCAGCTTTATTGGCCAGGTTTGCGTGAACAAACAAGGAATTTGCCTCCGGTTGATCTTTGCTTTGTTAAAGTTTGTGACCAGGATGTGAGGGGTCTGCAGAGATTTTTGCTGCCCTTTTCCTGACCCTGGACCGGTACAGGTCCTGGATGGAGGGAAGGTCAGCTCCAATGATCCTCTGATCCAATGATCCTCCCGTTTGGTGGCTGACCCAAACCAGACAGTGATGGAGGTGCAGATGACAGACTGAATGATGGCTTAGTAGAAAGTGGTCAGCAGCTCCTTAGGCAGATTAAACTTCCTTAGCTGTCTCAGGAGGTATAACCTCTGCTGGGCCTTTTTCTGGATAGCGGAGAGACCGTTTTAGGTCCTTGATCCCAGGAACCTAAAGCAATCCACATTGGACACTGTCATTCCTGTACGCTCATTTATTTCTGATGGAGCGTTAACTGTTATAATGGCATCTTGTATTATATTCTGCTCCTCACATGTCTCCTTACATCACTCTGACACTGAATATCTTGTTTGCCCATTAAAAATGTAACACACAGAATGAATCCTTCTTTACCATAACGTGCTGATTCCCTAGTGCAACACCCAACTGGGTCCGTGTAGACACTAATTACATTAACAATGGTGGCAGGTTGAAACGCACCTGCTCTCTCACACACACACACACACACACACACACACACACACACACACACACACACACACACACACCTGGACTGTCCTCCTGCCATCCTACACTGATAGGCACTAATACATACTATATGCACTTTCACAGAGATGTGATTTTACCATTTTCACTGTAAAACACACGCGCACACACACACACACATACACAACATCAGCAGCAGGTACATTTACATGACTTTTTGTGATGTTGCAGCTTCACAAAGCAATCTTGAAGGATCTTTAAAAAACATCTAATGACTTATCTATTTTCTTTTTTTTCCTAACTACTTCATTTTACTTAATATTTTATGTTATGTTTTTTTATGTCATTGTAAGTCACTTTGAAAAAAAAACATCTGCTAAAAACTCTAAATATAAATATATTATTATAAAGTTTTTCTAATTTTTCTTATTTCTCATAGTAAACACTTTTTAAAACACTTTTAATCATCCATGCATCCACATGCAGTTATATGATGTGCCATGCCCTGAACTGAAATAATATTTACTGGAATCATACACTCTTTCACACACAGACATACACGTAAAATGTAAATGTAAATCAGGTTTATAGGCCAAGTATACCTGCGTATACAAGGAATTTGGTCTCTGCATTTATCCCATCCGTGAATTAGTGAGACACACAGAGCACACAGTGAGGTGAAGCACACAAGGAGCACACAGTGAGGTGAAGCAGACACTAACCCGGAGCAGTGAGCTGCCGTGCAACAGCGATGCTCGGGGAGCAGTAAGGGGTTAGGTGCCTTGCTCAAGGGCACTTCAGCCATGGGTGTGGGCATGGGAGAGCAGTGGTCAACCACTTCCCCCGCCCACATTTTTCCTACTGGTCAGGGATCGAACCGGAAACCCTTCGGTTCCAAGCCCGAAGCCCTAACCCGTAGGCCACAGCTTCCGTTAGGCCACGGTTGCCCTTAGTCAAAAGAGGTGTGAGAGGAGACACACACACACACACACACACACACACACACACACACACACACACACACACACACACACACACACACACACACACACACACACACACACACACACAGAGACAGACTCGTCAGAGGGAATTCCCAAATAGCATCTAAATTTAAAGTGACGCTGGCGCTAACTATGTTTACCTCTTGTCTCTGGTGAAGATGCATTCCAAGACTCTCTCACAGAGCCAGTAGCTAGCTGGCACTAGCACATAGGCAGAAGGTACTGTGTGCCCCCCTCAACCAGGTAGGCCTACAGGTGTGGTTTGTGGTCCTCACAGGTGCTACACGTTTGGAATTGCTTCAAATAACAAATAGTTTTCCACAGAGGCAGCAAGAGGTGCTACCACTGTACTGGGTAGAGGGTCTCTGTGGTCCTCAGAACTATAGATAAGGCTATGTATGTTTGGGATCTGGTAGAAATAAGCTTGTCAAAGAAGTAGCCGAGGGTGCAGTTACTGAAGCAGGAAGGCCTGAAGGTTTAGTTCTCACTGGTGTAGATTAATGGACTGCTTTTGGAATCACTTCTTGTTAGAGGAGAGGTGCTCCTCACGAGGAGACTGTTGTTTTTAAATGTACATTTTTAAATTTATTTTAAGATTTAATTTAAAATGCAGACAAAGCACAAAAATCTGTCAACACAGTTATTGTGCATGAATAGCTATTGTGTGGCTCCTCAGTGTTTATGGTGAAGTTCTTGCTCATGGTATGAAGTTGGCAAATGAAGTTTATGCCGGATGTCAGAAGGAAAAAAGGTCTAATCACATCCACTTGTCGAGCTATAACATTGAATTGACCTCTCTCTCAAAATCATCAAAGGAGAATCAAATTAGCTTTGCTACTGTGAGGGCCTATTAGCAGCGTTGCCAAATCAATAAAACCATCACAACATAAATGAAATGGGGGTGAATGGCATGCCTGTAGGCATAACCAGGCATCTACCACTGGATTTGCAAACAGCCACAATCACAGACTTACACGCAAACACCCACATTTGGTGCTGAATATTGTACCGTCCTTAAGCTTTGTAATTTCTGTTGGAGGACGTCAATGGTTTCTTTCTCTGATGTCATCTCTTTATCCATCTGTTTGTATGTTTCACTCTCTTTCTCTCTCTGTCTCTCTCTCTCTCCCCATCTCCGTCTGCCTGTCACCTTGCCCAGTATTACTCAGATTGCAGCATTTCCGTTGGTCTCTCTCCTTGAGCTTGTTTGTGTCTCATCGATCTCACAGGCGGCTCACGGGGGAGCACATCTCTCGAGCCGAGCCGGGCAGGGCAAGTGCTGAGCTGAGAGCAGCATCACTATCCTTCTCCAACCACAAACCACTTCACTCCACAGGGACCGCAGCCCCTGTGTGCACTAACACTAATAACTTGTTTTGGGAGAGACAACAGGTCTGGCTCCAGGCAGCGATGATAGGATGTTATTTATGGATGCCTGTGTATGTAGGCCTATTTATATTTCTGTATGTTTTTTTAATGGCAGTACAAATACATGCCTAAAATGAGAAGTTGAAGCTTTTCTGTGATTTCTAAAAAAGACATCATTCAAACTTAAAATAGATTCATAGTCTAACTTTTCCAGAATATTAATTACATTTGGGAACATATGGATTATATGTTGATAAAATACTATACGAGTAGGCCAGTGTCTAAATGGCATGGAATAACCATAATCACTATATCACCAAACAGTATTTAAATAGATCCCTTGTCCTTTAGTGAGTATTTAGAACCTGGATTTGTCCTCCATGTGTGTGATCTTTGGCAGAGCTTGATGTTCATATCCCCAGGTGGGGTAAACCTACACGTAATTGACCTTTCAGAGGGGGATTTGTTGAGGCTGCTGTTGCATCACATTTCTGTCATTAACTGCGCAGTGTGTGCGACTCTGGCCCCGAACCGGTGTAGAGCTGTTTCATAATCACCAGGCCAGCTAACCTATAATACACTGTTTCGCTGCACGACGGGACGAATTCCCTACACCCCGCTGGATTTCGAAGAAACGAGCAAGACCAGGCAGGCAGAAAGGGAGAGGGAAAGAGTTCCATCTGGCACACTCTCGCGGATATTCTTACTCATTTCTCTCGAGTCTCACACACTCTCCAAAATCGCCTTCTCCCCGCCTGGCATTAATCCACAGGGAAACTGTCGCATGGTCTCTTGCAATGAGTATACGTGTGAGGAGATCTAATATTAGTGAACCCGCTGCACAGCCCATGCGGCAGCACCGGTGCTAATATTAGCTCCTCTGGCTGCAGTTAAAATACGCACAACTCAACATAGGAACACCGGTAAGAAACTGTTGGACTCTACATCATCATACCACGTCATGACTTCTCATGCTAGTGCTTATTAATTGAATCAGGGTAAGTTGTGGTGACAAAGAAGAAACTTGCAAGGAGACCTACCTATTTACTTTGTTGTAATTTAAGTATTTTTTCTTCTTTATTGACCCAGATATTTAATATTGCTACAGTATATTGTGACACCATCTTCATCAGTATTATGACTGAATCATATTGCTAGTTAATCTATGATTCCCGCCCCTACTAAACAGTGAGAGGCCATATAGTGGATGAGCAGGTAGTCCTCATTCAGATTCAGTAAGCTGTATCCAAATACTGCATATTTGGACATGTGGATACAAGGATACAAGGAAGTTTATTGTCACATGCATATAGTTACTGGATGGTGGGGGGGGGATAAGAAAGGTGCATAAGAAAGGTGGGGGAGGATTGGGATTGGGGGGGCACCAACAAGGAGCACCTAAGAGCAATGTGGATGTGGTCCATTGCTGATGTAAAAGCTAAAAGAGTGATTTTGACCCACATGTGAACTCAGACAGAGATATTATTGCAAATAGCAGCAGACAGGGCCGCACCTGGGCCACAACCAGACCAGACAGTATGTCTCTTCTGAATAACACACACACACACACACACACATATACACACACACACACACACACACACACAAATGTACACACACACAAACACACACACAAACACACACACACACAAATGCGCACACACTCACACACACACACACACACACACACACTCATTTCTCCATGCTATCCTGAGCTCAGTAGATATCTGGGTCTGGGAGCAGGGAAGATGTCTTAAAGCAGGTGGCAAAGGCAATGAATCTTCGTCCTCTGTGGTGACGGCTGGCATAAGTTCAACAAGCACCCCGGACCAGGATGAGTGCCAGGCAACTCTGGCGTTCACTGCGCTGAGCGGCACGTACAAGGGCAAAACAGTTGCCACACACGTAGACTCTGATAGTAGACAATTAGTTTGTGTATTGAATGTGTGTGTGTGTGTGTGTGTGTGTGTGTGTGTGTGTGTGTGTGTGTGTGTGTGTGTGTGTGTGTGTGTGTGTGTGTGTATATTAAGTTTATATATTTCCGTCTGTGTACTGTATTCTGCGTGCGTGTGTGTGTGTGGGTGTGTGTGTGTGTGTGTGTGTATATTAAGTTTATATATTTCCGTCTGTGTACTGTATTCAGCGTGCGTGTGTGTGTGTGTGTGTGTCAGCCTTTTTGTCTGTTTCTCTTTGTTTGTGTTATACAGAGGGTGTTTGTGTGTATTCAATTTGTATATTGTTTCCTGTCCATAGGGTCATTTTGTGTAGTGTGTAGGTCATATTGTAGTGTGTGTGTGTGTGTGTGTGTGTGTGTGTTTCGTGTACAAGTGTTGATGTAATCCCTATTTAAATCCTGTAGTTTCTCCCACTCTCTGGGTGGCTTGCTGCCCACCCTGCATGCACTTTTAATTTGACAAGCTCATAAATAGTACATAAGCCATTATTAAATGCACCACTTCCTTTTTAAAGACCATCAGTGACTCGTTAGGAATGAGGCCCCATCTAACCTGCTGTTTTTTAATAAACCTGAGGAGCTGTTTGACATTGTGTCAACTTTTTTGAATGTGGGTGCACATGTGTGAATGATCTATTGATTTCTAGGCCATTTTTGGTGTACGTAAGACATTGAGTACCTCTCTGACATATAGGGTGTTTGTTTGTGTGTTTGCATCATCCAGCACTTCTACTGTTAGGACTCCTTAATACCTCCTTAATACACTTCCTGTATTTAATTCACTTCCTGTCCTGTCGGCGTCCCGTCTCTTTTGTTGATTGATATGGGCCTGGACATAAATGAGTTACAGGCTTGTCGATTGGCTGCGCTCCTCGGGAATCGATGCCCGGCCGGGCCAGCTGGGTCCAGCACCTTGGCGTGGGCCACTCAGAGAAAGGGTTGACATATGGAGCCGTGCGTCAAGCTGAGGCTTTTACCAGCGGCTGTCCGAGAGACAGAGTGCAGTGTCTTTATAGCCGAAGTGAAGGAGGAGGCGGAGAGGACTGCTGGCTATCTATTTTGTGCCCAGAGTGGTCAGACATCTTACAATGTCCACTCAGGCGATGTTGCCATGCCAACTGTTCCTGGTGAAGAAATGTAAACTTCCATAAAAGATCCATTCTCTGTCAGTCTGGGTGTACTGGTGCTGTGCTATATTAGTATTGGAAACAGAATGGGGTTTTGATTGACCGTCTCAAGTATTGATGCTCTTAGCTCTCCTCATTTGGAAGAAAACAAGCTGTTTTGAGGAATCCAGAGGCAGTGCAGCTCTGTGGAGGATAAGAGTTCAGATGCAAAACCCTCTAAATCCGTCTGACCACTTTTCTTTTAAATGAGCATTTAAAATCAGGCTCCTATAGGTTTTTGCCTATAAATCAATATTTCAGACCAGGAAGAGAGTGGTATTTAGTGGGTTTTGAAGTTAAATTATTTGATTAACGTATACTATGTGTCGAGAGCATCCACTCACCATCTTTATCTCATTTTTGACGTAGGTGGCATTTAGAGGCTTTTGCATCTGAACCCTTAAGGAAATGCCATGTATAGGCCTGGATTGAATCCTGAGTAGATCTGGTGTGCTTTGGTCTCTCTGGGGCCTCCTGGATCAACTAAAGCTACTATTTGGGTTCTAACTCGTACTCTTACTGTCAGATGGGGGTTCGCACACAACTAGCCTGGATAACAATGGACTCTAGAAATAATCTGGGACAGTTGTCATAGATCCGGCTCTAGGTTGGGCCCCATATGGCAGTGAGAGTAAGCTCCTTCTTGGCCTGAACCACTGATCCGATAACTGGGGAAGTGACACCCGTGGTCCCCCGACACAGACTTCGAATCCTGCAACAAGCTCCAGAGATTCGCCCAATCAAGGCAGGTGTGAGCGAAGCAGGCGGCTTCCTGTGGTGTCATCAAGCCAATTAAATGGCAGGTTCTTCTTAATCTCTAATCCCTCCAATCAAATCACTGAAGTGGCTGCTGGATGCATTAGTGGTCAGTGTCACTTTAAATGAAACACATTAATCCAATTAGGCTTGGGCCAGAGTATTTCCGCCACTGCTCAGGTGACGTGGGAACTCTGCCAAAAGGTGCAGTAGGTAACACTCCACTTGAGACTCCTTAACATTTTTACCACATTCTTTGACTTGCTGAATATTTTAAAAGGAGACATGACCAAAGTTTCACTGCTTTTACATATATGTTTGGGTGGCTACCCATGCAAAAATATAAAAATAACACAACTCCGTCATCTGTATTTAGCTGTCTAGGACTAAAAACGTGTGATTCAGCGAGTCATTCAGGGGTACGTTTCCCAAAAGGAATGATTGGAACTATGCAGCTGCGACAAACGGAATATGAATTACAGAGGTTAATTCATTTGTAACTTGTATTGTCCAATGCTTTGTTAAGTTACACAGGTTTTTCCCATAGTTCCCATAGAAACCATAGTTCCAACAAACAATCGCAAACACTACTAAGTTATGGTGTTCAAATTAATAATTAGATATCCAAAAGAAGAAATCAGCGCCTTATGCAGTGACTGTCGTCAGTGTTAAAAAAAAGAAAAAGAAAAACAAGATTGCAGATCACACTCAAACAATAGACTGAGACACTCAAAAAACTGAGAATATCATCACATAGTGATTTATTGACCTCACCAGACTACATATAAAAACCTAAAATGCAGGCACCTGCATGCACCTGCACGTTAGG
This sequence comes from Alosa pseudoharengus, assembly GCF_046254945.1. NCBI lineage: Eukaryota > Metazoa > Chordata > Actinopteri > Clupeiformes > Clupeidae > Alosa > Alosa pseudoharengus. The sequence continues at coordinate 21,740,827 of NW_027468674.1, read as the reverse complement.
CTTTTGTATATAAATGCATAAATGCATCCACATTGCTGGTTGATATTTTACATTGCTAACCCTATTTATTATTGACTTGAAGGAGAAGTTTAGTATTTTTTCAAACTAGGGTCTATTTTTGACGAGGACAAATCTACATTTTTGTTTGGGAAATCGGTGCAGTATTGAGTAAGACTGACAATATGCATTTACAGCAAAATAGCACATAGCATACTGTAGCCTTGGGGGCATTTTTGTTACATCCTACTAACAAGGCTCAAAATATTAATGCACTTCTATGCAACTGTGGACAGGATCCTTGGAGACAAACTGTAAAGCAGAACTGTTAGTGCATACTGTTGTTACGGTACAGGTTAATTTATGAAATGCATTTCAAACTACTGTCAATGGACACAAAAAGATTGGAGTTCAAACTCTTCTTCTTTTGCGTTTTGTTTGTGAAATGGTCATCATCGTTCCAGTATGATGAATGAATGACATACTGCACTCTCAAAGCCAGAACAAATAATAGAGTTGCAAGACTCCTGAACGTATTGTTATAACAGCAGCATTCAAACATCACTGTGAAAATACGGCCCTTGCAGTCCATACCCACACACAGGATGAGCGGCTAGGGCTCACTGAGATGAAGTGATGATGGGGTGAAGATTGCAGCAAGCAGGCACACGTGGACTTTGGTGGAGAGTGCAGATTTATTTACAGTGTGAGAGAATGTAGTGAGCCGACAAATAGCAAACAAAAAAGACTTGACAACAAAGAAACAAAACAAATTCAACCAACCGGTTTGCAATGTAAAAGTTCTTACTTCAGAACAAAACCTCACAACAAGTTGTCACATCCAACATGCACTCTCTTAGACTCCTACCAGCCTTTCTCTCAAGACTTCTTCCTCACTGAGCAGAAAAATCCTGGCTTTAAATAAAGCCAAACAATTAGCTGAATTTGGGCATACTGTACCATCATGACTGGGGGCATGGACAGTGCATACATTGACAATTGTAGACAGACATTGGGACTTGTAACAGACATTACATTACATTACATTACTACATTAGCCTACATAACATATACTCCTAATTGAATAATAACACAATAACTATCATACAAACAATTATTTAAAATGGGGATGAAAACCACCCCCGCACAATCACACACATTCTTCTTCCAAGTAGGGAGTAATTACCCAATTGCAGTGAGTGAAATTGTGTGTGAGGGTGTTTCAGCGTTTGTGTGTGTGTAGGAGAAAAATAGTCAGTTTACATGTTACGGCAGGGGTCAGGCAGATTGCTTTTATTTAATTTAAAGCATTTTAAAATTCAAGTAATCCTTTATCAGTATATGAACTCTGAGCTGCCCATGAGCTGAATATTGCCTTGTTTGGATAAAGGAACTCATGGAACTCCATTTCAATGGGCATGGAGGTGAAGCTCGTAGTTTGTAATCATCATCATCATCATAATCATCATCATCATCATAGTGTTAGTATGGCATACTGTAGACTGAATAACATAATATAGTGCTACTTCCAAAGGCAAACATGAACAAATGGCGTAGTTACAGTTTGGCAGATTGGAAGCACGACTGTCATGCCCAGCATCCAAAACATGACTAAGTGTGCTGTGGGAAGGCCAAGCTCTGTGTTTGGACATAAATCTAGCCTGTTTAAATGGGCTGTAATGTCTGGCTGGTTGCTACCTGCAGCCCGGGAGAGAGGGGGAGAGAGAAGGTAAGATCGAAAGAGACTGAAAGGGTGAGAGAGAGAGAGGGTAAGAAAGAGAGAGAGAGAGAGTGCGGGGGAGAGAGAGGGTGAGGGAGATGGAGAGGGAGGGGGAGACAGAGAGGGAGGGAGTTAGGGAGATGGAGAGACGGATAGACCGAAGGGAGGGAGAGGGAGAAAGAGGGTGAGGGAGAGAGAGAGGGCTAGACAGAGAGGGTGATGCATGCCATAAGGGATTACTGCCGGCCAGGTTTGTAATGTAACGGGGAATAAGCTGTTTACTGCCTGCTCATTCCCTACTGTGCACTGCCTTATTGCACTTTCCTCAATTTCATTTGCATTCTTGTTGGCTTATTGACTCGCCCCCGCTCCCTTCTCTCTTTCTTCCCTCAGTCGCTCTCTCTCCTCTTCTCTCTTTCTTCCCTCAGTCGCTCTCTTTCCCCCTCTCTCTTTCATTGACTCTAATAACTGAGAGCTATGACTCACTTACTCTTTCATTTACTCTCTCATTCATGCATTCACTCGTTCGCACATTCTCTCAACTTCCAAGCTGACTTTCTTTTTCACACTCACTCACTCACTCACTCACTCACTCACTCACTCACTCACTCACTCACTCATTCACTCACTCGCAGACATACAGTATGTACTCAGTCTCACTCACATACTCTTTTACTTTTTCAAACTCTCACCCATTCAAGTCCATTGTGCCTTTCCCCCATCATTGCCTAACTCATTCATCTGTATGAATAAACACTGTGAGGGGGAAAGTGTCCTAAAAACCCTGCAACTGCAATTTAACAGGTCAAATCTTTTGAAACTGCTTGCAACAGCTAGCAATGTCTTGCAATGTTTAATCCACATCACTGCAACTCCTCTCTGCAGCGGTTTTGTCTCATTGTGATTCTTTGGTGTGACTTGGCCTTTAATCAGTAAGAGCTGAAGCAGAGACGTTGTAAAGAATCTGGTTGAAGGCAGCATGAAAGACACGTACGTACCTTCACAATACGGCAAAACGAAGGCATCTTAGAAGGCAGAATTCTATACAAATATTTGATTTAGACATACCGCGATGCCTTGCTGCCACAAAATGCTATCATAGAGGGCAGATTTTTTTTTTCTCGATTTCGGACACGGCCAATGTCATCCGCCTGCCTGTGTAACTCTGTAATCTTGTCTGTGGGTGCCAGCAGGCTTTTCTTTTCCTTTGAGTGTAGAAGCCTCTCTATGAATGGGTTTACTCTTGCCAGTGTCCTTCACAATGCCTAGCTGGCATTCCATTCACAGATATTCACCCTGGGCTGTATAACTACTGTTATACAACACTTTCACCTGACCCCTCTTTCTAAGTTTTTGCGCTATGTGGGTAATGTAACTGCTGTCAGAGTCTGTCTTCGCTGTCAGAAGTCTCCCTACAGTCTCTACAGGGCATTTATTAAGGGGCGACATCAAAGGGCCATGTCAGAAACATCAGTGTAGTCAGATGATGGGTAATCCAATAACAGTACTGGTGGAAGTCTGCTTTCTGTTATTGGATTGTCAGATTTTGATCAGTCTAGATTCTGGGATAGCTAGAGCTGTTAGAGCAAAAAGCAGCTCGTCTTTGTGCCTGTTTTGTATTCATGCTTCTATTTATTTATAGCTATTTATAACTAGCATATTGTGTATGCTCTTATTAATACATATACAGTATCTTAGTCTCTTTATTCATAACTACATAACCATGCATCCAATTTATTAGAGTATAACATTGACTAAAGATTAATATAACACACCAATTTTTCATGGTGTTTCTGCAGCTGTTGATAGTCTATTTGTTTTGTTCTAAGAATTAATGACTAATTATCACTGAGGTTTCAGCACAGCCAGACTGTATTAACAAATCAGCAGACATCCAAAGTGATTGGCATCCTTGTCTGCCAGTTAATTTGTAAGTGCTAATAAATGCTAATTACACTGTCTGTAGGCTCTTTGTCTGGCTATCTTGTTGACGTTTGCATGGAATGGGGACATCTCTGAACAACTCATTATTTGGCAGGTGGGAGATTGATGTGGAATTTAGACTGAATGGATTATTAAGTATGTTGATGAAGTCTCTTAACATTTCTCTTTGTCCATACCTTTCTCTTCTCTCTCTCTCCCTCTCTCTTCTCTCTCTCTCCCTCTCCCTCTCCCTCTCCCTCTCTCTCTCTCTCTCTCTCTCTCTCTCTCTCTCTCTCTCCTCCCTCTCCCTCTCTCTTAGATGTCCAGTCTCAGTACAGTGCTGAAGATGACGGCTCCTGGGTCTCTGAGTCCTCCCTGTGCTCTCCCTGCCTCTCTGAGTGCTGTTCAGCCCATCAACAGGACAATGAAGAGACCAGACAAACTGCTCTGCTGAACCGTAAAGAGCAGATGAGAAGGCTACACACACACACACATGCAAGTGCAAACAGAAACACATACTCACACTCGCACACACATACTGCCACAGCAAACCCCCAAAAACTTGCACTGAACAAACGGGGGCCAAGGAACGATATCTAGGATCTCTCTCTGTCTCTCAGACCTCCTTTTTCTATCTCTCTTCTCTCTCTGTCTCACTCTCTCTTCTGTTTACCCATAATGCACTGAGGTCATGTCCCAGTCTGGTAAAGTTCTGCATCTGTATGTGGAGGTGAGAGCTGCCCCAGAGCATGATGGGAAGGATGTTTCGGGCGGAGAGTCCGTCACCGCCGAGGAGGTCGCAGCTGAGATGCTGACGCACCTGGCCAGCGTCGCTAGCGGCAACCCGTCATCCGCAGGTGCTCCCAAACTTCCCGCCAAGACAGCCGTCAGCTTCCAGCTCAGAGAAGCCGCAGGTACCCCGACCCCGACCCACACCCCCACCCGAGTCCCGCACCCCCCGCTCCGACCGATGCATTCTGGGATGGAGGGGGACAGCACTCCCACCAAGCAACCTCAGCACTTCCATGTACCACCCCCGTCCCCTTCTCCCAGCACTGGGCAGCAGCCGCAGCAGGTGTGTCCAGAAGGCGCCCCCTCTGGTGGCAAGCGGTCACTGGTGACCTTCAGCTACATCGAGAAGGCCAGCATCAAGACGGTGGAGGCGACCCCTTCTCCCCCGTGTCCGAGGGCGGGAGGGGTTGCCGAGGTCGGCGAGGGGTTACGCTCTACCCCATTGCACCTCCGCAAGCGGCTGAGTGACCCCATCTGGTTCGGTAGTCCGGACTCCTCGTGCAGCAATAGCCCCAAACTGGCCTTCCGGGGGCTTGGGCTGGGCGGACACCCAGCGGGCGATTCGCCCGTCACACGCCGGCCCACGCTGGACCCGGCCATCGGGCGCGCCGCCACCCAGCGGGCGCTGGAGGACTTTGGCTCACCTCTGCTGCGTTGTCGCTTCGCCCACGAGCTCGAGCGTGGACTCGGCCATGGGCGCGGGTATGGGCACGGGTACGGGTCTCCTCAAAACCAGCACGCCAGGTGTCAGTCGTGGGCCGGGTCGCCGGTTCCGGTCCGAAACCCTGGCGGCGTGCCGCCGGCCAGCGCTCTCGCGGCGGACGCCCTCAAACACGGTGGCCTGAGTGGACTCCCCAGGAGCCCTGCGTCCGACCAGCTCTCCTCTCAGGCAGGGCAGGCGGCTCTGAACCTGACCCAAACCCAAACCCAAACCCAAACCGCCGTACCCGCCGTACCCGTAGTGACCAACAGCAGACAGGTGTCCGTGAGCAACCGCAGCCCAGCCGTCACCCAGAGGACCCTCGCCAGGGGCACTGACAGCCCTCGCTGCGGGCACTGCAGGGCCAGCCAGGGCCTTGACGGTCAGATGCCAGAGGGTATGAACCAGCTGAACAAAAGCCCTGCGTCTGTGGCGCCGGTGGCATTGCCCGCATCGCCCGCCAACAGCCCAGAGGTGGCGCGGAAGCTCGCCGAGGAGGCCACGCGAGTGTCGGAGATTTTCAACGAGGTGAGGAGCTTGACGACGGCACAGCCACCCCCCAATGCTCTGAGTGGCGGCGTGACGGAGCGCTCATCTCACAGGTATGCCGACGCATCACACACCTGTGCTTCTCCAGCGCAGCGGCAGCCAATCACCATGAACATCCCAGTGTGTGGGAGCGGGACCAACGAGTCCAACCTGACCAATGAGCATCAGCACCAGCCAGACACGAACCCGCCTTTCCCCGCTCTCTCCTCAGCACAAGGGCCTGATCAATCACCAGCCAATCACGCGAGCGGGAAGGGAGGAGGAGGCCCGCCCACTCTCTCCACAGTGCAATACTCCGTCTTACCAGCAGGGGGTCCCCCGGTGTCCCCCGCCATCCCGTCGCGCCTCCTCCGGCCGGCAGTACCAGAAGGGGAGGCCTGCTCGCCCGTCAGGGATCCTCGTCTGCTGCGCTGCTCCGAGCTCCAACCTACAAACAGCCCCACCCTCCACCGACGTCAGCCTCCGCAGTACAAGGGCAACGCTTCTCGCTCGGGCCCAGATCGGTGCACCGTCCTGGGCCGTGAGCGCGTGGGCAGCGTGGGCAGCCTGGGCGGTGTTGTGGACGATGAGGGAGTGATGGAGGCGGCGCGGAGACTCTTCCTGAGCCGGGGGGTAGAGGAGACGCCCATCAGCTGGACGTCCAGGGAGGAGGAGGAGGAGGAGTGGCGCAACCCGGCGGCTAGGGGCAGGGGCGGAGCGACAGGGGACGAGAGGAAGAGGAGGAGGAGAAAGACAACGGAGGAGGAGGAGGAGGAACAGGAGGGAGATGAGAGAAGAGAAAAGGGATCCCGCCAGCCTCAAACCCAGAACCGGAACCGGAACCAGAACCAGAACCAGAACCAGGGCACAGTGGTCCTTCTGAGCGTGGCCCAGGCGAGGCTGCTGAAGCGGGCTGAACAGAGGAGGCGGGAGGCCCTCTTGTTGGGGCCCGTGGCCCTGGAGCTCCACCGGGACCCGGAGGAGGACGGTGAGGAGGACGACGATGAAGCGGAGCCGGAGCAGGAGTCCGGAGAGGCTGTGGGCAGGCACAGAAGGGTCAGGGGTCAGGGTGACGGGCTGCTGAGGGTGGAGGGGGACGCAGGCGAAGGAGGCGGTGTTGGTGGCGAGCAGAATGGCGGACCCCCGGGGTCGTCGCGGAGCTCCAGTGGGGTCACTGGGAGCCTCGGTGACAGGGACTGCGTGTCGCCTGAGTCGAGTCACTCGAGCCAGCAGAGCAACGAGACAGGACACGCCACCTCAGGAATACAGGTGTGTGTGTGTGTGTCTGTGTGTGTGTGTATGTATACATATCCATGTATGTCTGAGTATGTATTGGTATTTTTGCATGTGTATTTGTGTGTGTACATAATGATGTCTGTGTTGGTATTTCTGCACATGTGTGTGTGTGTTGCGTGTTTTTGTTGGTATGTTTTGCATGTATGTGTTTGTGTGTATGTGAATGTGTCCCAGTAAGTGTACTTCTATGTATGTATTTACATGGGTCATGCAACTGTGTGGTGTGTGTGGATGAATATGCCTGTGTGCATTGACCTTGTGTGTGTTCCTCAGTCGGACAGTGGGTCAGTGCTGCCTGGACCTTCGCTGCACTGCCAGAAGATCGCTCGGGCCAAATGGGAGTTCCTGTTCGGAGGTCCGGCAGAAGAGAGTATCACAACCAGAGAAAAGAGTGAGTACCCACTTCACCCTTTAGTACACCTGATTCACCCTTTAGTACACCTAATTCACCCTTTAGTACACCTGATTCACCCTTTAGTACACCTGATTCACCCTTTAGTACACCTGATTCACTCTTTAGTACACCTGATTCACTCCTTAGTTTATCTGATTCACTCTTAGATTATCTGATTAGGTTATCACCCTTCAGTGTACCTGAAATGTACCCTTTAATACAGTATACCTGAATTTCAATCTCAAGCTGCATTCGGAAAGTCTTTTTTGCTTAGGAAGATTCCTATCAGAATGAAATGACCTGGGAATATTTAATGATGAGAGATGAGAGCCGCTACATGTGTAAGAAAGGGGCTTCAATTCAATGCTTCCTTTCAAATCTCCTCTAGTATAGGGTATACTGAATTATCCCTCGCGAAAGGAAAGTTGATTCATCTTCTTATCTTTCCTTGACCTGACGATGTCCATCAAGAGAGAATGTGGACAGAAAATCCAAACGCAGCCTCACGGTAGACATATAATGCTGTGGACACTGCGATGCGACTTGTCAATGCGAGTCAATAAGCACAACATTTTGGTGTTGCATTCCATGTGACATAATGAGATTTGTGAACTGAGGTATACTTTCCTTTTCATGTAGAGAGTATTCATGAATGAATGTATATGTGCACTTTGGCAGTACTATAGTTGTACATGATGGACTATGTAATTGCACTATGTGTCATAGTCATTTGACATGTTTGATGTTTGAAAAAGCTTGTAATTGGACTAAATATATATAAATATTTACGATAAATATCAGTAGCACTGTGACACATTGTTACACATTTGTCAAGATGTGGGAACACCAGACATGTTCTCTGTAGCTTCAGAGCAGAGATCTTCTCCTGAGTTCACTTTGACTCTGACTCTCCTCTGCTTACCCGACCTCTCTGAACCTCCGCTCAGACCCGTCCACAGCGCCCCCTAGTGGTACCTCCAGCGAGTCCCCCACGCCGACCCCTCCAACCACCCTACCTCTGGAGCTGCTCCAGCTGCGGGCCAACCACGAGGTCCATCAGGTGGACGTGGAGCTGGTGACCCCTCCTCCGGCTGCCCCGGGCACGTCCCCCAAGACGGGCATCATCCGGCGGATGCTCAAATACTCGGAGACGGACCTGGACGCGGTGCCGTTGCGTTGCTACAGGGAGACGGACATCGACGAGGTGCTGCGCGCCGAGCAGGATGACGCCGACTCGGCGTTCGGGAGCAACCGGAGCGTCCTGGGAACGTCGGGCACAGGAAGCAGCCCACTGGGGATGACACTGTTTGGGGAGGAGGTGGAGGGAGGTGAGGAGGACGAGGAGGATGAAGATGACGATGAGGAGGATGATGAAGATGAGGAGGATGAGGAGGTGGCCAGCTGGGTCAGCGTGAGGCTGTTGGGAGACTCCAAGAGGCAGAGGACTACCCAGGAGGAGGAGGAGGTGTTCAGTGTGCTGATGAGGAGGTGTAGACATGCACGCATCTCACACATACATACACACACACACACACACTCTCACACACACACACACACATTCTGCAATCTGAATATTAATGGTATTTAAATCATACTTCCATCTATGACCTTCACTGCTGTTGTGAAATTAACTCTCATTCCTTTTCTCTCTCTCTCTCTGCATGTGGGTCTCTCTCTCTCTCTCTCTCTCTCTCTCTCTCTCTCTCTCTCTCTCTCTTTCTCTCCCCTCAGGCCCTTGGAGAGTTTCTTTGAGTACCAGCCCGCCATGAAGTCCCCCCTCCTCATCACGGCCCCTCGGGGTTCTACAGGTGATGGCCACGACACCTTCAGCCGCCATTTTGAGACCATTATGGAGTCGCACCGCGCCAAGGGCACGTCCTACAACAGCCTGGACAGCCTGGACCTATGGACATCCAGCACGCAGACGGTCTTCACCTTTGACCTCCCGACCTTGACCCCCAAGATCAAGGGTCAGGCGTACCAGAGCACCCGGCAGATTGTGCAGCTGAGCTTCGCCCCCCTGGCCCGCTGCGAGCTGCCCAGCCGGTCCGAGTCGGTGCTAACCGTCACCGGCGGCGACTCGGATGCCACACGTGCCCCCTCCAGCGAGAGACTCAGTAGCGGGTCAGACGACACACTCAGGGGCGGCGCCAAAAGCACACACACCTGGCACAGCAACCCTGCCCTCTCCTTACCCAGGTGAGTGACATCATCACTAGTGGACAACAGTCCCCCAGCCATGCATTCTCTAGATTGGTGATGTCATCATTAGTGGACGGTTCTGTTACTTATGGTGTACTCTACTCTCTAGCGGCTTCATTTGGTGCTGAGTCTGCTGGTCTTCTCTTTCACTGGTCTCAGTGTTTGGTGTTTAGATGTCTTACTCTACTCTGACTGCGTTCATAATACCAGGCCAAATCCATTTTCTCCAGCTAATATGATGTACATCTGTTTTCATAACAGTGAGAACAGCACAAGTCACATCATGGAATTTGTCTTTTTCCATTTTGATTTGGGCCGCTTCCATATGTGGTCTTAAATGGTCTTAAAAATTAAATGGTCTTAAAAATTATTATTTTTTTTTTTTTGTGCAATGTGACCTCAGTCTGAGTAGTCATTTTAGAATTCATGTGACTTTCAAGCAAAATTTGATGTTTCATCACTAATCTGTTTGAAAGTGAAAGCCATAAAAACCAAGTTTGAATGAGCTTAAGACTCAAACTAAAGAAGCAGCCAACAAAATAAGCACAGAAATGAACCTGCTGATAGAGACTCATTTGCTCACAAAATCGCCGGCTTACTGCATATCCCTGTTTAGTCTATGAGCTTACTTCTGTAAGGTGGGCTGCTGTGTTGTTGATATTGGTCATTTACGCATCTGGGTCAGTTGAGGACTGATATTGACAACATTTAAAAAAAAAGAATGTGAGCAGCCACTGAAAAACATTTCAAACAATCACATTTGAGGGATAATAAATCAGATTTGAGGGATAAAAAAATCACCTTTGAATGATAATAAATCAAATTTGAGGGATAATAAATCAGATTTCAGCATTTAAGGTCAATTCCGGCTGTTTTCAGCATAGGGACCTGCTGTTCCAGCTCCTCGAGTACTGTCAGCAGAAAAAACAACAACAAAAGTGAAGCTGATGGCAAGCCTCAACCTGAGCAGCTTCTTGCAGAGTCCGTCAATTTTTTTAGTTTCACCTGATCAGAGAACTTTGAAGGCAGTGTAAAAACAGTGCGAAAAAAGAATGATGAGGACATTGTAGTATTGATTTAAGGTCATATCGCCCAGCTGTAACGTGTCATACTTGCTGTTGTACTCTCTGATAGTGTTGGTGTGGGTTGTGTGTTATTGTACTCTCTGATAGTTTTGTTTGTGTGTTATAACCCCTCTGGTACTGTTGAAACTTTGTGGTGTTGTTATTGTAGGTTACTGTCTGATGCTGTGTGTTGAGTGATATTGTACTGTCTGATGCTGTTGGCTGTGTGATTGTACTGCCTAATACTGCTGGCTGTGTGCTATTGTATTATCTGATGCTGTTGGCTGTGTGTTATTTGACTGTCTGATACTGTTGACTGCTAGGCTACTGTAGCGCTGTAGAGAATTCCCAGATCCACAGACCGTCTATAAATGAGGACATGAAGATGAATAATGACTCTTCCTTTGGCTAGCTCCACTGTGTGTGTGTGTATGTGTGTGTGTGTGTGTGTGTGTGTGTGTGTGTGTGTATATGTGTGTGTGTGTGTGTGTGTGTGTGTGTGTGTGTGTGTGTGCGCGCGCGCTCATGTGGGATAGGTTATTCACAGTCTCTGTTTTTCTCTCATTTTGGTGTGTGAGTATGAGTGCACACAATGCAGAGTCCTTCACTCTTTTTTTAAAAGTGTGTGTGTGTGTTAGTGAGTGTGTTATTACTGTCTATTCTTCATTTGTGTACTTTAATGCTCTTGTGGTGTGTGTGTGTGTGTGTGTGTGTGTGTGTGTGTGTCTGTGTCTGGGTGTATGTGTGTGTGTGTGTTATGACTATATATTCTTCATGTGTGTTCTGTTGTGCTGTACTGATGATTACTGCAGCTCTATAGCATAGTTCTGGAGACTGGCACCTGAAGTCGACCTTGGCAAGGTTACTTGTCGCATGACTCACACACACGACCACTTGCACTCTCTCTCTCTTTCTCTCTCTCTCTCACACACACTCAGTCTTTCTTTCTCTCTCTTACACACACACACACACACACACACTGTAATGGCTGCTGGATGAGGGGAGAGCAGGTGGCTGCTGAATAAGTCACCTCTACCTGACAACCAGACAGCAGAGGAGCCGGAATACATTTCCCTAAAGAGAGGACGCATTACACTCTGAGACTGTGTGTGTGTGTGTGTGTGTGTGTGTGTGTGTGTGTGTGATTGAACGGCTGTTTTTGTGTGCATGCAAGTATGTGTGTGTATGTGTCATTGTCTTTCTGTTTCTGTATGTGTGTGTGTGTGTGTGTGCGCGTGTGTCTGTGTCTGGCGCTAGGTGATAGATTAAACTTTTATTGTGCCATGACAGTTCTGTCTATTGTCCAGAGGAAAGACCTTATAATAATGCTGACATTTGCAACATCAGATGGATAACCCATTCAAATGGGAAGGACGATATGCAACAGCCATATAAGCCAACACACAACATTAATCTTACGTTATTAAACCGTTTAGAAAATGCCTGCACTAAACTCTGTATCGGTCTCCCTTGTGTCTGAGTGTGTGAGTGTGTTTGTTCACATTTTGCATTTAATAATACATGGCTATTTGAATGTCTTTCTGCCTTTCCTTTCCTGTACGTCTTGTCTGGATGCCATCTTATGCAGCCAGTACCTGTCTGCATTCCGTCCTGCATGCAGTGTGTCGACGCAGATTCACTAGATGGCGATAGAGAGCCATCCTGTTGCAGATGTTGCTCTCTGTCAGCACCAGACTGTTTGGGACGGCTGGGCAGACAATGACATTTGTGTAACCTTCAGCTCCCCAAATCTTGCTGTGTCCTCCAGATGCTGGTCACTGTACTGTGAATTTTACACAGTTCACGGTGATTTGTTTAGAGTGCATGTGTATTATATTGAAGAAATGTCTCAGTTGATTTAAATATGATTACTGGGATGTATTCCCAGTTTTTGTGTAATTTTGCATTGTCAGTTCCTTCGAAAACACTGTGTGTGTGTGTGTGTTCAATTGTTTATTGTTTACTCAGGATGCCCATCTGTTGGTATTGTTGGTACCTTGTCTATACATTTGTGCATTTTGTGCACTTTGTCGTGTGTGTGTGTGTGTGCGTGTGTTTGTGTGTGTGTGTGTCAGTGAGAGATTGGCATGTATTTTAATGGCCTACAGAGCTTCTTCCTCCAGGCTGTTCAGCTGCAGTCAGATGAACACTTACTGGATTTTCAGTCCAGCCAGGCAGAGGATGCTGTCCTACTGGCATGAAAACACTTAACACACACACACACACTCACACACACACACACACACACATCAGGGTTTCATAGATGTTTTAAATGTACCAGTCAAGTTTCAATAACAATGTGTGTTCTTAAAGGTCTCATTCACTGAGAAACCGTTTAATACTTGTTACTTTCGAAATACTATAGCTCACTCCAAGTTGCATATGCATGCTGCACGTGAAAATGATCTTCTACCCCCATTGCCCGCATTAACCAATGAAAGAAAATACACGGAAAAACAAGCGAATCAGAAAGAGCCCTTCCCAATGACGCCGAAGGGAAACTGATTATTCATGGCCTCGCCCACCTTGGCTTGTGACCGCCTACAGGAAGACTGGAAGATTTTGCGCTAGGGGATTGTCTCTCTGCAGCTAGTAGGAGCTAACAGCAAGTTGCTAACATGGCGGAAAAAAATCGTGCCTGTGTTATTTGTGGCAATAACACATCAATGTTGCATGTCTTGCCTTAGAAACAAGAGTTGAGGAAGAAATGGTTCGGATTTATCGTTGGAACACCACCACCGAAGTAGTGCAACATTAGTTCTGTGTTCCAATCATTTCGACCACACTCACTGCCTACAGTTAGAAAGTGGTTTTGCATCGATGTTCTGAAAACCTGGTTCTGTGCCGTCATGATGATCGACCACCAGGCTCACAGGCTGTAAGTACAAACAAACTTTTCCACCTAACGTCTGTTACAAAATAGCATGTTCATATTCTTCACGTTAGCATGCATGAAAAGGGTAGGCTACAAGCTAGGCTTAGGCTAGCCTATATTACAGGAAGCTACACCAGGCACGTAACTGAAGTGTTCTGTTCGCGACGTGTAAAATCAGAGAATGTCTAATAGGAAGGGCTCTGGTAAAATCCATTAGAGGAATGGTCTATTTTCCCGAACATAGCCTACAGGCCACTAACACGCCAGGTGTAGCTACTTCCATTGATTAGGCCTATTGGAAGCTAATTGTTGCAGTAGGCTACATAACGCGAACGGAATGCTTCAGTTACGTGCCTGGTGTAGCTACACTCATAAGAAACTGACCACACTACCCTGAGATTTAGCTTGTTGAACCTATAATCTTCTAACCTAAGCGTTAAACCACAAATAATAATATTAGCAACAATATATTATGCTCAACTAAGTACGGGTATTGTTCTAGTCTAAACAGGGAAAATCAAAAACACAATACCCGTGCACTATTAGGAAGTTGCTATCACTATAGAGCTCGGGTATTTACACTTTAGTCTAATTTATGTCTTCTTGCCATTATTACATTGACCTTTGTAGGCCTACAATGATGTTTTGTTTGATTACTTGCTGTTTACTTAGTGTTTTGTATGTCTTCCAGAGCACATCCTGATGTCAGGCTACACAGCTTTCTAGCCTACATTAGGTCATCACGTTAAGGAAAGGTTTGTGATCTAACTTTTATTGTTGTGCTAGTTAGTTTCTAGAAGTCTTTTTCTAGTAGGCTAATACAGGTTCTTATGTGCTCGTCAATGTTTGGGAAAGTCAATTCATGGGTTTCTTCAGGTCACTTTCCACAGGTGTATAAAATCAAGCACCTCGATTATGAATGCAGACTGCATGGTGCTTGATTAATACACCTGTGTAAATGGACCTGATGAAACCCATGAATTGCATAACAGATAGAATTGATATTACCGAATGTCTTCTTGTGGGTGTGCTACTTAGTACATCATACACCTTACCACAGTCACTAAAATATTTTTGTTTCCATTGTGCCAGTACAGTTTTGTGTGAGATAGTGAATGTCCTGTGTACTATTAGTATCTTGTAACTTGACACTAATACACATTTATTTACTTTAGGTACCCAAACAGAATACTTCATGAAAAGTATGAGTATTGATACAAGCACTTCGGATACACCATGGGCATGGGGGCCTGCTACCTCTACTGCCATCAAGCCTGTTCATCCAAGGCCAGCTAGAAGACCTCGGGTTGATCAAGAGGAGGAGGAGGATGAAAGCGACATCTCCACAATAACACCTATGGCCCAGCGCAATCAAAGAGCAATGTAATAGAATCATCACAGCCAACGAATGTGTTTTGTGTGTTGTCCCTTCGGATCCCCAGGACAATACAAGCCGAAACAACAACTCAGACCTTTTTGCCTAAATAATCCCAGCACCATCTTACAAAGGATCTGTAGGCCAGATGTCTGCATCGTCTGGCAAAAAGAGGACATTGTTAATTCTGTGCATAGTTTGGATGTTCTTGTTTTGTGTTTGCATTATTTTAATAGACTGCAACATTACTATTTGTCAGTGTTTCACGGACCACCTAGCAAAAAAAAAAAAACAGTAGACCTACTTCAACAGTATATTACACAATAGGCCTTCTCACCTTCTCAATATCCTGTAACCGCTATAGTTTTTCTATAGTAGTCTTATAGTACCTATAGTATGTCCAAATACTATAGTATTCCAATAAGATTACTGTAATATTTAGTCCCAAAATACTATAAGATTCCTATAGTAGGCTACTTTTTCTGTCATACGTGACAGAAAACAACTTGAGTAGGCTAACCTCTGCCAATGTCAGGCTATCAAAGCCATAGTTCTCATTACCGGAGAAGTCATGCAGCACACATTCTCTGCTTCTGTAGGCATTCTGGTACAATTCCAGCAAAATATAGCTAGGTAGGTGTGTTTGCATTTAGATCTATATATATATTGGGCTATGACCAAGTGGTCTTTCAATGATAGTATCATGGAATTCAAACCATAACTATCTATTCCAATAGCATTAGCAGGCTAGGTCAGTGGCTGAACTGCACTTAGGGTGCTTACTTGTGTTGTGAAGTAAAATATCTACTAGGAAGATTGCAAAGACTTTTGACTGTGTAAAGAAATAGGTCTTTATTTTATTTATTTTAAATTTATTTTAAAACGTTTCCAACTGTTTATTACTTGAAAGCAAGATGACGATTGTCACAAACGTTTAGCTGCTAACGTTACCTCTTTTAGGAGAAATTTTAAGCTGACAGGCAATTGTTACCATTCTATTAAACCAACGTTCACCGACAAACGATCAGGAAGCGGTTCTTCCTACTCGAATACTAGGATCAAACACATGAAGTTGTATCTCCGAAGACATTTTGTGCAACAGTTTTGACTCGAGTTTTAGCCAGGTTTTAGCACTGTAAAGTTGAATATGGAGCATAGCGCAGGCAGAATCGGATGAGGACGCACTGGAGGAAGCGTCACAGTACTGTTAGCCAATCAGAGGTGAATTCATTAGCATGTCATTAATATTCATGACTAGAGGCGAAATCCAGTCGTTCCTCCCCGCCCACCTTCTCCACCAAACTAGAACAGCATGAAACAGACGCAGGACAGCATTTTTTTCACCAAAACCGGCTCACAGGGCATTCATCAATACTACAGACCACTGCAAAATTAATGAAAAAACGATGAGATGAGACCTTTAATGCTAATACACGAAATGTACTCCTGACCTACACTACCGGTACAAAAGTTTGGGGTCACTTAGACATTTCCATTTTACTCCATTATAGACAGAATACCAGTTGAGATCAGGGCAGCAGTTTTCAGATTTCATTATGTGCTTACATAATTGCAAAAGGGTTCTCCAATGTTTTTTCAGTTAGCCTTTTAAAATGATATCAGATTAGTAAACAGAATGTGCCTTTGGAATGAGAACCCTTTTGTCTGTCACTTTTGTGAAAAAATCCTGTTCGATTTTTGAGACATACGTGTTCATTGAAAGAGGGCGCTTGTAGACGCAAGCCAGCAATATTTCTGATGATTTATTGGCGTGAAGTTTCGTGCACAATGACAAACAGAAGTACAACATTCTCGAAAACCAGTAAGCCGAGTGGACTGCCATTACATCATTGACATGACTGCAGGCTTCAACGTAGCTGTGTCTGTGTTTACGATTAGAAATGTCAAAAAAATTTCGCCTACGTAGAACTCGATTGCACAGTTTGCGTAGCCTATACCGCTTTGTTCTTCTCCATAGTTTGATATACCAAAAATCCGAAGTACTTCCACATCTCCTCAAGTTATTAGGGCCTATCACTCGTCTCTCTACATGTCGCACAGGTTGATCGCGTTGTCCTCCATTTTTTGGCAAAACACGAGCAGCACAGCAGCTGATTGAAACAGCTGTTCCCGGTGCGTAAAATTGGTGGGAATTTTCTTTTTAGCTTTCGCAATACTTACTGCACTTCGGAATTCTTTTATATTCTTATATTCTTGTTTGTGAATTTTGTTACATCTATCTTTTTTATTTGTTTATTTCGTTTAAAACTAGATGTACCGCGTAGCGGTACAAAATATGACCGCCGCTCAGTCCTGCACATCCATTCCGCGAAAATAATTTGTCTCCATCTTCTACTCCATCCCCCACTCTTGAAACTTTTGTGTATGCTTGTTTGGAATGTGTGTTTGCACACATTCCGCACACAAAGTAGCCTACTGGCGCTGCAAAGGTTAATAGATTTGTTTCTGGGCCAAAAAATCTGTAACATTGTTATAAAACCTTTAAAATCTCTAAACAATCACAAGTAGGGCAGTTCATCACAGTCCATCCATTGCAACTGGACTGATGAAAGGTACACCTGTAGGCTACATTGTATTTGGGAAAAGCAGAAGGTAGCAGCATAATGTATTATTTATTATTAAACAAAACAATCCCTGTCAGTTCCATGCAGTTTTCAACAGCTATCAAGAAGAGAGGTCATGTCATGGATTTTTGTGAATGTTTCTTCTTCTACATATGCATAAGTTTAGTCAT
Source organism: Alosa pseudoharengus (assembly GCF_046254945.1). Lineage (NCBI taxonomy): Eukaryota > Metazoa > Chordata > Actinopteri > Clupeiformes > Clupeidae > Alosa > Alosa pseudoharengus. The sequence continues at coordinate 21,723,206 of NW_027468674.1, read as the reverse complement.
CTAGTTCAAATAATATTCAGCTTTATTGTCAATGCACAAATTAAATACCAGTAGTCTAAAACAAAATGCCGACATGTCCAAAAGGGCCTTCATGAAATGCGTTGCGAGACTGTTCATACACATTTTAACGGGCAAAGTTGAAGAGCTACTGTCCGTTATTGTTTGTGCAAATAATATGCTGATTCATGTTCCCTTGCATTTTGCAACCATGAGGTCCATGGTTAAGCTCAATCTCTTGACGCAATCTTTTGATTTTCACCCAGCCTAGTCCATGGTAGGCGCCCGATAGAAATATTGTTTAATTTTGCGATTGAGATATCCACGCACTGGCGCCCCCCCCCCCGACGTGTTCGCCCCCCGGTTTTAGAGCTATTCTAAATGCAAAAATACATAGATGGAGTTATGACAAAACCGTGACTGTTAACAAACTATAAGCTATATAAGGTAGGCCCTATGCTAGGCCTATTACACAACACAAATTGTCACTAGGCTATGCTGGCGACCCAAATAAAATCTCCTTTGGAACCAATGGCTTACACCTTACAGTATCAAGCTGCCACCTCTTGGCGAAAAGTTAATAGTTTTGCATATCAGTAGGAACCCAACCCACTGTACAGTAGCTCAAGGTCTGTGGCTAAAGCAGCCATAATGAAAGCGTTATCATTGTTTGGATACTTCACACACACGTGTTTTTTAATCGCATAGACTACAACTACCAAGCTGGAATCAAAGCACATCGACTCCCCTCTCACACCCTAAACACGCACTTCGAACAAACAAAAAGCGCCTCAGTCTCACGGAATAGCCATAGGCAAAACTGTATCTGACCGGTGTAACGTTGGTACTAAATCATCCATCGCAAAGAATGATTTTTGTAGCACGTGCAACAAATATGTGTAGGTACAGCCCTGCCCTGAATACATCTCAACGTGCGCTCTAAAACATCTGGTTTAAATGGAGATGTAGATCCTCACGGTGCGTTAATAAATCTACATTGCGGCGAGTTGACACAAATTATTCACTTTGACGAATTTATGTAGTTTCAGTTACTTTACTTTAAGCCATGCTCTTCCTTACTTGAACCACTTTGAAAATAGAGGATTGCAGTAGCCTATATGGGTGTTTGGGAATGAACGTTGACTCAGATGCTTTTTGAGACCTTGAGCAGAAATGTCCCAGCCCGGTATTTAGGGTGCATCATAGACAGGTTATCTTTCAGGTAGCCTATATATTTTCCATTAAAAAACCATCACGTAGCGAATGTGTTGTGGCTAACTCACGTAGCTCCTGTTAGTAGCCTAGGTAATGGTCATAAGCAAATGAGATGACAGTCGAAAGATACAATTAGTGCTGTTTTCGATTTGCTTGGTAGCCTATAAACGCATTTATGGTTTTCTACAAATACATCAATAATCAAATTGGCCTCCATCACTCAACCATGCTAACGGTAACATTATTTTACCTACGTTATGCTATTGATAGGATTAACGTAGCCTACCTGCAGTAAAAAACAAGCATGTCCGATAAACATTCTCAGATTTATTTCGGCTTCAAGAGGAAATGGGAATTACATGTCATGCAGAAATCATCCTACCCTTAGACGTTCTCTGCGGTAAACTACTGTAGCCTACAGTCTTGTCTTTGTAGGAAGCGTAGTGTCTTTCCAACCCACTTTAGATTAACTTCCAACAAAATTACGTCTCACTGCAACGATGCGCCATCTAGTGGACAAACGACTACTTATCGCCAATACTGGAAATGCAGCCATGATGATGATGATGAATATTTATTTTGGCTTTCTTTTAATCCTACTGAATTTGTAATTATGTATCGGCCGTTCTAATACCGATAGTATGTGGGTGCCAGTGTTGCGCGGTCTGCCCGAAATTAAGCGGTCGCCCGCGGATGACCGCGGTCACCCGCGGTTATGGGTCATAAACAAAATATTTTAATGATATTCGGGTCATTTGCGGGCGGGTCAGTTAAAATTAATTAAATATATATTTTCTACAAATAGGCCTACTTAAAATATCACGAGAAAGCTAGCATCAATACAGTAAAGTCAACAGTAAAGAAGCAAGACGCGAGTTAAAATAATAAAGACACCCCTTCAGGAAAAGCGATATAGGCTATGGTTATGGTCTAGGCCTACTTCTTGCGAAGCCATTTAAAAGTATGACAGCCAAAACGGGCAGCCTGCAGGAATAAATGTTATGGCACAGACTACACAGCCATATCTACCGGTATAGGTTCGCGCATGCATAAAAGTTACCTTAGTTCGTTGTGTTTGTGACTTTAAACAGTGGATGTGCTTTAGTAAAGCTTTGTGTTTCATTCAGCATTATAAACCAGTTCTTACGCTAACGTTTTGACCAGCAATGTATCTCTCTTGCCTACCTCGCCTCACCATTTCTGTTTTCGAAAGAAAGATGTATGTCCATGGCCTTCAAATCTTATAGTGTTCTTATCCTTTGTGCGTTGCGTGCGTGCTTGCGCTCTTATTCTCATTCTTTCTCCTGCGCAAACATTATGTCCTGCATGCTTACTGCGTGTAGTTCTACTGCATCAAGTTTCGTAAATAAATTAGTTTGTTTTTACAGAAATGGCCTACTGTCACACTGCATGCAGCCTATAACCAAAAGCACACATTTTGTAAATAAGTGGGTTGAATTCGCGGGTCGGGTATAATTTTGTCCTAATTAATATTCGCGGTCCGAGTTGCGGTCGGGTTGATTAAAATATCGGGCGACCGCGGGCCGCTTGTGACCAAACCCGCGCAACACTGGTGGGTGCCTGTGTGTGTGTGCATGTGTATATGTGTGCGCCACCATCTACAGGCCAATGAGTGTACAGTCACTAAATGTACACATAACTTAATTTTTTAGACCCCCCCATGGATGAAATTCTACGAAACTTGGCATACCCCCAGAGAATGTCAGGTTAATCATACACATAAAATTTGTGCAGTTCTGAACGTCTTTACTGAAGAGAGGGCCGATTAAAGCAGAATGATATTGCATTTTCATTTTTTACCGGGGGGGTGCAAATCACAAATGAGTGATTATGGGCTAGGTTGATGTGGGCCCTTGAGACCAACATACCATAAAAATTTCTTCATCCTCGGTGCCACGGTTCAGGTAGTTATTTAGGAAAAACTGAATTTTTTGGGTTTCGGGGGGCCCAGCGCGGAGGGGGAGTGGCCCCCGGGGACCAAACAAAATTTTTCCGTAAAAGTCTAGTGGGGCTACATACCCACCAAATTTCATGTGCCCCGGTGTTTCGGTGCCCCGGGTATCGTTGACCAAAATTTCAGGAAGTAGATGACGGAAAAAAAAAAAAAAAAAAAAAAAATTTGACAATCCCTATATGACCGCTTCGCTAGCGGCGGTCATAATTAATACTGTACATATTTGGTTAAAATCGATTCTCTATTTTAGTTTTCGAAACTTGTGTTGTTTGGTCCAATCGATTGTGCAATCGATTTTCGAACGTAAAGTGACAGCCCTAGTCTATATGTATTCAAAGTTTAAACTCTACCAAGGTGTGCAGGCCCTTTCTGGCTTTTTGGAAAACAATGGCAAAATGAATCCTGCACATATTCAAACAATATTTCTTCAAAGAGGAAGAGTCCAAGTGCTAAAATGGCCTGTCTGCAGTCCATACCTGTCTAATTGGGTGCATCATGGAATGAAAAACATGATTAAGAAGACCCCAGACTGTTGAGCAGCTGAAATCCTACTGTATATAGGGGATGAATGAGACCATGTTTTATTATAACTCTAGCAACTGGTCTCCTCAGTTCCTAAACATTTAGAATGTTGTTAAATGAAGAGGTGAAGCAGCACAGTGGTAAACATGCCCCAACTTTTTCGAGACCTGTTGCTGGCGTTAAATTCAAAATGAACATATTTTTTCCAAAAACATTTCTCTCCTTCAATGATATGTTGTCTTTGAACTATTCTCAATTAAATATAGGGTTGACATGATCCTGAATCCTAAAATAAATTGTAAATCCTAAAATTCTTTTTTATTCGCATTTTATGAGGCGTCCCAACTTTTTCAGAATCCGTGTTGTATAACACTATATAGAAGGTATGGGAGGATCTATTTTCTGTCATTAGAAGCCGACAGCTGCCAAAATGAACAAAACAGGCAGAAAACATATCTTTTTGCAAAACACTAATGTGAATAATAATTTCACACTAACGAGAAAGACTACATTTATTGAATAAATCACCATGTATTATTCAAATCTTGTCCGACAAATTGATTTGTGTTCAACTTGAGCACATAGGCCACAGGAGGTGTTGGAAACCCTGATACATACACACACACACACACACACACACACACACAAACACACACATATATATATACACACACACCACAGTGTGGATTAGTGCTTGTAAGCATTCTCTGGTCCGTCCTCTGTACTGTCCAAGTGCAGTCAGGGCATTCCTCCCCCCTGCACTGAGAGATGAAATGCCTAGGGACACACACACACACACACATACACACACACATACACAAACACACACATACTGAGAGATGAAATGCCTAGGGACACACACACACACACACACACATACACACACACATACACAAACACACACATACTGAGAGATGAAATGCCTAGGGACACACACAAACAAACACACACACACATACTGAGAGATGAGATGCCTGCCACTCCTCACTCCCCTAATTAAGCATGAAATTCCTCTCTCCCTCTCTCTTTCCTTCCCTCTTTCTCTTCTTTTCTTTTCTATCCCTCTCTCTCCCTCTCTCTCTCTCTCTCTCTCTCTCTCTCTCTCTCTCTCCCCCCCCCCCCTTTGGGATGGGTTTATGCATCTAAACAGAGGGCTCTTTTGTTCCTACTCTGTTAGTGGCCCGTGAAAGAGCTTTGGGGTCTGGGGAGAGGAACAGAGAAGTCCCTACAGTGGGGTGCTCCGCTCCGCTAGAAAAGTACTCAGTACTGGACATGAGTGGCCTGGGCTGGGACCAGCGCTTAGCTGCCCGCTTGATAATGAGGCTAACGCAACGTGTCCTGAACGCCAATGGGGGTTCAGCTACTGTACCACAGCGTGGTGGAGAACAGTGGCTGGGAAATGAAAAGAGAGCAACAGGCAACTGGCAGACGGACCGGAAAGATGCTAGCAGTCATTGTTAAATGCTCATTTTGAGCACTCTCTTTCTCTTAGGTAACACGGTGGTTGCTTGAAGGAAATGCAGTTCAGAGGCTGACAAGCAGGGCAGAGAGAGAGGGAGAGAGCGAGCTGTTGTGATTAACAAATGTATAACCTCTATTACTTTTCATACTGTTCATATTTTAAGAATGTAAAATGTCACATTATGCCATTAATGAAAGTGTTGGTATTTTGGTGAAATAATAAATAATGGAGCATGTTTTGGTGCAGGTATCTCTCTCTCTCTCTCTCTCTCTCTCTCTCTCTCTCTCTCTCTCTCTCTCTCTCTCTCTCTCTCTCTCTCTCTCTCTGTGTTTGTGTGCAGGCATGCGTGTGTGAGTGTGTGTGTTGTGCAGGAAGTATTCCCGGAGGTGGAAAAAAGTAAAAAGTGTGTTAGCTCACCCAGATGGTAAATACAGCCTCTGTTTGCACAAGTACACCTCACTTGCCCTGGTCATGTGACCGGTCACACACACACACACACACCAACACACGCAAACACACACACACACACACACACACACTCACCAACACACACACACACACACACACACACACAGCCCAAAAGAACCAAGAGCAGGTGATATCTGATCCGTCAGGAGAATGGAGAAAAGATTGACGGAATGACTCAGAAGAACAAACAGGATTCAGCAAAGGAAAGTAGATTTGGAAAAGAAAAGTTGTTTTTGTTTTTCAGTGAAAGAGGGACTTAAGTTGCAGGAGGGGTAGGCTATGAAGCGCAATCACTGGTATGTTAAGCGTAAAGCCTGACGTCTATTCAGATTTGACAGAGGCAAAAGTTCCTGACAGACTTTTTTTTTCATTGAAACTTTTAAATCTGAATGTTGTTGTGTGAAAATGATCGGTTGTTTGCTTTTGACTGTAAACAAAATGGCAAGCAACGAGGCAATAGCCGTAAACTTTGACCTTTTCTCAAATTTGAACGCACTTTGGGCTTTAGGTTTAACATAGCCGACCACTTATCTCGTGTTGTGGTATTCCCCTCTGATCTTTGTGGGATTCTCAAGGTCAGTGTGGAAGTTCTGGAACGCTGTGCAAGTTTAGATAGAGGGGCATAAAGGGAGAGGGGAGGGGAGAGGGAGGTGGAGAGAGAGAGAGAGATAGAGAAGGGGATTGTGAGGGTGAAAGTGTGTGTAAGAGAGCGTGATTATATATGTGTTTGTGTGTGTGTGTGTGTGTGTGAGAGAAAGAGCGAGAGAGAGAGAGAGACAGCGAGGGAAACTGGACAGAAAAGTGAACTAGGAGGGACGAAAAGAGAAAGGGAGGGAGGGAGGGGGAGGAGGAGGAGAAACCAGTTTGGAGTGAAACACAATTTTGAAAGAAGTGGAGGAGGAACATACACACCTTCACTGGACTAAACCAGGACAGCAGGGAACAGAGAAAAGAGCAAGGCAACTAACATCTCAACAGCATTCAATGGGTTCTGACTCCTTATTTACACCAGTGGAATGATCTTTGTTGGCTTCAGCAGTGCTTTTGTGTTTACATGTGCATAGAGTTAGTGGACGTTTTTATCCAAATGTGCCATGAAGATGTTGGTTTCTTCAAAGTTAAGTGGTAGATAGAGAGGAGAAGAAGGGAGAGAATATCGTCTTTTAATTGCCTTTTTTGCTGTGTGTGACCTTAAGCAGCGGTGCTTGTGTTGTGGAGTGGATCCGTCTACAGGTGGACGCTGCCCAGGTGGTGATCGGTGGGTCAGGAGAGAGGGACCATGAGACGGGTGGAAAGAGAGAGAGAGAAGGAGAGGGTGAGGGAGAGAGAGATGGCAGTGGTGGAGAGAGAGAAGGAGAGGGTGAGGGAGAGAGAGAAGGAGAGGGTGAGGGAGAGAGAGATGGCAGTGGTGGAGAGAGAGAAGGAGAGGGTGAGCGAGCGGGCAGAACTGGAGAGAGAGAAGGACAGGGCGAGAGAGCGGGTGGCGATGGCGAGAGAGAGGGAGCGGGTGAGAGAGCGGGCAGAGAGGCGTGCGATGCCCGCCGTGCGCAGTGCCCGGGTTCCCCAGAGGGGTGGGCGCCCCACTGATAGGGTGGCATCTCTGAGGAGGGCTGGGCATGAGGGGCCGGCACCTGTTGCCAGGGCACACACGGTGCTCTGTTGGCATGGCAATAGGACTGAGGACAGGTACGGCTACGCCCCCACTCGTCACTCACACCGCAGGTAAGGAGAGCACACCTGGACACACCTCAGCACATTCCCTCTTTCTTTCTCTCCCCTCAGTTGATTCAGCAGGCCACATCTGAACACTCTAACCCATTTAAACACTCTAACCCATTTAAACACTCTAACCCTCCTCAACACTCTAACCCTTCTGAACACTCTAACCCTCCTGAACACTCTTACCCTCCTGAACACTCTTACCCTCCTGAACACTAACCCTTTTGAACACTCTAACCCTCCTGAACACTCTAACCTAGTGGTTCTCACAGTGACCGACGTCGCAGCATCCAAACTAAGCTAACGTTGTCTAGGGTATGATGTTTAGCTGCCCTCGGTCAGCAGCAGTGTGTGTGTGTGTGTGTCAGCTTGGTAGAGCTCCAGTGAGAGGTCACTTACCTGTGGCTCTCACGGTCCCGGTCTATCTCTCTCTCGACGTCTCCTGAATAGCCCAAGCGTTGGTTTATGGTCAAGTTCAGTTGTATGATGGTGGTGTAAAAATCCAAATGAACGTTTGCCGGACGCACAACGACCTCCAGTCTTTCTCAAAGGCCTGAACTAATTGTGAGCCATAATTGCAGGACAGGTGTGCACTTAACAGATTATCCACAGGTAGTGACATCACTGAAGTTCCGCCTGTAAGTCAGTGCTTTCCTTAGCGTGTGCCTAACCTATCCTAACAGGGGTCCGTAACCCATAGCCAAGGGTCACCAAATGAATTGGCTTTAAAGCAACACCAAAGAGTTTTTTGTACCTTAAAATAATGTTTCCAAAATTGTTTCAGTGGTTCATCAACTTGTAACAGGGTGAACGACACTTCTGCATTCGCTTCGCAGCCGTCTATCGGCTATAACCGCACTATGTAAGTTTGCCGGATCGGTTAGCGGATCTGTAGTTCGATGGAATGAGACATAAGAAACTACAAATTTGACTTGCGTTTGATGTCGCAATACATCGTACTTTCATAAATCATGCAACATATTCTACCTTGTCTGTGGACATTGTTATTTGCAAAGCCGGTGCTGGATAAACAAATAGTGTGCGTGCGACAGAGGGAAAGTTATTTGGTGTTGCTTTAAATGATAAATATGCGGTTTATCATTTTAAAAATCCATATCTACAGATGACAACCCTTTTCATCAAAAATACCAACAAATTGTGTATGCTGTATTTCCTTGAATCACTTCATTCAGACCAGCCAGCTAGCTAGCTGATGAGCATGGAGAAAAACGACGAAAGAGGCAGTCCATGTCGTCAAGTGATGCAAAATCCAAAGTTGACAAAAGACACAGCTGCCAGAAAACACGGGATGGTAAACCTGGCCACAACTTCAGAGAATACAAATGGCATATGTCTAATTGTTATGATTATGAGGGGGGTCCTAGAAAATGTTATCCCCCACAAGAGGTCCTTGGAACCAAAAAGTTTAGAAGCCTCTGTGCTAATCCATCTAAACACTCTAACCCATCCATTCAGACTCTCTGACACTGTTCAAAGACACACTCTGACACACTATAATTATAACTATAGTGGCTTGTCTTGTTCTTGAGAACTACAGCAACCTTAAGCAGATGCAGACTAACTACAGGCAGACAGGACAGAGATGGACAAACAGGGCAGGGACAGAGATAACTGTCTTATGACACTTTTGGCTTGTCACTATGAAATGTTAAGTTGCCTTTAAAGCAAGACAATGGAAGAATTGATATCTGTGCCCCCTGGCATCAGTATTCAAGGCCAAGTAGCGCTAGGAAAGTACCCAGTTAGGATCCTACCCGATCAACAATGTTACAGTGCAAAATATCAAGCTTTCCGTGCGCACATCGGCACTCTTATCAAATACGTCATTCTCCATATAATAAGTCAGAGTAGCATCAGAATGTCTTTGAAGTCTTTAGTTTAATGTAAAAGAACAGCATGAGGGGGAGTTTTGTCCATGTTCGCACAGCAAATCAAGTTATCAGCATTGTAAACAGAGTGTGTGTGTGTGGTGAGTTTGGTTTGTCTTATCAGAGTTTTAAATGTATTGTGTTGAACAATTAGTACGAGTTTGGTGATTTCGGTGTGTGTGAGAGAGGAGCGCCTGGAGAGTTTGGTGTGTGTGTGTGTGTATGTGTGTGTGTGTGTGTGTGTGTGTGTGACTTGAGTTATCAGTGTTGTGCTACTTTGGCTCAGAGCTGCTGATATGGCCAATCAGCAGCAGTGCCAGCTTGTCTGACACTGTGTGTGTGTGTGTTTCTTTGTTTTCATCTTACATTTGTCAAGTCCCAAAGCAATCACAGTGTGTGTGTGTGTGTGTGTGTGTGTGTGTGTGTGTGTGTGTGTGTGTGTGTGTGTGTGTGTGAGAGAGAGAGAGAGTGAGAGAGCCTTTGTCTGGAGCCTTTCGCCAAGACAACAGATGAAGGATGTGCATGTGTCCCATGTTTGTTCTCACAAGACCTTATGGATAAATCTGGAGCTGCTCTCCTCTTTTCCACCGCTCTCTTATTTTTCTGTTTCTCTCTCTCTTGCTCTCTCTCAATCTCCCTTCCTCTTTCTCCGTCTCCCTTTTTATCATTCTGTCTTTCTCTCTTTCTTTCTCTGCCTCTTATTTCTCTCTCATGTCTCTCCCCAAGCTTGCAGTACCCCTTATACAAGAGGGGTGTCAGTGGATATTACTCACACACGATTTCCACTATAGGCATCCCAGGACCACGGACAGCTACCAAGCCAAACATGCTTATTCTCAGAACTCCGTCACGAGTATTCCGATGGGCGAAACCAGTGAATTCAGTGTTGTGCAACGAAAGCTGTGTGGTTATGCAGCAGCATAGCTGTGATTGGTTCACGGCTGATGTGGGTTACAGTCAAAGACACTTTAGTGATTAGTGCTGTCCTACCTGGTGCCATCCTAAGCGATAACACAACCTGCACTTCTGAACTCATCACAGAATGACAGCTTAATAGCCAGCGGGAAGGGAGGCATTCGTAAAGGGGGGAACGGGAGACATTTTGAAAGTGAGAGAGACTTTATGAGAGAAAGAGAGAATTAGGGAGGGAGAGGGAGAGAGGGAGAGAGAGAGAGAGAGAGAGAGAGAGAGAGATGCCAGTGGCAGAGTTTTGACAGATAAGCCTTTTGTGTGTGTATGTGTGAATGAGAGAGAGAGGTGCCACTGACTGAGCTTTGACAGATGACACTTTCATGGGAAAATTGGATCATTTTCAGAGTCATGCGGTGAAATGCTCTAGCCTTGGGGCCATTTGTGACAGATGCATTACAACGGGCAAGATGATGCCATGTGCTACTATGACACTTCACACAGCTCAAACATCAATCCAGAAGAAGATTCTAGAGTCATCCCGAACATTCTGCTCTGAAATTGCTTTCAGTGAAATTAAATTATCCTAGTAAAACTGAGAGCCAGAATACTTCCTTTCCAGAAGGGTTCTGCAGTAAAATTGTCACAAAGGGAGTGCTGGGAGTATTCTTTGCCGAATGTTTGAAGTTTTCAATGAGGTCAAGTTAAAGAACCATGAAAGGATATTCTCTTAAATCACCATTTTCCTTCTCTCCTTTACTCCACACCCACATCCCCACCCCACCCTTAGGGACAAGCCCCTCCACCAGAAAGCCAATGGGGATCAGGATCAGACCACAGGAGAGCGCCTTGGATTGGGCAGCAGCGACACACTGACCAATGGGAATCGAGCAGATCTAGAGGCCGCCAAGCGATTGGCTAAGCGACTTTTCAAGCTAGACGGATTCAGGAAGTCTGATGTAGCCCGCCACCTGAGCAAGAAGTAAGGACACACACACACACACACACACACACACACACACACACCGACTTATCAAAAAGTATTTAAGAAGTATTAAGTATTTAAGAAGAATTTTGGCTGTCAGGCAGATATGTACACACACACAAACAAGTGCTGTAGTCCCACACACTCAAACACACACACACTCAAACCCACACACACACACACACTCAAACATACACACACACACACACACACACACACACACACACACACACACACACACACACACATAATACTTCTGGAAAAATTGCGTTTTGCATGCTGCTGTTTGTCAGCCAGTGTCCATGCTCCTTAACTTAGTGCATGTTATATTTAAAGGGGATGGAGCTTACCAACTGGTCCTGGAACACCAGCTTTAATGTGTGAGAACTCTGTTAGACACGTGCCAGTGTTTATTGATTTTTATAATCTAGCCATCTGGCGACGGCTTCATATCCTTCTGTCAGTCGGTTCTCTAGTTGTGGAACATGTTTGTGAGGGGGAGAGAGAGAGAGAGAGAGAGAGAGAGAGTGTGTGTGTTTGTGTGTGTTTGCCTGTGTTCTTGCTGTCTTATAATGTTCTGTAGTGTTTGTGTGTGAGCAGAATGGTGCTGTGAGCAGATTGCCATGTTTACAGCTGTGTGTGTGTGTGTGTGTGTGTTTGTGGCAGACTGCAGGTGGAGTTGAGTGGCCCAGTTTAGTAGTTTTAGTTTTAGCCCACTTCTCTGCCCCCCCCCCCCACCTCCCTTCCACTCCAGGCTTCCAGACAGACGGTTGTCGCTTTGCTTTCATGAAACAGAATGCCGGATTAAAGCTCTTTTCCTGGTGTGACAGATGCAGCTTGGGAATTGCATTTTTTGGCATCTTGGCACTGATGTTCACAACAGCCCAAATGTTTAGAGACTGGACCAGAGAGGGGAAGACTGCTGCAATGGCCACCCATCTTTGAGCTGCAGAAATAACATTGGAGAATTTGTTCTCTCTCTCTCTGTCTCGGTCTCTCACTCTCTCTCTCTCTCTCTCTCTCTCTCTCTCTCTCTTTTTGTGTATCTTCCTGTTTACTAGCAATGACTTCAGCAGGCTGGTCGCAGAAGAATATCTTCGCCACTTCAATTTTACAGGCCTGACTTTGGACCAAGCTCTTCGGTAAGTGTGTGTTGCTGCTCCTGTTTTTGTGCCCAACCTGAAAAATTAAAAGGGCCAAAGACATGATCTGCTCCTGATTCATCTTTCTCTGGGTAAGAACGATAGTCACTGAGCGTGTCTATTTTGTAGTGCGCCGAAGTGAACACAACTCGCTTATGTAGTGTCTCGAAATCACTAAGTAGGACTCACTCAGTAGAACAATGCAGTTGGACATCCATAAAATTGGGACACTCATCAGTCCAATACGTGAAAGAAACACACTACGGCTATATGTGTACCACACTCACGCAAGATAAACTGCATGTATCTCGAGTAGCATGTTTATGTTACACTTTTGTCCAAAGCGACTTAAAGTGACATTAATAAACATTACAATAACATTAAAATGAATAGTTTAATGTAGTCATATAAAAAATACAATAGACAATAGTAATAGACTTAATCAAATTGAACAGAACAATAACAACAATAAGCATATACAAACCACAACTCTGTAAGAATTATTATCTAATTTTTACGGATGCGAATGTCCAACTGTACTTCCTACAGGTCATTGCCAGAGGCTTCTCGAAATGACCACCAGGGGTGATAAAGATCCAAAAAACACTGACACCCTCTGTCAGACTAAGCACAGTGTGTGAAAACATCTCAGGCTGTTCACACTGTTAAACCCTTAATGAATGTTTCTACCTTTTAATGTGTCCGGTGCTCTAGTTAAGAGACCAGTCTGTCAAGCTGTATCCCATATCTCATGACTTTATTTCATTTGGCCTTACCTGCTGCTCCTGCCCACTTTTGTTTTATTCCCATTCTCCATCTTTGTTAATGTACCCATGTGAGGTTTGAGCACATTTCTATATGAGCTGCAACCTCTGTCAGGTAGATGTCTGTGTTGCCGGGAAATGTGTGATGCAGGGTCTTATAATACATGTATAATTGATGTTGTGCGTCATCTATGCTGAGTAATACTGTAGGTTATGTGATGCAGTGGCAAGAGCCCAAGACAAATTTGCCTTTGGGGACAATAAAGTATATACCTTACCTTACCTTATAACTCAGAGTAGATCCCAATCTTTTTTGTATGTGTAGTCTGATGGAATTCTTCCTTCAGAGCAATAGTAATGTGTGTGTGTGTGTGTGTGTGTGTGTGTGTGTGTGTGTGTGTGTGTGTGTGTGTGTGTGTGTGCGCACACTTGTGTTCAGGGTGTTCCTGAAGGAGTTTGCTCTGATGGGGGAGACTCAGGAGAGGGAACGTGTGTTGGCCCACTTCTCCCGCAGATACCTGCACTGCAACCCTAAAGTCAGCCACTCAGAGGGTAACACTGCTGTGTGTGTGTGTTTGTCACTGTTGAGAAACGTTTCAACCTTATGTATTTCTATACTGCCTAGATGTTAGTCTCTTGTGTGTGAGTGGGCTGTACATGTTCTTGCACAATTCATATATCTCTTTATTTCTCTCTCTTTCTCTCTCCTCCTCTTTTCTGTCATCTTCTTTAGACAGTGTCCACACTCTGACCTGTGCGTTGATGCTTCTGAACACAGACCTGCATGGCAATGTAAGTTCACAGACACATACACACCACTCACAGAAGGACCATGAAATCACATATAAAAATATCATACATGAGAAAAATCAATTAATAACGGACCAATAATATCATGCTTAAAACAATCAATGATATTGATTGATTGATTGACACCCATTATAAATAGCTGCTGAACTACAGACAATCTAGGAGAGGAGAGGTCAGTGCAAACACATGGGTTCTGAGCATGCCTGTCGGTTCTCTCGCAGAACGTGGGGAAGAGGATGTCCTGCACACAGTTCATTGGGAACCTGGAGGGACTCAACGAAGGACAAGACTTTCCCAAGGACATGCTGAAGGTCAGTTCTGTCTGTCTCTTGACCAGTCTTTCATCTCCTGTGTTTTTAATTTAGCTTACCTACACACACACACACACACACACACACACACACACACACACACACACACACATGGATAGAAATAGCAGCGTCTTATGCCAAATATGATGGCTGCCAATAATAGCTGACACCAAGCAGTGCCTTGCCAGTTCATTAGCTCTGCTTTTAGGTAATCCCAGCAAGCAGTTGGACTTGTCTGATAACTAGTTTATGTCCTATTATTATAGTATAATATTACAATTATGTTATACAACTATCATAAATATTATATTACAGAATAAGGTAGCCGTAAGATAGTTTGGAGAGAGAGAGAGAGAGAGATAGGGAGAGATGTTCTATGCTGCCGTGATTCAGACAGTGAGCTGTGAAGTTTTAGCATTTCTTTTTAAGTTTGAGTCTCCGCTAAGCCAACAACACTAAGGCAGGCCTTGTGAATGTGGTGCTAACCATACTTACTGATTAGGAAATGTGTATTTGTACTGTAAGGCACTTTGGGCAATGGCATGTACAGTAATTCTCCATTGCTCTGTGTGTGTTTATTTACATACGCAAACACATTGCAAACAACACACACACACACACACACACTCACACACACACATACACACACACACCCCTCCGGTGCTGGACTCATTGCCCTGTAGCTAATTGTGTTGTTTACAAAGACTGACTGTCCCCCTGGACCTTTCTGTTGGCCGCAGCATTTATTAGATTAGGCAGCTATTAGGTTATCCCCAGTCATTTTAGTGTTGTGGTGTGTGTGTGTGCTTATCCTTTTGTGTGTTTGTAAGCCTTCTGTGTTTTGTGGTGTGTTTGTGTTTACCCATATATGTATAGATGGGTAAACACAAACTGTACCTGTGTGTGTATACCCAGTCCCCATTTGTGTGTGTGTGTGTGTGTGTGTGTGTTTGTGTGTCCTTCATTTGCGGACGTGACTCTTTGCAAACAGAGCTAATGTCAGTGACCTATTCATTAGACAGAGAACACAGGCCCAGGCAGATAGGCCTGTGTGTGTGTGTTTGGGGCCCTGGCAGACAGGCCTATGTGGGTATGGTCTGTCGATCTCCTGCTTGCTGCCCTGATTGTGATTATTAAATCTGGGCTCATTAGCGCTCTGTCCATGTGGCCTTAGGCGGATGTGACCAGGACCTAACTAACCTTTATGTCGTCAGATGACCACTGCGTATTTGTGCGTTTACAAAAGCTAACCAGATATTTTGTATTATGTTACAGGGTTGAGCTAACTGCGTTTAGCTTTGTCATTAGAAGCTAATAAGGTTTTATGTTTGCCAATCACAGTTAACTTGCTATTCATCTTTATAACTGTTGGAAGTCACTTGCCATTTTTAAAAGTCGGTATAAGTTTGTAACTTTGCATTTGCATGTTTGTGTTATGTCAAGTTGGTATTTCAGAAGAAAGCATTTGCATTAATATCGGAGGGTGTATTTCACTGTTCATGTCTGAAAGTAACTGGATGTTTTGATACTACAGTACCTAACTGGCATTTCAGGTGTTTATTGGATTCAGTACTACCGTAAAACTTCAAATAATCGCCGAGTCCCTAAGAGACGCCTGTCTATTTTAAACGCCTGGCGTGGCTACAGGTTTGGGTTAAAGGCCGGTCTCCAGTAGAGGCCTGGTCTGTTTTTTAGTTTCGGGTTGTATTTAATGTTCTAAAACCCGTCAGATCGTCTGTTTAAAGATTCGCAATGACACGAAACCGTTACAGAAAGGAGGTTACAGCAGTGTGAATTAGATGTTGCACGTCGTTACAAGCCGTCGCAAAGCATTCACATGTCTGGTCACAGTTGCAAGGTTTTAGAATGTTGCATCAAGTTGCTGCTCATCTCGTTGCTGTTCTGTTGTCAAATTTGGCAAATACAAAACGGGACAAACAGTATGGTTCAGGGCTCCAGACTAACTTTTTGCACTGGTTGCACTGGTGCGCCTAACTTTTTTTCTTAGGTGCACCAGCACAAAAGTTAGGTGCACCCAAATTTTCAACCACATCGCATTTAACACCGCAGCAGGTTCACTTTTTTTCCTTAATTACTGTCCTATATAGGTTGTCCTATGACTTATGATTTACAATTCTACAAGAAAAGTAACTTAATGAAGTGTTGGTGCTTTAAGTGCTTCACTGAGCTGAAATTTAAACTTAAAACATCTCAAGATGAATTAAATAAAAATAACAGTGAGTAAATTAACAGTGCACGTCTTTTAAGGGCTTCAAATCTCATGGCTCAATGTCTTACATATCCTTCATGATCTTTAGGCCTTGGCTAAACCAGCTCGCCATGCTAGCATCTTCCATAGAAATGTATTTGAGCACAATTTAAAGAGATGTTCCAAGTAGCCTGGGGGATTTTTATGTGATTTTGCAATGATGATTACAATAATCATTTGACAGCCCCACAATGCAATGTACTTTTTAATTTTAGTATTTTTAAATTTTCAATAAGAACATCACTATGGTTAATGCAGTAACGAAATGGTAGGCCTGTTATTATAGGCTATTGCAATGACTTGCCATGCTCGATCTAAATGTGTCCATTCAATTCACCATACACAATGACCACAGTTATACATGCAGGGAATATTCGGGCTTTAAATGTAGCAGCGATATTCGGTTTGCGCCAAATACCGGATTAAATTGATTGATGCCATCAGAATGAGTTTACACAACTCGCGTGCAAAACCGGGTTACTCCCCGCATGTAACTGCGGTCAATGACGCACTCCTTTTTGGCGATATCTGTACCTCTGTCGTTCGGGAAGGCCTCCTATGCATTGTTCGCAATTTTAAGACGTCTTTTCATCTGCAATGACTCCTATAAATTTGTCGCAAGTGGCATTCCTGTACGTCGGTTTACGTTCAAACTATTTTTCTGATGAATAATTATTTCGGACTGAACTTGGTGAAGGGAAGTTTCACTAGGCCTATCGTAGGCAACGATAAACTTGATCATCATCTCGGGCTCGTCTGATCGGTTTGCTGCTGCCAGCCGCCGAAAGGCAGTGGGGAGAGGGGACATTTATCTCGGCCTATGTGACCACACTGTAATGCAACTAAATCCACACTGTTTATCTGATGGGTCTCTGACCTCTCTCTCTCTCTCTCTCTCTCTCTGCAGCACACGCATTTTCAAATTTACACACAGGCACTGGGCCACGGCCAATCAGAACGGAGGTCCCGCCCTTCACTATCTGTGATTTGTTTAAACCACGATATTGGCCAAATATGTGTCTGTTATTGAACCAAAGGTAGAGTTTCAATGCGGACACGTTTTCCTCTCTCGAATAGCTGATCGCACCGGTGCGACCTCCGATTTTTTTTAGTCGCACTTTTGAAAAATAATTGGTCGCACTCTGGAGCCCTGTGGTTCATGCTCTCTCATGCTGTTTCATTCCTGCCGAAAAGGAGGGAGAATGAAACATTAAGCACGTTCCACTTTTGCATAAATAATTCCTAAACGGTTTTGGTCAGGGCTGATAATGCAACTGTATTTGACAAAGGACCGATATAGGCTATTTGCTAGTGACAAAATATGAGCTTTCAGTGTGATACGATCTCTTTGTAGATTACGTTTAATTAAAACGTGTTTCATCTGTTCTGCTATCCCGCTATCTGGATCTTACTGTATCTCACTCAATGAACAGCATCTCAACACTAAATGAATGATGATCCGTAATTGTCATCAGATAGCCTAGTCATATAGGTAGACATGCAGTGTGTTTGAAATAATTAATTCAATAATATTTTCCATCTTTGCAGAGGAAAAGTTTTGTGTAAAGGGAATTAAAGGCCTGTTTCATATAGACGCCTGTCTCTAATACTAGCCGGTGCAGTTTGGCGATTTGGGAAAATAAAAGCCCAGGCTATTATTTGGAGTTTTACGGTAACTGGTTATTCAGCTCTAAGTAGTAAGTCGCCATTGGTAATTCATGTTTATGTTTCATGTTTGCAAAAGGTAACTGGATATTTCAGTAGGCTACTAAGTAACAGGCTTTTCTGGTAATCAGACCGGATGTTTATGTAGTCAGAAGGTGACTAGTTGTTTATGTTTAAGATAAGGAGGAAACTGTGGGTCATGCTCTTCACGTGAGGATTGAGGATTCTTGATGGGTTGCTGCGGGGATTGATTGTTCATGTCTGAGCCTTAAATCCATATAGTGGTCATCACCTCTCGGCAGAGATTTATTTATTTATGGCAGCAGAGGGGGAGGACAGCCTTCAGAAAGAAAGAGAGAGAGCGCTTTTTCACAGCAGAGAGAGAGAGACAGAGAGAGAGAGACCGAGAGAGAGAGATCGACAGAGAGAGACCGAGATAGAGAGAGAAAATGTGTATGTCCTGTCCTGTACTATAATACTGATTTCTTGTCTTGTTTGTAATGACAGCTCCCTATTTGTCATGCCAGTGAAGAATAAAGTAGAGTCTGAGATGGAGAGAGAGAGGGAGAGATTGTAAAAAAGGAGTGCTGAGAAGTAGAGCTACAAGGGGGAGGCTAAGAAGTCATGTCCCTTTTCTTAAACCCTCTCTGGAGTTTGCTGCCTTAAAAGGAGAGATGGACAGAGATGCAGACGTGGAGTGATGGGGTCGAGGAGCGGGGGAATACAGCTGTTGGAGTATGCGCCTGCATCTCTTTTGTCTTCCTCTGTCAGTTCCTCCGTTATCCATCTCTTTGTCATCTGCTCTCAGTAACACTTTACATTCCACCCTGTTTCTTCTTCTTGTCCCCCTTTTCTTGTCCTCCCCTCCTCTCTCCATCTCTATAATTTCATCCCATGCTCCACCTGCCCTTTGTTTTTTTCTTTTTCTTTTCGACATCTGTCCATCAAGTCTGTCGTGTCTGTAGATTACGACTAATGTAGATCGTTCTCATCTGAAGTGACGCTGGTTGGTTTTTGTCAGGCAGGAAACTGAATCATTCTCTCTCTCTCTCTCTCTCTCTCTGTGTGTGTGTGTGTGTGTGTGTGTGTGTGTAGCTGTGTAGCTGCTGACATTTACCATTAAAGAAGTGACAACACTAAGAGAGATAACCTTCACAATGACAGCTCACTCCTTGGAAGCGTGCGCGCACACACACACACACACACACACACACACACACTGAATTCTGTGTTGTGGTACATAATGATACTGATCCCTGTTCCGTATGTGAGATCATTATCTACTTGCCCAGTCTGTTTTTATAGCCCTGCACATAAATCACAGATTCATTACCTTTCACCTAGTGTGTGTGTGTGTGTGTATATGCGTGCATACTTACATATATGAATGTATAAGAATTAAATGCTACTGTCAAGTGGACACTTGCAGAAATTGCATTGATAACATGCCATTTTTAAAATCAGAATGGTTTCTATTTAGATGCACTCAGAGCTCCTATGTGTGACCTGTGTGGTCTATCTGATAACCTTTGGTATGTGCGTTGTATGTTATCAAATATTAATGAATGTCCTAGAGTGAATAATGACTCTATACAGTGAATATGAATAGTAAACAGTTAAGTGTGGTTTGTCTGGGGAATAACAAACAGTTAATGATGTTTTCATGGCAGTATACAGTACATTTTGGAGAATTCCACATATTGTGATGGAGTACTTAGGTCTCTCTTCTGCATACACACACTTTTTAGGCATGTGTCACACACACACACACACACACACACACACACACACACACACACACACACACACACACCACATACCACACCACACTACACCAGGAGGTCACAATCATACATACTCCATAACACTCTGACACACACACACACACACACACACACACACACACACACCACATACCACACCACACCACACCACACCACACCAGGAGGTCACAATCATGCATACTCCATAACACTCTGGCTCCCACACACACACACACACACACACACACACACACACACACACACCACTCCAGGAGGTCCCAGCATGTGTTCGGTCTGTTCTGCCTTCCCAATCATTTCTTTTGTAGTGACACCATTCCCCCAATCATATTTCACACACACACACACACACACACACACACACACACACACACACACACACACACACACCCTCTCTCTCTCTCTGTCTCTCTTCCTTTCAACCATTCCCTCTGAGTTTTTTGTCTTTCGCTTCTGCTCAGCTTTGTTCTTTGTTCTTTCTTCCTCTCTCGCTCTAGCTAATCTATCTCGTCTTCCTCTATTGCACCATTTTCCTTTCCTTTCCCCTCCCTCCTTGTCCTCTCTCTCTCTCACACGCTCTCTCTCGCTCTCCCTCTATCTCTTTCTACACTCCCCTCCCTAAATTGAGCCTATTGATGAGTTCCAGTGCTGTGGAGCTGGTGGATGAGGGGCAGTAATCCCTCACCCAGATTAAACTGGAGTCTTAAATGGGCCAGATTAGGGCCAGACCTGTATGTGTGTGTGTGTGTGTGTGTGTGTGTGTGTGTGTGTGTGTGTGTGTGTGTGTGTGAGCGAGCCACTTTTGTTCTCTTGGCTCTTAAGGCAAGCTTGCTGACCGCAGACAGGAACCTGAAAAGCAGGTCGTATCCAGGAGAGAAGGCCGAGATGTGAGAGGAGGATGAAGAGAGCGAGAGGCAAAATTGTAGAGGGAAAGAGAGGGAGCAGAGGTAGAAAGAAAGTAATAAAGGAGGGAGGGGAGTGTGCAAGAGAAAGTGAGGGACAGAGAGAGGAAGATAAACGAAGAGCCAACCAAATATGGGCGATGAGATTTTCATATAATGTCCCTTTATAGTTTTAAAATGGAGAGAGGATTCTAAGACAAGGGATATGACTTCTTTGTCGCTCCTTTTTACAATCTCTTTCTCTCTCCCTCTCTCTCTCTCTCTCTCTGTCTCTGTCTCCTCTTTATTGTTGTTGGTGGTGCTAGTAATTCTCTTCCCTGCAGTGGAAGGATTAGTTGCTGAACTGCTATTTCAGTGCGGGTTCATTCTCTGCCCTCTTCCTAGTTTCACCCAGACAAGCAGAATAATGCACCACGCAGAGGATAAAATCCTTTTAGGGCCAAAATTCGAATCGATAACACACAAACGGAGTCAATCAATTTAATCAATGTGTTTTTTTTTGTATTTTCCGTAGATATGCTTTTTATGTGTTTGTGTGTACTTTTGACTCTGACCTTCATTAATCTGTATTGATCCAAAGATTGGTTGGTCAAGTGCCCAGGCAGTATCTGAATGTCTGCAGTGGTTAATGGTTTATTAAAGCAACACAATGTAGTTTTTTTTACCTTTACAATAACAGCTTCAGTGTCATTTTGAAGCTACACTGTTTATGGAGAATGGAGACTCTGACATTACTGATACCACACCCAGAAATGTGGTATTGCGCTATGTAACATTGTTATCATAGCCAGGACCCTCTGTGCAAGGGGTGAAAATCAATGAAAAGGGGAATTCTTAGATTATGTTACTTTTAACATTTAACATAAAGGGAAAATGGCTACTGTAAATCTACACGTGTGAATAAATATTTAGTCCCCTTGCTAGAGAGAATATTCTGTGTTGCAGAATGAAACTATGTCCCTGTAAAGTCTACGCAACACAGAAGGAGCCGTTGTGCTGTTCGTTATTTCAGAATGATTTGTGTCTCCGGTGGACCAGGATTCAGTGGACAGTGCTGTTTGAGAAACACAATTACTGTTAATCTGCCATGTCCAGTTTGCCAAGTATAATGACTATTGTGTTGTGAAGGCAAGTTATTACCCACACACACACACACACACACACACACACACACACTTTCGCCCTAGCATGGTGTGATAATAAATTGTACAACATTTATACAGCGATGATTAAAATTAACAACAAAGACACCATACTGCATGGGTGCCTGAGGGAAGGCTGTAAACAGCCCCGTGGAGTATTTGGAAATGCTGATCCTGAATAAAACATGGAGCTTCTGCAGAGTACAGAATGTCAGAAGTCCTCAGTACATTTCTTCTGTCTGAAGAGGAGTTTAATTTTTCATGAATTATCCAGAAATCACATGGTCTTGTCGGAAGGGCCTATCAGGCCAGCAAAGTTATTGTTTTATATTTGTTTTTTGTTTTTTTTATAAATGATTGGCACTATTAATCTGGGGTTTGACATTTAGATTTTGTTACTTCTTACTTGAGAGAAATGTATCATGTTTTTTTTGATGATATGATTAATTGGGTCAATGTGTGGTGTTATTTTAAAAAGGTTGCTACAAAACTGCTAAAACATCGCACCTTAAATTTAGCAGCCTAAAATAAGACATCAATATCTTTTTTCCTTATCAGCCAAGTGAGGGTCATTACCTGTCTCTACATTTAAAAAATGCTGGTCCCCCGTTCTAATTTTGCCCTACCATCCAGGCCCTCCTGCCCAGTGTCATCCTGAAATATTACGATCTGAGATCGTGTTTTAATGTCTGGCTCTGATCGTGTTTTAATGCCTGGTGCTGGCATGTGGAGGTTAATCACTGCAGGTCAGGACTCTGGGCCCGGTCTCTGACATCGGACCATTAATATAGTGTCACATCCGTGTGTTGAATCGCCTATAAAACGCCCCACGCTCACACCTCTCCCACGAGAAGGAAAGACACAGCTCTTCATTTTTCATCTTTCGCCCATATGGAAAAAGTCTATAAAAAATGTATATGAATCATACTTGCCCTCTACAATACCTGAAATACAATGCATGCAATTATGCATATAGAGCTGTGGTAAATAGCTTGCATATACAGGGCTCTAATATAAATGATGGGCAAAGTGTAATACAATCACTATTTCGTGGCCTATGGGAGCACTGAGTTGACCCACTGATATGTGTGCTTTAAGATCTCACTCATGGTATTCAATTAGCATAAAGATTTGCCTCAGTATTAAATTAGTTGTAGTTGGGACTGTGGCCACCATTAAAAAATAGGGCCCAACAATTCATACAAACATGGCATAATACCCTTCAACATTCATCAAGGTAGGTTATATAAAACATATTTTCTTTCAATTTTACTCAATATCAAAGGGCTATCATAATGTGTTGACAAATGTTATACTATCTAAAAATGGACATGTATGAATTGTACAGACCTTCTCTAAATGGGTACCAACTCTTCTCATCTATGTCTTTTTATTGCCTGATGGTATATCAGAAATTTAAATGTTATATGTTGGTAAGTGTGTAACTGATTGTAATCTCGTCATTATTGAAAATCGGAGCTGCCCTCAATGAATTTCAAAGAATTGAATAGAGGATGAATGAATGAATGTGGAAACCATAGTAATTTGTTTTGTATAATTTAATGTTTTATTTTGTGTCATTGTCTGTGTTTGAAGGCACATGCATGCCTTTTCTGGACACATTCAATTCTAAATCTATGCTAATTTGATTTGAATTCCGTTCAGGTTTGGCTCTAATGCTAATTCTATTCACATTCACTCTCAGACCTCTTCATTCACAACCTCCCTTTTTCCATCCGTCTATTTTCATTGTCAGAGGGTCTGTTTGTTTTTTCCACAACACATACACACACACACGCACACACTCACAGGCATACACACACATGCACACGCACGCACGCACACACACACACACTTTCTGTTATTTTCTCCACCTAACACAAGTTGGTGCTGCATATTAAAACCGTCTGTGGTGACATCCTCAGTTATCCTAATATAAGCAGTCCACCCCTATGCATTTGGTATCTTTAAAAACTGTTATAGTTTGCATTCCTATGCCAATCTGTGTGTGGTGAAGCACTTCATATGATTTCAGAACGATTATTATGGACATGGCATTTCCAGGCACATTTGGTGGAATAGGATTTTGATGGTGTTTATTAATGCTAGAGTGTTTAGACTCAAGGAAGTAGGGATGGTCTCTCTCTTTCTGTGTGTGTGTGTGTGTGTGTGTGTGTGTGTGTGTGTGTGTGTGTGTGTGTGTGTGTGTGTGTGTGTGTGTGTGTGTGTGTGTGTGTGTGTGTGTGTGTGTGTGTGTATAATGGGCTTCTGAACAGGTTTGCTCTTTGTCATTAGTGGTTGTAATGTATTCCTTAACACATGGTGCAATCCAGCTGGATTCAATCTATTCCTTGCCCCTCTCTCTCTCTCTCTCTCTCTCTCTCTCTCTCTCTCTCTCTCTCTCTCTCTCTCTCTCTCTCTCTCTCTCTCTTCTATCCCCCACCTCCGAAAGGACAAGTGCAGAATGCTAATAATCGTTGTTCAAAGTGGAGGGAGGTGTGTGTGTGTGTGTGTGCTTATGTGTCTACACGCATGTAGGCGAGTTGGAAGGCTATGATTCGCTGCTGACAGACAGAGAGAGGGAGGCACTGAGAGGGGAGGGAGAGGGAGGGAGAGAGAGCGACCGAGCCAGAGTGTGTGTGAGGGAGCGAGAAGCAGAGAACGAGGTAGAGCTCACAGCCGCTATCAGCTCCTTTTTTCTCTCCTGCGACTCGCACAGTACTCGTCTGCAGCGCCTGCTGAACACACACGCACATACATACAGAGACGACACACAACGACACACACACACACACACACGGCACATAGACAGCAACAGAGGAAAATAGGAAGGGAAAAAGAAGAAGCAAAGGAAGAGGCGAAAAAAGAGGAGTGAAAGAGAGAGAGAGAGAGACAGACAGAGAGAGAGGAGCAAAATCCAGAGCACCATGAGAAGAGACTGTGCAGAGGACTGGTGTGCATCACGCGCGCCCATCACACCAATCTGGACAGGAGATGGCCACAGGGGTCCTCACTAATGCACTAACTCAAACTAGTGGACACCAGGACCTGGACCACGCACCAGGACCAGACGCCACCGGACAGGACCGGAGGACGCCAGAGATACTTGTGCTTAGAAGCTGCGGACGGCGAGGACGACAAGATTGCGCGGATGGACGGATTGACAGAGGAATAGACGCATAGAGGGATACAGTGAGAGAGAGAGAGAGAGAGAGAGAGAAAGAGAAGAGTGGGGGGAGTGTGAGTGGAGATTCCTGACTTTTCACGCATGGTGCGATGGTGTGTGTGTGTCCATCTTGATAACGGGTGGGAGCAACAGGAACGTGGTTAAATCTTGGTGGAGTGAACAAGTACGTCTTGTCTTGTCTTGTCTTGTCTCCTCACCTCGTCTCCTTGTTCGGTCGACCTGCCTTTTAAAAAAAGATTTCCAGGCTATCTTTATCTTATCAGCCACACAGGTCAGCCTACTTTTTTGTCTTTGTGATTTTTTTGGTTTTCTTTTTGGGGGTGGGGGGTTCAGATATCCTGGAAACAGAACTATTTTTGGTGTTTTTGTCTTTCATCTGACTGGGAAGTAACATCACACTAGTTGACCCGGTTTGTTGTGTCCGTGTTTGTGCACAAGTGAGCGAGCAAGTGAGTGAGTGAGTGAGCGTGTGTGTGTGTGGTGTGTGTG
Source organism: Alosa pseudoharengus (assembly GCF_046254945.1). Classification (NCBI taxonomy): domain Eukaryota; kingdom Metazoa; phylum Chordata; class Actinopteri; order Clupeiformes; family Clupeidae; genus Alosa; species Alosa pseudoharengus. The sequence goes on along the minus strand of NW_027468674.1, from coordinate 21,697,603 downwards.
TGTGTGTGTGTGTGTGTGTGCGTGTGTGTGTTTTTCGCCTGGCTCCACACTTCCGCCCCATATCCACCCATCTGTTGGATGCTGGCTGTTCTTTCTCACCTCCGAGAGTGTCGCTGGCCATCTGTGATCCGTCGGAGTGCCTTGCTTCGCCTCGCTTCACTTCGCTTATCCGCGCGTCTCACTGAGCCTCACGCTCTTTTGGCCCTCTTGGCCCCAACCCCCCAACTCTCCTTTCCCACCGCCCCTGGGGCACACAGTCCTTCCTCCTCCCCATCGGAGAGTCCTCATCCCTGGAGCTGTAGACCTGTAGAGGGCTTTGGGTCCTGGTCCATCGCAGGCCCCACCAATCCAAAGTAATCAAGCTCGGCAGCAGAGCCAGATTTGGAGAGCCTCCCTTTGCTCTGGCGGACATTTCTTGGAGGAGTTTTAAAAGTGTGGAATACATCCCTGGATTCTGCACTGGTGTTCTGGCTGTGGGTTCTGCTGGACTTCTTTCCGAACGAACGAAAAAAACAAACAAACAAACTGAAGGGTCCCATTTATATCCGTTCTCGGTTCTTGGTGTTTGCTGCATTTTTAATGCTGTGTTAATAAGAACTTGGTGATTCTCGCTCCGCTCTCCTGGCCATTGATTGACCCCTCAGGCCTCTGCTGGTTCCGCCACCTGCTGACAAGCAGCATCCACCATCCTGGGCAGGTGATTAGTGCCTGGGCCAATCTCACGCTCTCTCCTACTCTCCTGCTCTCCAGCCTTGGCCTCAGGAGGCCCTTAGGACTGTATCTGCCACTCAGCCGTGTGTTGGAGGACTGCAGCACTTCATTTGGTCATTTTTCAACAACAAAACTCTGAGCGGGAGGATTTTTATTAGTATTAGGTGAAAAAAAAGGACTTACGAAGGTGCCTTGATTGACAGCTGCCCTGTCCAATCCTTTGTGTGTGTTTGGCCATGATCGGCGTGAACAGTCTTCACTCTGCGGGGCGGCTGCGCTCACGCTCACTCTGTTCGGTGCGCTACAGCCGGGACTTCCGCATGATGGACCCTTTCCGCTATCCCAGAACCCCCCGCTCGCGATCCCTAAAACCTCTGGTGTTCCCGGACCTGCTGGGCAAAGCCCAGGACGGGCAAAACCATCCGCAGGCCCGCAAGAGGAGAAAGGTATGGTCCAGATGCTCTTGTAGTGAAGACACACACACACACACACACACACGGACACACACACACACGGACACACACAAGGACACCCTATCTTCATGAAGCTGTCAACTAATTCTGTTAAGCCTACACCATCTTGCTGAGTTTTAGCTTGACAACATTTTGTTAATGTGATTATTGATATATTTTTGTAGGAAATGCCCCAAAAATACCAAATATGCTCAAACGATGGCTTTAACACACACTCATACGTTATTATTCTGGACAGTATGCATTTTCACAAAATACTGTAGAAATCCAGAATTCATGCAAATGTAATAAAATAAGTAAGGGATAACGGCCGCCGAGGTGTCCCGTTATACTGAATTAATGGACGTGGCGGAGGCATAGAACTCCCCGACACGCACTCCTCTGTCAAGTCCTTTAATTCCATATAATGGGGCACCTCGAAAGCCGTTATCCAGCTTATCATCCGGTTGCCACTATAGGCTTTATAGCACGCAAAGGAAACAAGCGGTTCCATTTAAAAAGAAGCCGATTTGTTCAATACATTGCACATCTTTCTTTGGCTCTAACAGTGATAGCGGTGGACAGTTAGACAGTTAGCTTGTTTACAGTTGATCCCATTGTTGCGAAGCCTGCTTCCAGGCTCAACCGTCATCCTACTATGGTTGTTATAGTTACCATTCATAAGCATCGATATGGAATGGAGATTCAACTTTTTTTTTACCAGATTTACTTTATAGGTGTCCCGTTTTTCAGAATTAGTCACCCACCAGCCAATCAGAAAGCAGTATTTCTTCTCTCCAGGTGACAAAAATCTTTGATTTGATCCAAACTGAAGCTGTATCACTCGTGTCATATGTTGAGTGTGAATCCTGCAGCCCCTGCTGTTCTCTCTCTCTCTCTCTCTATGTGCAGATACGGGAATTGAGGGTGAGGGGGCTTGTTTGCCATGTGGAGTTACATCCGGATGGCTTCTGTCAAGGCTAGAGAGTGTGTGTGTGTGTGTGTGTGTGTGTGTGTGTGTGTGTGTGTGTGTGTGTATATATATGTGTGTGTGTGTGTGTGTGTGTATATGTGTGTGTGTGCAATTAATCAGATTGATGGGAGGCCAGCACCCCCTCTTCCTGGTCATGTTCAATCAGCCTTGCCCCCCCCCACAGACACACACACACACACACAGATGTACATACAGAAGTGTGCATACAAATGCGCATAGACACACACACACACACACACACGACACATACACACACGACACACACACACATTGCCCCTCTTGCCTGATGACAGGTGCCTGTAGTGCCAACTCATTTAGTCCTCCATTAGCAACCCTCCCCCCCACACACACACACACATCCAAACTCCCCCACCCTCTGGGGGTGAGGACAGGGTAGTGTGTGTGTGTGTGTGTGTGTGTGTGTGTGTTTGCGTGTGTGTGTCTACCCTCTGATGGGCTTGGGGCTCCACAGTTGCTTTCCATCTCGATTGATTCATCAGCAGACGTGTTGGCAGGCCAGAGTGGTCTCAGAGAATCACTAAATCTACAAAACAAAACGTCTCACACACACACACACACACCACATCCCTTTGTGTTGGCCAGTGGGTAAAGAAGTCCTACAGAGACTCTCAAACCAACTGAGCTGACCTATCTGAAGTGTCCAGCACAAATCTCCAGTTCATCACCACTAGTAGGTGTTCTCTCTGGGGAGCGAAGCCACAACCCTGCTGCTGTTCCACCAGGCGAAGTGCAGGAGTTGGGCCAACGCTTTGCTCAAAACAATGAGAGCATTAGTTGAGTGATAATGAGGTTTATGGAGAACGTCAGAATTATATCCGCTTGTAGTGATAACACCGATTGATTCTGTCAGCAATTCAGCGATCGGCAAATTGGTAATACTGTTAACCTGGTTTTTAAGTTCCGTTTCATGTTGTATAATATAAATATATATAATATGCCATTGTATATTATGTACAAAAGCCTATGAATATTTATTTTTTATAACCATAAACACTAATTTCAGTATCCAACTTAATCAGTGGTCCTAGCAGATACCACTGTTTTAAGTATGGCCTATACCAAAATGCGCTTTATTGTTGAATGTGTGTGTGTGTGTGTGGCAGTTTGGGGTCAGTGAGGAATCATTGTTGGTAGGGAAGTTGGTGGGTTCATGGAAACACTCAAGCCCATCTCTTATGAATATTCACAGAGATGGTCTGTGTCTTCCGTTTCCATAGCAACGGGCGCATGGGCGCCTGACGGGAAGACGAGGCGCGCTGCCGAGTGCAGTGGTTCCTGAGAGTGAGATCAACTCAGTGTGGAGAGTGAACACGTCAGAGAGAGAGAGAGAGAGAGAGAGATAGAGACGTGACAAAGATTCTTGTCTCAGGCAGTCGCTCAGTAAACGTTCATCAGAAATGCAAAGCAGAGAAGAGAAGACAAATCATTTTAGTATCAGATAGATAGAGAATATTAAACAGACAGAAGAAAGCTGGCACCTGTTTTATAGCATAATTGGCGAGTCTTATTATGACCGCCGCACAGCGAAGCGGCAGTCATATAGGTTTAGTCAGATTTTTTTTTTTTTTCTTTTTTTTTTTTTTTTTCGCATGCCCAAATTTCCGTCAATGAGTCCCGGGACACTGAAAGACCGGGGTACACGAAACTTGGTGGGCATGTAACCCCACATGGATAGCATGGAACCATCGTTTTTTGTTTTGATCTGTAGCCCCCCCGCTGGACTGGACCCCCCGAAAGGAGGGTAGGGCAGACACAGTTTTCTGTGAATATCTCGAAAACCGTAGGGTTTAGGAGGACCATTTTTTTTTTGTATGTTGATCTCAAGGGGCCATGTCAACCCATTACATAACCATTCATTTCATGTATAGCGCCACCTAGTTAAACACAAAAAAGTAAAAATGAGGTGTTGTAATTGAAGGTATCTGTGACCTAACATAGTCAAAATTGCACGAAATTGTAAGCGTAGGATCATTATGACACCCTCTGTATGCACGCCAAATTTTGTGGAATTCCGTTCATGGGGGGCCACACAATAAATTAATTTATGTTACTATACACCAACTGGCCTGTAGGTGGCCGGAGACAGTTCAGTTCAGCTCAGCCCCCCCACAGACACACACACACACAGATGTACATACAGAAGTGTGCATACAAATGCGCATAGACACACACACACACACACACACGACACATACACACACGACACACACACACACATTGCCCCTCTTGCCTGATGACAGGTGCCTGTAGTGCCAACCCATTTAGTCCTCCATTAGCAACCCTCCCCCCCCCCACACACACACACATCCAAACTCCCCCACCCTCTGGGGGTGAGGACAGGGCAGTGTGTGTGTGTGTGTGTGTGTTTGCACACACACCGCAGTTTTCTGTGAATATCTCGAGAACCGTAGGGCCTAGGAGGTCCACCTTTTTTATGTATGTTGGTCTTAAGGGGGCATGTCAACCCATCCCATTACCACTTATTTCATGTATAGCGCCACCTAGTTAAAAATTAAGAAGCAAAAAATTAGGTGTTTTCATCACAATATCTCTGGCTGACAAGGTCAAAACTGCACGAAATTAAAAGTGTAGGATCATTATGACACCCTCCGAATGCATGCCAAGTTTTGTTTACTTTCGTTCATGGGGGGCCTTACAATAAAATAATTTATGTGTTCATTTAGTGACGTACACCAACAAGGATTCCCGGGACACTGAAAGACCGGGGTACACAAAACTTGGTGGGCATGTACCCCCACATGGATAGCATGGAACCGTCATTTTTCGTTTTGATCTGTAGCCCCCCCGCTGGACTGGACCCCCCGAAAGGAGGGTAGGGCAGACACAGTTCTCTGTGAATATCTTGAGAACTGTAGGGCCTAGGATGACCATTTTTTTTCCGTATGTTTGCCTCCAGGGGTCATGTTAACCCATTTCATGTGCACACATGTGCACAAACAGATACACACACACACACACACATACATTCACAGTAATCATACGTATGACACATACTCACACAGTAGACATATGTACGCTTGCATGCACAGGCACATACGCAGGCACACACACAAGCACACACACACACACACACACACACACACACACACACACACACACACACACACCCACACACATAACATAAACATATTGTAACACAAACAATCAAGAATTTCTCAGAATTATGAACAGGCAAGATGGAGGTGGGGTTGTATAAAATGAATTTTACATGTAAAATCTATGAACTAATCATGTTTTGGTACTTGTTGTCTAGCAGATACCAGTGAGAATTGAGTGTGGATAATGCAATTTAGTGAGACAGTTAGAATCATATAGGCCTTTCAGCGTGATTTCTTTTTGTGGAAAAAATGTGCTGGACTGGGCGGCGGTCATATTTTGTACCGCTCTGCGATACATCTAGTTTATGATATAGATAGATACAGACCATCTCCCTCCCTTTCTCGCTCTCTCTCTCTCTCTCTCTCTCTCTCTCTTTCTCTCTCTCTCTATCATTCATTCTACTTTACTGTCTGTTGGTCTTATACCATTAAATGTAATTTTGAGATATTACATTTCATTTTTCTGAGACACACACTCAACTGACACACACTTAACTGAGTAGTGTGTTAGCACACTGCATCTACATCATCGCTGATTAATGCTGCTGAACGTTTAGGTGATGAGTTCGTCCCCAGGAATCAATGGCTTGTGACGTGTCTATAGCCATTACTAGGCAACGCTTGACTTCATCTTGATTCTGTTCTGAAATGTTAATAGCAACCCTTATGAAGTGCTAAAGAAACCTTACATGGAAATGGACTTTTATTTTTACTCTCTTTCTTGGTATTTAAAGTAAGCTAATACTAACACATGCACAAGTTTAAGTTAGACATCAATATCCATTCAATAGCCATTCAATCCAGCAGGAAGACACACAAAAGTTAACTCAATTTCAATTGGTAAATGCTTATTGTAGGTTGTTAAATCACTTGAAGCCCTTGTGAAATGATACACTATTTTTGTTTCATCGAAAAAGGGGGGAATCTGGAGGGCACAGGCGCCCCTAGCTACAGCCCTGACATGATCCACATTTAACCACACATTTTAGACATACTTTTTCATCAAGTACTTCAGGCCAGTTACAGAGTTCCAAACACATACGGAAATAGATGTTGACTGTTTCGGAGTGCGGTAGTTTTCATTGGGTGTGACGTGGGTAGACATAGAATTGCTAATGATGTTTGTTCTTGACTCTTCTCACAAACTTAATCTCGGTGGTAGGAGAGATGCAAATTGAGATTTGATTTGAGTTCTCTGACAGCATGAGCAGGGGATGCAAACTGCTCTGGTTATATGTGAACAAGACACCATTTTTTTGTTGCTAACAAAACAGCGCACACACTGGGAAATGTGAAGTTCAGGACTAGATCTAATTTTGCTCTACATTGTCATCTGCTATAACCAGCCTGACACCAGACTCCTTTTTAAATCTCAATTGAATGCTTCGTTCACTTCTTAAGTAGCCTATTGGTACCTAAGCATATTTAAGTATCAAGGTATAATTGAAGTTTGTTTTTAAGAAATTTGATATATATTGCATCCCATATGAAAACGTTTGTATGCAAAGTGGAAAGTTGATGATGAAGTCTTCAGTCAAATTGGCGTCTCGCGCCAGCAGGCTGTCAGGCTAGGTTGAAGTAAGAGATCTGAAGGGAGGTCAGGAGATGGACTCTCAGGGTACAGATCATAAGTCCAATCGTTGCTCTTCTGTGTGTGTGTGTGTGTGTGTGTGTGTGTGTGTGTGTGTGTGTGTGTGTGTGTGTGTGTGTGTGTGTGTGTGTGTGTGTCTGTGTGGATGAGGACAGTCTGATATCCTTTAAAGCAGCATAATGTAGTTTTTTCACCTTAAAATAATGGCTTCAAACTCATATTGGTGCTACACTGACTTACAATACGGATAATGAAGTTTCTACATTGCCTATCTATGCCCGTAACGCCTGGCAATGCACTATGTAACATTGTTTGTACACAATAGCTGAAACTAGTTTAGTTAATTTAGTAGCTGGTGTGTCGTTGTATTTTATACAGTCTAAGTATAAGTATAAGTATAAGTATATATAATCTTTTGATCCCGTGAGGGAAATTTATCCCAATCCGTGAATTGGTGAAACACACTCAGCACACAGTGAACACACAGTGAGGTGAAGCACACACTAATCCCGGCGCAGTGAGCTGCCTGCAACAACAGCGGCGCTCGGAGAGCAGTGAGGGGTTAGGTTAGGTTATGTGCTATAGTTTGCCATTAATTGAGGAGTTGTGAACTCTGATTAGCACCATGAGAAAGTTCAGATCATTCGCTTTCACGTGATATATGAACATATAAGAATGAATTTTTAAAGGCTGACAAGACACGACACTAAGTTAGCGTAAGCTATTAGCTAAGTATAACATCAGCGCAAGCGTGAGTTAAATAGAAGAACGTCAGCGGATGCGTGAGTTAGCTGATAATCCACTGGTAGATCCGCTGGTACAGTAGATCGGTTGCTATATGTCTGCGGCTCTGCAGCCAGATACTATGATACTATTGTTTTTATATGCTCACTTTTTCTCTCTCGCCATTTCTCTACCTCTCTCTCTCTCCTTCTCTTTTCTTTCTTACTCTCCCCCCCACCTCCCTGAAGAGTTTTCGGGGAACACTTCTTTTCACGTCTGTCTGTCTCTGTTAAACCTGGCCTCTCTCGAGAGACCCAACCAATCATATTTCGTCATTGTCATGTCTGTCACCTGACAAGGGCCTGTGAGGAGGAGGAGGAGGTCAAGTCATGCCAGCTCATCAAAGAAGATAAAGTTTTCTTCAATGTACTTCTATATTTGAAGAAGAAGGTCCCAGTAATGATGACTAGTTATTGCACATGCAGGCTAATAATCTGGATGTGGAGAGCTTGGCCTATCAATTGAATTGAAAGCGTGCAACTGGCTGGATGGTTTCTTTTAAAGACCCCCTCTGATGAAAATGTTTTGCCTTAAAGGAGAATTTCTGAGATTTTTCACATAGATCTCTGTTCTGTCGGTACGAAATAAAGCAAAAAAAATTGGTGCTACCTACCCTGCAGCCAACACCTAGAGCAGCCAGGCAGCTACAGTGCTACTGTACACTCTGGTGGCATCTTTAAAATAATTTTAATTTTATCATGTATCGACAGCACTCTGTGACCTAGAAAAACAGAGATCTATGTGAAAAATCTCCAGAGTTTTCCTTTAACTTAATGGTGTTTTTATATAATTCACAGCATATTAGCAGCTAAATAAGCAGTCAAGGCTATGACTGAGTGTCCATCTAATAAGCTCTGTGAATACCAAACGAAGCCAAGGTTTAGAGTTATATTGAAACCATTTTAAGTCTATAAAGGGATTTTTGTCACAAAATAAGTTTTCTAAAGGGTAATCGGTGGTTGGACAGAGAGAAGTGGAAGTGGTGTAGGAGGTGCAGCTTAATCAGTGGTGTGCTGGTGTGCTGAGGCGTTTTGTGTGTGTGTGTGTGTGTGTGGAGGGGGGAGGGGGGGGTGGTCAGGCAATGGTTGAATTGGGGGTGGAGACAGAGCCATTGGCGCAGGGAAGAGGGTGTCTGTGCCCACGCTGTGAGATCGAGCCCAGCTGCCAAGGTAAGCGCTCTGCCATCATAAACACCAGCCCACACTGGCACCCTGCCACCAATGCCACTTGGTTGGCATTTAGGTGTGTGTGTGTTTGTATGTGAAGGGGTTTGGATCTAAATTGAAATGCAGGAGGCTCCTCCCGCTCATCACAGTGCGTTTGCCCAAGGGAGACTCTGATCCTGTGTGTGTGTGTGTGTGTGTGTGTGTGTGCATGCTTGTGTGCCTGTGTGTGCATGTGTGCGTAGAGTTGAGAAGCTGAACGATGCCAATCTCCAGAGTACTGCTTTATCAATGAGGGAAAACACAGTCACACACATACCCCCCATCCAGCCAATCACAGTCTAGTGTCTCGTCCACTCTGTGACGGGGACTTCATTCACACCCAGACGCATTAGTCATCATTTATAAATTCACCAAATGATTCCCCAATGAAACTGGGAGATATTTTTAATGATGGTAGAAGTTATTCATTATTTCAGTTAAGGGGGCCTATTTTAGCGATCTAAAGCACATGGTCACTAGCGAATAGCTTAATTAAATTAAGTGGGTTGTCCAGTCCACATTGGGAGTGGTTTTGTTATCAAACATTGGACGGATGGCGCAACAAGCCGTTCCTATGTTTCTTAATCAGTCATGGGTGTGTTTCTGTCATTTCCTTTAACAGCAAGCAGCGCAACTTCAAACAGCGCATCGGTATTTTGATAGTCAGCACAGCGGTGCATTTGAAGGAATCTGCTTGCACGCGAGACCATATGGAACAGTTATTCCACTAGATCATGCTTTACTAAAACCTAGCAGAGTATAACCTACACGCATCTGCACTCGTCTATTATTTGAACTCATTAGCAAAGTAAAACTAACTTCACCGTGGTGTCATAGTCAACGACACAACAGTTATACACAGTTAGTTACTTTCTCTATTGAATGACAATGGGTTACCAATTAAAACAAAGCCTGAAAAAAGCCAGACCCCAAAAATGTTCGAATGACTGAATAAAAAACCTAAGGACATTTATCCTGCAGAGGAACTATAGCCTAGGTTTTTCGTGGTTAGTGGCGTAATGCTTTTTAGATGGTGTAAAATAGCGATTTTTTTTAGATAATGCGCCAGATCCCACCTTAGGTTGTTAAGTTGTTAACTTAATAAAAGTGAAGTGCATGGCGCCGCTCTTGCGTCGCACTTGAAGTCTGATAATCTGGTCTATTAATTGCTGTTCTGGTTGAATGCTTTCTTTGGGAGAATAAGCTGGTTGGCCACTTTCCATTGGTGCCTACATTTCATTGACATCTTAATTTTATTATAAAGGTTATTTAAGTGTTATAACAGCTTCTTTACGGACTGAAGCAGAAACACTAGACTTATTCACTTCGTGAGATGGGTCTGGGAGCACTCCATTGGGGAATGTTTCCACTAGGATGATGAACCAATGAGCAACTAGAGGGGATGATGTTACGGTTTCAAAGGTGGCAGTGGTAGAGCCAGACGTCAAAGAATTCCAGCTGGAAGAATGTGCACTTCTATTCAGCAAAGCCATTGTCTTTACTGCCAGTGCAGTTTATTAATAGTTTGCAAAGACTAGTGGCAAAGTAGAAAGTAACGTTAGGACTCCCTGATTAATGCTATTGTTTAAACCTATTATTACTCTGTTACATGGTATAAAATTTTGTCGCCTGTTATTACTTTGAAATGCATGTTGTAACTCTCTTAATATGTTATTACTGTTAATGATCTATTATTTTTGCATGGTAGCATACCTGCATACCTGTAACTTTATAATGCAGATATCTGTATGACTGTATTACTCTACAAATCTGTCACTGATAGTACTCTGTAGTGCTTGGTGTTACCTGTGGCACTTTCAAAGCCATGTTCTGGTACAAAAAAAACAAAACAAAAACACTTCTTTGAGAGGTAGAAGGGAAGTATTATCTGTAGTGCTCTTACAACTCAGGATGAATGCTAGCTGGAGTTTCATATGTCCTAAGTAAGACCAATCAATGGTTTATATCACATAAAAATGAAATACAAATGGTTCAAAATGGTATGGTGCAGAATAGTTTTGTTTGATTTCGGTAATAATCGTTAAAAGACCTTTCTCTGGTTGCTGGGCTGAGCATTTGCTGCTTCTGATCTTCACTGGCTAGATTAGGGCAGTTCAGCACATCTGGGCTTGTTGAGGAAAAAAATGCAACCTGATTCCAAATGACTCATGTTGAAACAAAAAGACATAAAAGAGACATAATATCAAGTCCCACACAGCTCTGTTAGTGCAACACCTGTTCAGAGTCTCTCAGAGGAGTTTCAGATGCTGCTATACAGTCCATGGGTTTGGTCTGGACCAGTGTTTCCCAAACTTTTTTTCTGGGGACCCACTTTTTAAAAATGACAGACCATCGCGACCCATTTCACTTCAGAACTAACATACAACCACCAATATTGTTTTAGGCCGCCACAGGTTCTCAAACTTTTTTATGCCCCCCCCCCCCCCAACCATTCTACAGTGCCATATCTATAACTGTCCCCTCTGCGACGTGTTCGGCCCCCCAGTTTCAGAGCTATTCTAGGGCCATGACTGTGGTAAACAAACTATATCCTAAAAGAAAACTGATAGCTTTCCTGGTTAAATGGTATAAGCTAGGCCTATTACACAACATAAATTGTGCTGGCGACCCAAATAAAATCTCCTGCGACCCACCCGTGGGTCACGACCCAGTCTTTGGGAACCAATGGTCTGGACCCTAACACAGATTCTTAAACTGTGTGTGTTTGTTTTTTTTGTGTGTGTGTGTGTGTGTGTATGTGTGAGTGAAGGAGTCTGTGTGTGTGTGTGTGTGTGTGTGTGTGAGAGAGAGAGAAAAAGAGAGACTGAGAATGAGTGTGTACTGTATGCGTGAGTGCTTTTGTTCCTCAGAGTGTAATCATCTGTTTGCTTTGCCTCCACAGCACCTGTACAGCGCCATCAAG
>NW_027468674.1:21568304-21680804 GCF_046254945.1 Alosa pseudoharengus | reverse complement strand
TCATCTTTCTCTCCTGCGTTTCACCTCTATCCCTTTATCTGCCCCCCCTCTTTTTTTCTGAACCCCTCTTGCTGTCCCCCCACCTGCATCTCTCTCTCTCTCTCTCTCTCTCTCTCTCTCTATCTCTCTCTCTCAATCTCTTTCTCCTCCTTTGTTCCTTTTTACCTTTATCCATTTATCTCTTTCTCCCTATGTCTCTGTCCTTTCTCACCCCTTTCTTCCTTTGTCTCTCTCTCCTCTTTTGTTTCTCTATCCCTCCATCTCTGTTTCTTTCCCTCTCCTCTCTCTTTCTGTTTTGTTGGAGTGCGGGTGGGTTTCAGGCAGGCTGCTGGTATCCAGGCAACAGGCTCCATGTCTGCGCCACATGTCGTTTCTCTCTCTCTCTCTCTCTCTCTCTCTCTCAGCTCTTACTCACTCTGAACAGGGTTAACCGCCACCACTCTCCATTGGTCACTCATATCACCGTGGTGACGGTAGAGTTCAGAACCCATTTCTGTGTGTGTGTCTGTGTGTATGTTGTGTGCGTGTCTGTGTGAAAGAGAGAGAGAGTCTACGTGTGTGTGTGTGTGTCTATTTATAGTGCATGTTTTAATTTGGTGATGTCCTTTAATAGACGGCAGGAAAAGGACCTGTCGACCTCACCTGGTGAATCAGCTCTCTGAACATTGCTTTTTTTTTGGGGGGGGGGGGGGGGGTTTGTGACCTTGTCCTACTTATTTGTTAGTTGAGTTTTTTTGTTGAGTTTATTTGTGTGTTTGTGTATGCGCGTGTCGGCTCTGTCGAGTTGAAGATCAAAGCCTCTGGTTCAGCTAGCGTGTGGTCAGACATGCATCTAGTTAGTGGAACTCCGCAGCCTCCTCAGGTTTGCGAGCCGGAGCTCGAGATGGGAGATGGAGACGTGGGTCCTCCCAGCTCTCTGCCTTTGATAAAAATAGGATGCAAAAAGCACCGAGTGCTTAATGAGTCGAAGCAGAGATAGATCAAAACACACTTATGCAGGAGGGGGAAAAAAACACACATCCCCCTCAAAAGTGCTAGCAGGACTCCTGCCCTACATCTTCTCCCATTAATTATTTTTGAATCCTGCGCCCGTGACTTTTGGCCTGCACAGCGCACATACTCCATGCGCTTGGTGTGTTGGCTCATGAATGCTGACCTGTATTAGAGCAACATGCCACTTTTTGATGAATGTTTTTATGAACTTTCTATTGGCAGCTGCTTTTATCGTCATATTTGAATTTTGGATAGTGTTTGTGGTCATGTGAAGGAAAGATTCCCTCTAGCCGTCTGGAATAAGCAGTTGTGTGGTTCGAATGAGAATCTGCCATAGAAATGTAAGAACATTTTTATCTGCAACACCAAATGACCAGTGACTCATGACCAGTTAACTTTTATCAGTGTCAACTGCGATGGTGATGTTTTTTTTTTTTTGGCAGGTACAGTAGCTTGCTAATTTTAGAACCCAAGCTCCTTAATGTTTCTATGATAAGCATAAATAACTTGTTGTTTGTTGTGTTTTTTTTCTGTAGCTGGGTGAGCTTTTTTTTTTTTAATCGTGTGACCGTTTCAAACAAAAAATCCGAACTCCATACAAAGGCATTAATCAAACAGAAACGGATAGTTGTTTGATTTCAAAATCTTTTTGCTGCTCAAATCTATACAAAAGCCAACATGGTTCCACCTTTAATGAGTCTCCATCCAGGACCATGGAGGGGGACGAGTCGACTTCGAGCACCCAGAGCTGTAGCAGATAGAAAGGAAGACCAGGGACTGAGGCTGGCTAGTGTCCCCAGCAGCGGAGCATGGTGGCTGGGGAAGCAGGAGTAACGTGAGCCCTGCTCCTCTGTGATTACTGGCTCCCATGGAGCGCCCAGCCAGCAGATGGGGACTAATTAAGATATCGTTCGTTAAAACAGGGCCTCCAGACCTGATGGATGAGTAGAAACCAGATGAGAGAACGCCGTTTGCGGCCCAGAGGCACGAGATGAGAGAGACAAATGCGTTTTGAGTGAAAAGTTTGGAGAGTTTGGAGACATTGAAGGTATAGTTTCTGAGTCTGGCAAAAGGTTGTGTTGATTTGAGCTCAACAGCCAATCAAATTGCACCCTCTCTTTGTTTCCCAGAGCCATGACTGTGGATGATAATTAAATGACAGTCAATATAGTGAAAATGGCAATAAGTTGCAATTAAGTCTGACATGTCCTCAAAATCTAAATATGTACTCTCAAACATCTTTCTGACATCTACTCTATGTCTTATTTGCCAGTCCAATTCATCTCCTTTTGTCAAAACATACTGTAAGCTAACATTTCTTTTTCCATGCAGATGGACTGCAAACAGTGAATTTGGAATACATTGGTTTCCTCTGCTGCATTCTGAAAATCTGCTATCTTATTGGCTGATAAGCTCCAGCTGGAATCTCATTTGTATCTGCAAAGGGTATATAGTCACTAATTCAGGAGTTATGCCATTTCCATTGCTCCTTTTTGCCCAAGTTTCTCTGCATTAATAACTGTCTGTATTTCAGTCATATTTTTTTTTTGTGATGCACAATTCAGGGCACTGATTTTATTTCCATGGCTCGTCCAGTGACCCTCAGGCTCTGCTACTGCCGAGCAAGCACACTTTGCATTTTCTCTGCGGAAATGCAGTCTAGTATATTTACAGTATCTTAGTACAATTAAGTTGCAGGTTCAACCCTTTTGTGGTAAACTGGTCATTCATTGAAAGGGAGTTCACCATGAAGTCAGCTCTTTCTAGAACCCTCTCTGCCCCAAAAAGCGTGTTGGGCTAAAAAAGTATTTTAGTTCCTCCAGAGAGTTGTCCCAGTGCTGGAGACTGATGTTGGCCTGTAAGGCCTGAACTCCTCACACGGATTCCCAAAGGCGTCGAAAGGGAATCTCAGATAGAGACAAATCTAAGATTGCTCCTTTTTTCCCAACAGTGGACGGGATGTCTTCTTTTATTTTTCAAAGTAGGCCTACCAGTGTTTTCTCTAATGGAAGCTGCTGCAGGCCCTGCTGCGTTCTCTACCTGTTGAACTAATGCACTTGAGAACAGATGACTCTGTGTGTGTGTGTGTGTGTGTGTGTGTGTGTGTGTGTGTGTGTCTCGCAGAACCCATTGGATTTCTAATCATTGCATTGACACAACACAGCCTCAAGGTTAAACCTCAGCTGCAGTAGCCTCTTCACACACACACACACATTTTGAGAAAAGCAGGAACAGCGACTTGTCTCCCTTGGTGAGACGAATCAGTGTGACTCTATCTGAAAGGCTGCAGATGGCTCTGTCCACTCATACATACATACACACACACACACACACACACACACACACACACATACACACACACAGGCTGTGTCTACTTGGATTACACACACACAGGCTGTGTCTACATCACAGACACACACACACACACACACACACACACACACACACAGACACGCACATACACATTCCATCGGCTTCTCAGTCCACACACACACACACACACACACACATGCAAACACAACATATTCCACAGGCCTTTAAGAGCCATTAAGGACTAGCCAGTCTTTTAGTCCCGTGTGGTGGGACACAAAAAGACAAGGGGAGAAAAAGCGATCGATACGGTCACTTTCATGCCAGTAGCCTTTTGATCAAGTAGAGTGGCTCGTTAGTTGACACAGAGGGGGACAGGAGAGAGGGAGAGAGAGAGAGAGGAAGAGAGAGGATGAGTGAGCTTGAGAGATGAAAAAGAGGAACAAGGACTAGAGAGTGCAGCAGTTGTGTTGGTCTGTAAGGAGGACAGTTTTCCTTTAGGCAGGTGCCGTGTGATGATCACAGCCAGAGCAGAGGGATGAAATGATTTCAGCTGGTGCTTCAGATTGAAGAAAAGTTTCTCCAGATGCCTAAGAGAGGGACCCCATGGCTTTTTCCTTAGCATTCATTATATGAGGGAGATGGCTGACACGTTCCTCTCTCAGGGCCAGATGTACGTACATTTGCGAACGTAACGTTATCAGCGCCATGGACAAACCGCAGACTGCGAACGCTGACAGACCCAAGTTTCCGTCGTATTTATCAATCGTTCAATCCTTGGTGTAAACTGCGCCTTTCTCTGCCTCTCTCCGCCCATAAACGCAATTTACGAACGTCCACAACTGAATGGCAGAGCCTACAAGCGCAGTTGAATGAAGTTAACTGATGACAACATTAAAAAGAATCAAACGTTTAGCGATCATGAAATAATACCATAGATCAGGGATTCCCAAACTGTGGTACGCGAGCTGCTTCTAGGGGGTACGCGAGATGAAAAGGGCTATGGCGGAATTTTTAATTTTTTGTCCATTTTAAATCTTTTGTAATTCATGAATAAATACATAATTTCGAATCAGGTCATAATGATATGGAAACATGAAATTAAAGGATATCATTTATAAACTCTGTATGTGTTCATCAAAAAAAGGGCAGCTTATTACACATGACGCCTGGAATAGCTAATAGAATGCGTTACTTTTGAATGCGTTGGATGGTCCGTGGGGGGAAAGTTTCGCGGATATAACAGGTTTTTGAAAACAACAAAAACAGAAAGGAGGGAAGGAGCAAAGCTAGGAGTTATTTCAGATTGGCAAGAAAGGTAACATTAAGCTAGGCTTTACATTTAACAAACTAAAGGTAGCCTAAGGGCCCGTCCCATTTCTCCCCCCTTAAAACTTCCACTTGGTTTTGATTGCCCTCAACATTAAAGCCCCCTTGACAAGGGAAGTGGAGGTGAAGATCTTTCCCTATAAATTGGGACACCACTAAATGCAAATTAGCGTAGCGAACGTGCTTACCTACGTCACGCGCAGCGCCGACGTGTCTACCGGTAGTAGCCTGCTACTATTTTCATTCAGGAACATGCCCATTCCAGCGGTCGTTGTTGTGTGGGCTGTGCTGGTTTATCTACGTCTAGTTAATCAACAAAGATATTCGTGTTCATGTGAACGCCAGAACACCCACCTTAAATATTGACGAAACTACCCAGATCAGATATATAACGTTATTTGATGGGCAGACTCTCTCAAAGCACTCAGCAGATATCATGAACATCGTCAGAGAGCTTCGTGAGATATTTTCTAACATTAGTGTTCAAAACTCAACAGTCCATCAGATGTGCATCCAGCTAACATATTCCAACATATTCCGAAATTTTAATATGCTTATTTGCGAAAATATATGAAAAATTTGGCCGGCTCGCTGAGCTCGCACGGTATCCAGGGTAATTTCATCTCCCACTTCGTTTTAAGCCTGCATCGGTCCTGGCTATGTTTTGAGGGTTGATTTTAAGGGCAAAATAGCACTTCCCCTTGCTCCCTATAGTAATGGGACACCCTAGCCCTACACGTGCACGCGCAAAAACGAGGGTTAGGGCAAAAATCTAGGGGTAGGGGAGGTATTGGGACGGGCCCTAAGTTTAGCCTTTCTAGGCTGTAGGCCTATAGCCTAATGTTGTCCAAACGAATACATCCTTGTCATGTGTTGTTGTAGGCCTATTATAAGATATTGTATGTGGATGTAGTTAGGCTACTATGCAGGCTAATTTTCATAACTTTTTAACTGACCAAATGCACGCACCTAAAACCGGGAAACGGAAAAATATTGTCAACGCGCGGGGGGGCACGTTTTTATGTGTTGGATGGTGGGGGTACGCGAGCCGAGTCGGAATGTAGGCGGTGGTACACGGGGGGGAAAGTTTGGGAACCGCTGCCATAGATGATAAGATGTCAACGAGCAGGGAGATAATGAAGATCAGTAGTTCTACTCAAACTACTTGTGAACGTAGGCTATAGAAAATTGGTCAAATCTAGCAAGTAGGAAAGTTTAAGTGAATGACGTGAAAGTGAAAGTAAGACATTCTAAAGGCCAACGAAAGTTAATGTTGCTTTTGATAGTAGCCTACAAAGACTTGCAAAACTGGTGCTCTAAATAGCGATTCTGTTGTCTTTGAAAGGTTCTCTTATTGAAGCATTGAACTTCAATTTGGATTAACACCTGCTTTTACAAGGCGCAAGTATTTAGGCGCAGAATAGACGTGCGCTTTCAGGAGCAGTCTTTGTACATACCGTGGAATACATAATTAGGCGCTCTTTACTCTTCCCCTCCCATCTTTTTACGCTAAACTCCCACTTTCCCCTGGATCCTCCCATGAATGCCCACTAAAAGCGCAATTAGACATTTTCAGCTCCCGCGACAGGCAGAATGCGCTTTTACCTCATTGCGGCCTGTTTGTACATACCTCGCAATGATTTTAAACGCAAGTTGCGAAACAAATACGCCTGAAGTGGGCGCAAAAGCGTTAGTACATCTGGCCCTCAGTCTTTTAAAAATAATTGAAGCTCAGTTAATGTGGTACTGTATTTAAGACAAAGGTTGTCGCCATGCTCAGTCCTAAAATGTCTTATATATGTACATTTTTATATAATCAGCATGATCAGCGCCTTTGCCGAAACTACACGCTGTGCTTATTTTTTTATGTGGTATTTATCTCTGAAAGTTAGCTCAATGAGCGCCTTGATTTGGAGACTTTTTTTCTCCATTTTGTCAAGTCACAAGTGCAGTGGATTAGAGTAGGCAGGTCACGCAGCCCAACATGAGAGTCCACACAAAAAGCAGATTACAGAGCCACACTCCATCTTTAAACAGTGTCGGGCAGAAAAAGTGCTGCCATATAATATCCTCCCGTGTATTCCCTCTGCCAGTGCACTTCACACAGGTGATTTCAGCTGGTTTAGTGATTAAATGGTTGGACCCATATTTGTGGTAGGACTTTTACTCTCTGAAGCAAGGATAGCACAGTATAGCTATAGCTCAGGTAGAGAAGTCTTTGGGCAAACCAGAAGGTTGCTGGTTCGAGCTCGGCTCCTCCTGACCGTCTTGGAAGTGTCCCTGAGCAAGACGCTGAACCCCCAGACTGCTCCCTCCATCATTGGGCTATGAGGATGAGTGAAAATGGGTGATTGTGACGCATAAAATTGTAAAGTGCTTTGAGCGCTCAGATGAGTAATGTTCTTGAGGAAAGCTGAAACAAAAGAGGTATATTTGAGAGTCACTTCTTCACAAACAATGTAATGTAATGTTTATTGGACATCTGGTTAAACAGTTATACCACTGAACTGGCTGTTGTGGGTGATTCAAACCGGGTGTGAAAAAGCAAGAGGAGCTGCCATGATTCATTGGTCTAGCTTAATGGGAATTGATTCCATTTTGTTTTCCACTTTCATTAGGCCGAGTGAGGGACGCCTCAGGCATGCCATGCCCACCATATCTGATTCAGACAGAAGCACAATGGCTCTGAGTCTGTGCTGTACATGGGGAAGATGATGATGATGATGATGATGATGATTGTAGTATTAGTGATTACGATGATGGTTATTATGATAGTGATGATGTTTATGAAGAGATCCTGATATTGAGACTGCAGTTTTAGTGATGTTGGTGGTGATGGTGATGATAACCATGATGGTGGTGGTGGTTATTTTTGTGAGTATATTTCTGGGCTTTTATGCCTTTAATCAGACAGGACAATGAAGAGAGTGACAGGAAGCGAATGGGAGAGATGGGGTGGGGTTGGGGAATGTCCGGGGGCGCTTGAATCCGAATTACATATGAACGCTCTACCCACTTGCCCCATGGCACCCGCAGATGGTGGTGGTTCTGGCGGTGATGATGATAATGATGATGATGATGATATTCAATTAGGCTGTTACCTACTTTACTTTAACATATTCAACCAAGAGGTTCCTCATAGAATGGGCTATTAAAGGGGGATGGACAGTTCACATGAACAGATATCAGGAGTCTTCTCAGTCACAGACTGCAGTGCTAAATAATTTGGGAGTATCTGACGGCTCTCGTCTGTGAGACTAAATGGGAATTTACGCCACAAGGCATAGCCACGGGTGAAAGGTAAATTAATCAATTTACACTGCCTCCATCTCTGACATGACGTAACAATGTGTTTTTGTATGTGTACGCTTCACATGCACTAAAAAGTGAAGTGAAGCATAAAAATACGCTCTGGTCAGATGGAATATGGACGTGAGGTGTAATTGAATTTTATCTCTAACAGTGGATGTCACTGTCGGATGATAAAGATGATGATGATGATGAAGATAATGATCGCAAACATGAGCACTTAATTAATTAGTGTGTGTCTGATCCTGTTTTCATTTGCACTACTAAAGGTTGTAATGGACCACACTCACACGAGATAATAGAAGGCTTGTCTGAACAGCCTCATGTAGCGCGTGTGTGTGTGTGTGTGTGTGTGTGTGTGTGTGTGTGTGTGTGTGTGCGCACGAGTGTGAATGTTTGTGTGTGTTTGTGATAGAGAGAGATGATGGTTGTAAGGATGATAGTCTAACTTTGCCTATACAGTAGCTGTATGAGAATTACTGTGAGGGAGAACTAGAAGATGCACTCTGACCTGACGTATGTGTGTGTGTGAGAGTGGTTAGGGGGGTACAAAGAAAGTGGACAGTCTGACTTATTTGTGCGTGCATGGTGCGTGTGTACGTACGTGTGTGTGTGTGTGTGCACGAGGGAGGATGGATGCTCCAACTGGTTTGTGCTTGTGAATGAGAATGAGAAGATAGCCTGACTTACCTAATTGCTTTTTTAGATGTCATTGTAATCCTCTGACGTATTTCTGTGTGTGTGTGTGTGTTTGTGTGTGTGTCTCCCCAGAGACGAAGAGGAGCTGAGGAAGTCCTTCTCTGAGCTGGGTGATTGTCGTGGCAACTCGTCTTCGCGTGATGGGGACACTCCCCACTCTGGAGCTCTGCTCTACAAGAACGGCTTTCTCATCCGCAAGGTCCACGCCGACTGTGACGGCAAGAGAAGTATGCGTCACACCACGTCCTATGGCGTCACACACCACTAGCCCGTGCACTGACAAACGTATACCGGTACTCAACAAAATAGAAATGGATACAGATAAACACTTCTGAATGGATGTAAATGTGTAGGATTTTATCTACACACAGTAAGTCTTTGCAGTATACACTTATTATGACCGCCGCGCAGCGAAGCGGCGGTCATATAGGTTTAGTCAGTTTTTTTTTTTTTTTTTTTTTTTTCTTTTTCGCATGCCCAAATTTCCGTCAATGAGTCCCGGGACACTGAAAGACCGGGGTAGACGAAACTTGGTGGGCATGTAACCCCACGTGGATAGCATGGAACCATCGTTTTTCGTTTTGATCTGTAGCCCCCCCGCTGGACTGGACCCCCCGAAAGGAGGGAAGGGCAGACACAGTTTTCTGTGAATATCTCGAAAACCGTAGGGTTTAGGAGGACCATTTTTTTTTGTATGTTGATCTCAAGGGGCCATGTCAACCCATTCCATAACCACTCATTTCATGTATAGCGCCACCTAGTTAAACACAAAAAAGTAAAAATGAGGTGTTGTAATTGAAGGTATCTGTGACCTAACATAGTCAAAACTGCACGAAATTGGAAGTGTAGGATCATTATGACACCATCTGTATGCAGGCCAAGTTTTGTGGAATTCCGTTCATGGGGGGCCACACAATAAATTAATTTATGTTACTATACACCAACTGGCCTGTAGGTGGCCGGAGACAGTTTTATGTGAATATCTCGAGAACCGTAGGGCCTAGGAGGTCCACCTTTTTTATGTATGTTGGTCTTAAGGGGGCATGTCAACCCATCCCATTACCACTTATTTCATGTATAGCGCCACCTAGTTAAAAATTAAAAAGCAAAAAATTAGGTGTTTTCATCACAATATCTCTGGCTGACAAGGTCAAAACTGCACGAAATTAAAAGTGTAGAATCATTATGACACCCTCCAAATGCATGCCAAGTTTTGTGTACTTTCGTTCATGGAAGGCCTTACAATAAAATAATTTATGTGTACATTTAGTGACGTACACCAACAAGGATTCCCGGGACACTGAAAGACCGGGGTACACAAAACTTGGTGGGCATGTACCCCCACATGGATAGCATGGAACCGTCATTTTTCGTTTTGATCTGTAGCCCCCCCGCAGGACTGGACCCCCCGAAAGGAGGGTAGGGTAGACACAGTTCTCTGTGAATATCTTGAGAACTGTAGGGCCTAGGATGACCATTTTTTTTCGTATGTTTGCCTCCAGGGGTCATGTTAACCCATTTCATGTGCACACATGTGCACAAACAGATACACACACACACACACATACATTCACAGTAATCATACGTATGACACATACTCACACAGTAGACATATGTACGCTTGCATGCACAGGCACACACACAAAGCACGCACACACACACACACACACACACACACACCCCCACACACATAACATAAACATAACACAAACAATCAAGAATTTCTCAGAATTATGAACAGGCAAGATGGAGGTGGGGTTGTATAAAATTAATTTTACATGTGAAATCTATGAACTAATCATATTTTGGTACTTGTTGTCTAGCAGATACCAGTGAGAATTGAGTGTGGATAATGCAATTTAGTGAGACAGTTAGAATCATATAGGCCTTTCAGCGTGATTTCTTTTTGTGAAAAAAATGTGCTGGACTGGGCGGCGGTCATATTTTGTACCGCTCTGCGGTACATCTAGTTCTAAATCAATCTTTAATGGATATGTCGGCATATGTCACATTTCTAAATAATGGGACCTAATATAAATGTCAGGCAAAGTGCAAAGTTGGGCAATGAGCAAAGTGTCTCTTGCATGGTATGACATGTGGGAGCACTTAGCTGACCCACCAAGAATTGTGCTTGTGGTATTAAATTAGTAAAATAGATTTGGCCAAGTTATTGAATTGGCTTCAGGTACAGACTTTAGACTTTGCACTTTGCTCGACAGTACATTTAAAATAAGGCCCCCAATGTATGTTCCCACATATACAGCATCATTTACACATCCAACATATTTGCTCTTAATCTGAAACCCATACAGAAAAATCTGATGCTGTATGCATGTTGCTTAGAGTATAGACATTGGTGTGTATACTGTATATTTGCGTTTGGTTTTGTGGTAACCCAGCATGATGACAGTCATGAAAGGTGTTTTAACACACACACACACACACACACACACGGCCAGCTGTTAGTGTTGTGTTGTGTTGCTGCCTAGTCTCCCTGTATTAAAACACTGCAGTGGGAATCTATAGCACGAGGCAGGAGCCAGGAAGACGAAGAGATGTATGACTTTAACTAGGTTACCTCCTTAATGAATACATTAAGTGTGACAGCACAGGGTTTGTGCAGCCTTCAAGACTTTTTTCCACTTTTTGGGAGGACCTCAGATGATGAAGTGTGGCTGTGGATAACTGTGGATATAGCTACTAGATATTAACATACATTTACAGCAGTGTGTTTATTATGTATTAGGTATTTAGTATTTAAAAAAGGTCTGACTTTTTTTTTAAACCTGGTTTTTAAAGTTCTTGGTTATGTCATTGATGTACAGTATAAATATAAACCATAGACTGAATAGGTATAAAAATGTACTCTGTTTCTGAAAAGCATCACCCTTGTTCCTACAATCCTTTCGTGTTGTGTTTTGGTTCTTGTTCTGTCAGCGCCACGTGGGAAGAGAGGATGGAAGACGTTCTATGCGGTTCTAAAGGGTGCAATCCTCTACCTGCAGAAGGTGAGTCTTACTTCTCCAGGTGTGTGGTGCAATTCCACGCAAAACTCGGATCACGTCACGTCGATAACGCAAACTAAATACCATTGCATTGTGTTGCCATTATGGATGTGACAGTTTTGCACGGAATTGTCCTGTGGTAAAGGCATGAGCATAGACAGTCAGCCCTCACTGTCACAAAAAGAAAGAAAAAACATGATGGCCCCATGCTCTGTTCATGTTGCTTTAAAAGTACAGGGAATAACAGGGAATAACACTAATCCAGATTAAAAGAGTACTTCAGTGAAAGTCTCTTTTATAGTGACTCAATGAAAAGAGCTTTTATAGTCTCGGCCCTTTAATGTTTTCATCCTTGGGTCTCTTGTCAGGGAAGATCCAGGGAAGGTAAGAGCACCTACTAAGCATGTTTGGGAGGAAATACCTAGTGTGAGTGGAGACTCAGCTTTTTGGCTGGTGGTCAGGTGTATGTGCTCTCCACTCGGTGGGGCAACAGGAGGGCAGTAGCACAGCTTGCAGTGGACTCCTCTTTGGACCAGAGGGCATTTTCATCAGGGTGTGTTTTTACTGAAGCGCTGGCATCGGCCCGACCTTCCATATGGATGGGCCGTCTTGGCCTTGGCCACAGGTTGGCACGGGTTGGCATAGGTTGGCATTGACACTGGCAGGGCCAGTGAGTTTGGTCAGCGGTTACGTGTTGGGCCGGACGCGTGACCATGATGTCATTTGTGCCCCACCCCAACCCCTGAGTGGTGCCACAGCCGTCCAGACATGAGGTCATCGGCTGGGCTCCGTGAACAGACAGGGTGTACTGCTGTAACCTCTGATGGGTTTAAATCATGCCAGAGATGCGTCAAGGTCAGGGTTCAGAACATACTTTATGGGACTTCCAGTGTGGTCATTATGACCATCGTCATCATCACAATCAGCTCCATGAGATGGTCATCTAGAATTCTTCTCGAGTGAATGAAAAGCAGCCAGCAATTGCTCAACATCTATAGTCTAATACATCTAAACTCCATCAGGACTGTTGGGAAACAATCAGTGTTGGGAACGTTACTTTAAAAAAGTAATTAGTTATAGTTACTCACTACTTGTTCCAAAAAGTAACTGAGTTAGTAACTGAATTACTCTATGATAAGAGTAACTCGTTACCAGGGAAAGTAACTATTTGCGTTACTGTTAAAAAAAAAGTTGCTATATGTCAAAGAATTTGGATTTTTTTGAGCAGTTTTGAAAAGCCAGTTGAAATTAGTAGAACAGACAGGTGTTTGTAGGCTACATAACTTTCGATATTTATTAGATAAATAGATAGATAGATAGATAGATAGATAGATAGATAGATAGATACTTTATTGATCCCCAAGGGGAAATTGTACATCGACAGACCTACGGTTGACTTCTCTGGTGGAGGGGGGCTATCGGTGTTTTTGGCCACTAGCGTGTGTGAGATGCCTCATTAAATTAGAGTTGCTTACAACGGATGTCGACAAAGTCTTCGCTCCTGGACATAATGTACACATTACATGCATGTTCTTGCCTTTGACCACAATAATTTTTGAAGTAGTGCTTATATCTCCACCTTGAAAATGCCAACTTTTCATCGGATTGCTCCTGACCTCTGCTGTTTCATCGAATCTCTACTTTAGCTGTTGCGTGTGTGTGGCGCGTGTGCTGGCAAGTGTGTAAAAAACACTGGCTCTGATTGGCTATCATGAAACATGACTCTGCCTTAGCCAATCCTAATCGCTTACGTCGTTATTAATCCACCTCCTCACTAGCTGTGAGCCAGGGGTGCGTTCGGATTACACGGTTTATTCAATCAATGCAAAGTAAGTAACGCACCGCATTTAACGTCCAGTAACGTTAACGGCGTTGTAACGTTGTAAAAAGTAATTAATTAGATTACTCCGTTATTGACAAATTAACGCCGTTAGTAACGCCGTTATACTTAAACGCCGTTACTCCCAACACTGGAAACAATATCCAGTTAATAGGTTGTTGAGAGGGTAAGAAAATAGAAAATAGTCAGACAAATAAAGGCCCATAAATGAGTAGGTGTGTCCAAACTTTTGACTGGTATTGTGTAAACAAACATATTCTCTCCCATTCATATGCATGGTATATCTCTTCCCATATCCTTCCCTGTGTGTGTGTGTTTGTACATGCGTATGTCTGCGTATGTTTGTGTGTGTATGAGTGTGTTTGTACGTGCGTGTGTCTGCGTATGTGTGCGTGCGTGTGTGTGTGTGTCTTTAGGGTGAGTACAGGCCGGATAAGCAGCTGTCTGAAGAGGACCTGAAGAACGCTGTGTCCATTCACCACTCCCTGGCCGTACGCGCCACCGACTACAGCAAGCGGCCCAACGTCTTCTACCTGCGCACCGCCGACTGGAGGCTTTACCTCTTTCAGGCCCCGTGAGTCTCGCGCGCGCGCGCACACACACACACACACACACACACACACACACACACACACACACACACACACACACACACACACACACACAGGTGACCAAATGTCTTCTACCTGCCTGACTGGAGGCTTTACCAGAGACTTTCTAATGAGGAGACACAGCACTCAAAAAATACTCCATAGAAATGCATGGGGTTAGTTTGTAACGGCAATATGTCAGTTGTCTACACATATTCCACCCCTTCCACGGCAAAACGTCCACATGTGAATACATTGAGCCAGTCATGTGTTGTGTTGTGAATATATTGTGCCAATCATTTGGTGTGTTGTGAAGACATCGTGCCAATCATATGTTGTGACCTCACCACTGGAGCAAGATTGGTATCGTGAAGCCTTGCACATGCGCATTTCTGACAAAATAGATGCCGATAAGTGCCAAAAAAGCGTTGCAATATGGCCGCCGAGTGGAGGGACTCGCCTAAAAGGACTGGCTTTACCTCCTTCACCTCTTTTACCGCTTGCGGTATGAAATTCAGGAGTCAAAGAGTTTTCAGGCAGAGTCGGTGGTCGGTCAGAAATCTCAGAGCCTTATTCAGCTTTATTTACGGCACCGGAGACTTGCGTCATGTGGCTAACAGGCGCAGTCTGCTGTTACAATACAAAAGGGACTTCTTATACCCTTCTGACAGGCATTACATCTCCATTACTGGTATGTCAACCATTTTACGACCTCATTACCTTACCCATCAGCTATATCTATAAGGATGTATCCCCTAACGACCGACATCCAGGGAATCTAGTCAAGATTGACCCCAAGGCAGTAAATGAGCCCAGGGCGCCAACTTTCTGAGAGTAAGCCTGACAGAACCTTCTCCAAGGCCCATACAGAAGCGGCATGCTTCCACAAACACCTTGAACAGACATTCCACAGATGTTGGCCATCATTTTTTTCTCTCCGTTTCTGCTTACTTGTACATTTCCATGTTTAACTTGCTCACAAACAACCCCAAAAATGTAAATGGATGAATATAGATCACACATATATGGCACTACTTTTTAAGGCTAAAAATGTCTTCCTACACTCTTTTGAGACACACTGCATTCTCACTGCACACTCTCCCTCTGCATTTTAGCCATATATCTATGTATGGGTGCATAGATCTATTAATTGTGTCCTTTTATATTTTCACAAACTATTAATTGTAATGACAATGTAATGTTTATTGATATGGTTGTATGTTTTTATTCCACACACACACACAACGCACACAAACACAATACACACATATACATGGCATATTTACATAGTGTTTATTACACAATGTTCATTAATATGCATGGTCCCTATCAAATAAACCAATAAACAATAAAACATACATACACACACACACACACACACACACACACACACACACACACACACACACACACACACCTACAAAGCAAATGGAAGCACTTGCCTGCGGGAGGGAAAAGTCTCTCTCCCACAAACACACACACACACACATACATACATACACACACACACACACACACACACACACACACACACACACACACACACACACACACACACACACACACCTACAAAGCAAATGGAAGCACTTGCCTGCGGGAGGGAAAAGTCTCTCTCCCACACACACACACACACACACACACACACACACACACACACACACACACACATACAGTATCTACCTTCAAAGCAAATGGAAGCACTTACCTGCAGCAGTAAAAAGTCCTACTGTACATACACACCGCCGCCGACTTGAGCTTCCAAAGAAGCTCGGGTCACCCTGTCAAGGACGCTTGTCAAAAAAGTACAGGGAAGCTTTGGACACTTCTTTGGGTCGCTGAACCGCGTCATAGCTCATTACCATAAAGTTGACTGACTTTCAACTTTCTGCTTGACGCTCAAGTCGCTCAAGACGCCCAAAACGCGACACCGACGGATTTGTCGCTTCTTGCAGCTGAGAGAAGCCGGCTTCCATTGAAAATGAATGACTTCCTGAATCTTTGGAAACTCAAGTCGGCGTCGGTGTGTACGTACAGTAAGTGACAGATTAGACAAACAGACTGGTGGTGGTCCTGTAGTTTAATGTTTTAAAGGTCTGCAGATAACACACACACACACACACACACACACACACACACACACACACACACACACACACACACACAGAAACACACGTCAAACACACACACACACACACACACAGTTGAGAGCAATCGTGGGTATTTACCTGCAGGAGGGGAAAAGGTCTGAGTGACAGATAGACAAACAGACCGGTGGCATTAGTTGAGTTTATTGCTCAGGAGCTCTGGAGGATTTTGTTATAGCCTTAGGGATCCACCCTGTTCTATAGGCCTGTGTGTTTGTGTGGGTGGGTGCGTGCCTGTGTTTGTGTGTACTCATTTATACATGGGTTTTCAAATGTGTGTGTGTGTCTGTCTCTCTCTCTCTCTCTCTCTCTCTCTCTGTGTGTGTGTGTGTGTCTGTATCTGGGACAATGCGAGCTGCAACTGGAGCAGAGCATGTGGTCCTGTGGGAGTAGTGCATGCAGTACTTCATCTGCAGTCAGTTGGATTCACACTCTCTCACACACACACATGCGCGCACACAGGCACACACACACTCTATTTCTTTCTCTCTCTCTCTCTCTCTCTCTCTCTCTATCTATCTCTCTCTATCTCTCTCCCTCTCTCTCTCTTGCTCTCACACACAAACACACACACACACACACACACACACACACTCACACACTCTCTTTCTCTATCTCTCTCTCTCTCTCTCACACACACACACACACACACACACACACACACACACACACACACAAACACTCAGATGCACTCATACTGTATGCACACAGGTGTGTGTGTGTGTGTGTGTGTGTCCTCTCTCTCTTTTGTGTGTATGTAACTGTTCTGTCAGAGGCTTCTCCTTGCTGTTTATTGGCCATTAAAATACTTCCTCCCATCAAACGAAAGATTCTGCCAGAGACGTTAACACTTGCCTTTAGTTGTCATAATCACCAATTAGAGAAGATATATGTTATAGAGTGTTAGTGCTAATTATTAAACCTGTGTTTGTGTGTGTGTGTGTGTCTGTGTTTGTGTACGTCGGGTGCGGGTGCGTGTGTGTGTACATTTAACTCACAGGAACGCTGAGCAGATGCAGTCTTGGATCACCCGCATCAACACAGTGGCGGCCATGTTCTCAGCCCCGCCCCTGCCTGCAGCCATTGGCTCCCAGAAGAAGTTTAGCCGGCCCCTTTTACCAGGCGCCGCCTCCAAGCTCACACAGGTAAGCACTTTATGGGCCCTATCTCGGCAATCTAAAACGCATGGTCACTCGCGAGTAGCTTAGGGGTGTGTCCAGTCCACATTGTGGGTGGTTTTGTTATCAAACGTTATAAAACGTCGGATGCCTGGCGCAACAGGGCGGTGTGTTTTGAGCGTAACATCCTTTAAACCAATGAAAATGAGATCTGTCATTCCCTTTAACAGCAAGCAGCGCAACTTCAAACAGCGCATCGGTATTTTGATAGTCAGCGGCGCATTTTAAGCAATCTACTTGCATGCGAGACCATATGGAACTGGTATTCCACTAAACTATGCTTTACTAAAACCTAGCTCTGCAGAGTATCGCCTACACATATCTGCACTCGTCTATTATTTGAACTCATTGGCAAAGTGAAACTAACTTCAATGTGGTGTCATAGTCAACAAAAAACAGTTATACACAGTTAATTACTTTCACTATTGACTGACAATGGATTACCATCGAAAAACAGCCTGAAAAAAACACTTACCCCAATAATATTCAAATGACTGAATAAAAAAACCTAAGGACATTTATCCTTTTAGATAATGCGCCAAGCAGAGGCGGACAGAGTACACAGCTTCATTACTTGAGTAAAAGTACAGATACCCTTTGCTAAATTTTACAGTCAGATGTCTACTTAAGTAAAAGTACTGAAGTACTTGTTTTTAAAAGTACTTGAGTATCAAGAGTACAAGAGTAGCCTACATGTTCTAAATATTGCATTACTACTGCCACAGTGCTTAAATTTCTGTACAGATACGTCCTACATGGAGTTATGAAAAATGATAATGTTAATACCTTGGAGAATGTAAAATGAATTGGAAGTAAAATCAAGTCATTTTCATCTTTTTACCATGTTGCCAGGGATGGGCAGTATTATACATATTTCAAATACAAAATACTATTTTGTAATTCAAACACTTGAAGCGAAAACTATCATTAACTTGTTCAGAAAATTGAAATAGTCTGGCGAGGTGGGGCCACAGATTGGCACATTCCCGGGATGGACCTGCTGCGTCTTCGTCCATGGTTTTGTCTCTTATCTAAATCTGACCATGGAGTTGACTAAGCTAAAGGTGATTGCTGATAGGCTGTCCCAATCAGTCGCGCCTGCACAATCCAATCACGTTTGAGAGGGAAACAACAAATTGAGGGTTTCCGAGATTTTTCTTTTTACCTTTTTTTTTTTAGAAGTAACGGGTACTCACGGTTATGGATAGAAATGTAGTGGAGTAAAGAGTACAATATTTGCCTCTCAAATGTACTTGAGTAAAGTCATGAGTACTCTCCAAAAATGATACTCGAGTAAAGTACAGATCCCTCAAAATTGTACTCAAGTACTGTACTCAAGTAAATGTACTCCGTTACTGTCCGGCTCTGGCGCCAAGACCACACCTTAGGTCGTTAATGGCCACATCCCTGAGCACATTGTTCAATAAAAGAGTGTATGTTAGGAATACGCTTTGCGTCATGATAACAATACACTTTGCGCTGAGTTTTAGATCACCAAGATAGAGGCCCATATGTCTCTAAACTGAAGTAAAATGAGTGAGTGTAAAGTAAAGTCGTGAAAAGTGAGTGATTTAGCAGGTGCTTTCATCCAAAGCAAAAGGTACAGGCTCTGTGCATGCAACATTCAGGCTCTGGTTTCAAACATTGGCTGACTGCTTCTTAGGTGGTGACACTGCCTTTGCCCAACCTGAATCTGAATAGAAATGGAAGCTCTTAAGTTATGAAAAGTGAATCTGCCTTATGAATGTAGGATTATATGATTGCAATGGAAGGTGACCCACGAATTGCACAAGGAAGAAGTAACCGATAAAGTGTAATAATTGAGTACATTACTTACATTGATTACTTACATTTTTACCTGGCTTCATAAGACTTTTTAAAGATGTACTCCAGCCATTGGTTGAATCCTAAGAAATTTTGCTTTTCATGAAAAAATCCCTTAATGACCTTGAAACGGTTTGTATGCATCTCTACTCCCCCTGCCTGATCTCTGATGTGGGGAGCTAATTGGCCCCTCCCCTGACACTGTATACAACTTCACCTACTTGACAACTCGGTTTTGAAATGGTTAACAATGTTATGCTAATGTAGGATAGCTAACTCTGACGTGTTGCTTTGCTTACTTTGTAAAACAGAAGACTGGGTTCCATCAATTGTCACATAACAATGACGGGCTGTTCTGATTCATTATTCTGAAACATCAACTACTGCACTGCCCATCCAAACCAGAAATATTGAGCCATAGTGTTCACTGCTTATTTCTCCCATGGACAGTGATGTGCGTGATGGTCACATGTTATGACTGTGGATGGATGAGCTGTCATAGGTAATGATGGCTTAATGTGTCCGTCAGCAGGACTGATACAGAGAGAATGATCTTCTATTGTGAATAGTCCACTCATATGTGACCCTACACAGTGAGACCACTGTCAAATTTTTTCAATTGCTGGATATTGGCTTAGACAAAATCAGTCAAAATTCAGAGGTACTAAGTCAATATTTGGAGATATTTAGTCAAAATGTTGAGATTTTGAGATACTACAACACAGTACAAAGAATGTACCGGTAACCTACAGCTCAAGGAATGTAACACCTCTCCTGTGTATATCTGAAAAAGAGAAACTGTGGATCGATAAACTGTCATACAGTAGATGATGATGATAATGATTGCTTTGTCTGGATTCAATCTAGAGTCTGTCAGTGTGTCTCTCAGTGGTGGATGTATGATGGGGCTGAGAGAGAGAGAGAGAGAGCACAGATGGGTACATAGGCAGGTAGATGGGCAGTGTAGCCTCCAGGAATGTCAGGGTCGTACCGTTCAAGCAAAATGGCTCCTAACTCCTCTTCCACCCCACTGACACTACAACGTACGTCACATCACAGCATTCATACCAACTGGGATGACATGACACTGACGTCTGGACAAAAACTGTGGGGTTGAGTTTATTAACTACTGCTCGCTTCCTCTCTCTCTCCTAATCTCTCTCTCTCTCTTCATCTCTTTCTCTCTCCATCTCTCTTTCTTTCTCTCTTCATCTGCCTCTCTGTTGTCTTCTCTTTCCATTGAAATGAAATGACTCCTCCTGTATTGCTTGTCTGAAGACTCGTTTGTCACGTAAACACACTTGTCATTGCTGTGTGTTCAGTGCCCTACAGATACATGAAATAAGATACCGTCAACCCCAATGTGTATGGCTCTGTATCCCCTAACTGTCCTTAACCATCTTTTTCTCTTGATATTTCGATGCGTCTTCACGCCTCGTGACAATGAAATTGCTTTGGCCCTTTGGATGTATAACAAAAGTGTGTTTGAACAGATGATTGGCATGAGGATGTAGTAGATATATGAAATTAACTGACTCTGTCTGAAAACTCGTTTGTGATGTAAACACACACCTGTCAAGTGTGTGTTCAGTGAAATGAGATACCATCTAGCTTTATGCTCACTCGCTTGTTCACTGTACAGTCATTTGAGTGTCTGTGGTCTCTCTCTCTCTCTCTTTCTCTCTCAGGAGGAGCAGATGCAGGCTCATGAGGCTCGGTTCCGCGCCATCACCAGCGAGCTTGTGGAGCTGCGCTCCTATCCACCTGACCGCAAGGTCAAAGGTCGCGAGCTTGAGGAGTATCGCCTGCGAGATGAGTACCTAGAGTTTGAGGTGAGAAACAAGCCTCTTTTTCTCTATTTGGAAGAAGGAAGCCAATCGGAAGGCTGCCATGATATGGTCAATTTGTCCATAAAGGAAGCAGATCATTAAGGTCTTCATTAAGAAGACCATTAAGATGCCAAAGTATCTGTATGAAGTGTATATTAAGTTTAAATGCATTTTCGAGGGTTTAACATTGTTTTATGTACTCTGGGCAAACTTCCAGAGTAGATTTAAGCAGTGGTCCAGTGTTTACTCTGAAGTGCAGCCTTTAGCTGGCATGCTACATTTAAATTGATGTTACTAGCACAGCGGCTCGTACAGTATGCGATTTAAATATCTTCTCTTCTCTTTGCCCCCCTCTCTCTGTTTTTCTCTTCTTTTGCCATCCCCTTAAACTGTCTTTCCCTCTCCTCTCCTCTGTCTCCTCTCTTTGATTCTCTCGTTCTCATCTTTACCTTCAATTTCTTTCCCTTCCCCTCTTGCATTTCTCATCTTTCTCTTCTCTGTCCATTCTCTCTCCTTTTCTCCTTCCATCCCTCTCTTTCTCTCTCCCTCTTTTTCATTTCTTCTCTGTCCATTCTTCCGCCCTCCATACCCCTCTCTCTCCCTCCATCTTCATTCTCTTTCCTGTCCATACCTTTCGCATGCCTCTCATTCTCTCACTTTTTCCTTTCCTGCCTTCCTTGATCTCTCTCTCTCTCTCTGTCTCCCCCCTTTCTGTTCATTCCCTTGATCTTACTCCCCCCCCCCTAATTAGAAAACGCGCTATGGCACCTACATGATGCTGCTGCGCGCTAAGCTGCGCAGCGGTGAGGAGGACCTGTCCGTGTTCGAGGCCCAGCTCCTGGAGGAGGGTGGCCTCCAGCGCACCCACTCCAGCCCCACCCTGCAGGACTGCAGCCTGGCCAGCAGCATCCGCGACCCCCCCAGCAAGGCCAGCGCCATCACCACTACCACCGCCGTGGACGTGGCCGAGGGCACCAACGCTGGCGCGACGGCCACTACTACCACTCATGCTACTACCGGCGCCACCGGTCACTCTAGCGCCGCCCAAGTGGCTGGCGGCGGTAGTGGCAGCAGCAGCAACAACAACAAGCGTAACGAGGGCCAGAGGCACAGCTACCGGCAGGCCGTCAAGAAGTGAGGCGGAGGGGTTGGAGGGCGCGGGAGGGGGGAGCAGGGGTGTGGCGGCACAGGTGGAGGGGAGCGTCTAGGTGCCCCCCTGCCTGCCCCCTTCCCCCCCCACCTGGTGGTTTTTTCATTTACGAGAAGGGTGAATAAGAGGTGGGAGGAAGTGAGGGAGCGAAGGGGTTTAGGGGGGGCGGGAGGGAGGGAGACGGTTGATTGGTGGTAGGGGTTTGGTGAAGCTCTAACCCCCTAGCGTTCCTCGTAGCCTCTTTTCGCTCTCGGCTGTGCCGGTGTGGCCGGTAGACGTGGCAGCAGCCCGTGGACTTGGCACAGACACTTGGTGGTGACAGCTGGGACTCCTGGCCGGGCATGGAGCAGTGGCAAAGCATTCTGGGATGTTACCGTGTTTGGGTTTTTTTGTTGTGAGAATGAGACCGAGGAAGAAGGAGAGAAAGAAAGAGGAAGAGAGAGGAAGAGAATGTGCCCTGAACAGAAGAACTGACATGCCGAAAGTTGATGCATACACACACACACACCCACACACAGACACACACATATACACACACACACACACACACACACACACACACACACACACACACACACACACAGACACACACACAGACTCCTTTTTCACATCCTTTATTTCAGGAGGTTTTGTTTTCACCACTTTTCTGATTTGGGACCAAACATCTCTCACATCTTTAGGACATTTCATCTCCAGTGAGAATTGATGACTCCTTAGTCATCCATTGGAGTTTAGGCACCGTAAGAGACATAATGGGATGGTGTTTCCATGACTCCATGTGACATTTTCACCTGGGTGGAGGAGAGTAGTGGGGCAGTGGAGGTGGTTACCATGGAATCCCCTTTGGTAATGCAGGGTACCACGTATTTCACATTCCATGACTGAGGGCAGACCCATCATGTGACCCTGTGTGGTATGAGCGTGTGCCGAACTCACTCTGTGACACTCCGCTCTGGGAGACGCACACAGGAGCGTGGCATCACCTTATACTGAAGGATTGTGGGTAGCTCATCAGCAACCAATCACATTGCTTCTCCACCACTGCCAAGGCCAAAAGAGGAAGAGATGGCAAGAGAGATGGGGATGGAGAGGGCAAAAGAAGAGGGAGTGAGTTCTGACATGCAGTATAAATCATTATAAAAGATTGAGGTACGATTTAGTGTGTGTGTGAGTGTGTGTGAGATGGAGGGATGCCACTTATGGTTTAGTGGGTGTATGCCCATGGTGTTTGGTGCCCTCAAACACCATGCCCTCTCCAGAACCTCTGCCCTGTAAGTGTGCCTGCACCCTGGCCTCTAGTCAGAGTTTGTAGAATAGAGTTGTGTTTTCTTTCTTTCTTTCTTTCTTTCCATTATCGGATCTATGACTTTCTTTGTATCTTTCCTTTCTTATTTCTCTATTTCTTTCTATCTATATTTCTTTCTTTCACTCTCTCTCTCTCTCCCTCTCTCTGCATGTGTTTTGACAGGCATGCCTGGCCTATGCTTTGCTTTATTTCGTGTGTGAGGAAGACATTTTTATCCCCTTGACAAAACATGCAGTGGCTTCAGAGGCTGTGTGTTTTCTGAGATCACTTAATGTACACATAGTCACACAAACTCATATGTGCACACACACACATACACACACTCACACAAACTCTTACTCACACACACGCACACACACACACACCCACACACACACTCATACACACACACACACACACACACACACTCTCTGTCTCTCTCTCACTCTCTCTCTCTCATACACACACACTTACACTCTTTTCTAGGCCTGTCCCTTCTCAGTCCAGTGGCCAGCCACTACTGGAGTGAAAAGCCTACAGTGTCGTTCACCCTCATCCGACAGACTGAATGTTTCTTTTTTTCATCTGTGCTGTCTGTTCTCCTTCTGGTGTGAAAGATGACCCTCCCACCCCCCCTCTCTGCCACTAGTTAATGTCATGTCTGTGTATGATCTGTGATATAAAAACTACAAGGGTATATGTTTTTATTGCTACTTATGGAAATGAAGACTATATCAATTATACACCTGCCAGTTGCAATATTATGCTTATATTGTATGACCACACATCAGTATACAATATATATGTATATGTAGTAGGTACAATAGAGTGCAACTTGCTAGAGGTATTATAGATTTGACATTCAAAAAGGAGGCAAGTTGAAAATCAATGTGTTTTGTATCTTGCAGTAACCTACTGTTAGGTTAAATATAGAAGAACAAATCAAGACATTTATACTTTAAACCCCATCGGCCCTGTTTTTGTTTGTTTGTTTTTGTCTTTCTGGAAGCTATTTCTTTCGGTTTCTGTCATATCCTCTGGAGGTGCCAGTATCAAATCACTTGCAGGTTTAGTATATTTCCCGTTTCTGTTGAACACGGTCACATTTTCAGCTGTTAATTAGGTGAAGAATGAGGATGACATGAACTAAAAAAGATTTCTTCATGTGGCCCTTGTTTAATTCCAATATGAGTCTGAGCATCTTTAAGCACTCCACACGCATCACATGAACGGACCATGAGAGAGTTTCAACTATGGCAGTCAATGAAGAGACAGGAAAAACAACTTCATTAAACAGCAACTTTGCTATCCTATAAATTGTAACACTCATAGAAAAAAAAAAGACTTGGGCTTCCACGAAGCTCTGTACTTTCTTTGGCTTCTTTATTGCACTACCACTTATTTAAACATGGCACACACAATCCAACAGGGAGTTTTGATCTGAAGGATAATTTCAGATCATTTGAAGTTACGGGGCGTAACTTATGTTTTGGAAGGCCGTGCATGTGTGTTGCGGTTGTTGTGAGATCCACGGAGTAAGGACTCAGACATAAAGCCATGTCTCCACTCAGGCCCTTGGATGTCAAAAGGCAGTCGCAATGCCAACTTTATACCAGCAGAGGGCAGTGGAGAGCACGTTGTGTTTTTCACCCATAACGCCGCCCATAACCTTCAGTTTCTGAGCCCTCCAGAAGTGGCATGGCGTGGGATCCACCGCAGCTGAATCTGGTATGAGCCCTGATCCGAACCAAACCACACCGGGTGTGTGTGTGTGTGAGGGGTCCGGATGTGTTCCAGATTCTGATGCTGTTCAGAACATCGTATTCCTTCCCCACATCAAACAATCAGGTGTGAGCAACAGACTGTGGCAGGTAAAATAGCCATGTGCTTGGGAATAACTCGGTGTTCAGAACATCTCTGTTTCTATGTTAGGAAGAACTCTTGTCTGACTACACTGGTGTCCACACTTGGAAAAAAAGGCATGTTTGAGGCTGTGAAGAGGTGAGTGGATGATGCAATTGTATGATTGAAGATGAAGATGATGATAATGACTATGAAGAAGAAGAACATTATGATGATGATAATTATGAAGATGATGGTGATGATAATAACTATGAAGAAGATCAAGATAACTACTAAAACTACTGATGATAATGATGATTTGCCAAGGTGGCGATGAAGATGATAATCATGACAGCACACACTGACAGCAGGTGGGTGAGATGGTGACCTGCCTCCGGTGTGGCCCTGACCAAACCCAAACCCTGCAGATATCAGCACAATCAGGCTTGTGGTTTTGTTTGAGCACTGCGCCAGGCTTCTGTGTACTAGAACTTAAGAGAAGAGAAGACTAGAAGGATGATGAACACTCTCTCTCTCTCTTTTCTCTTACTCTCTCTTTGTCACACACACACACAGAGTTCAGAGTTTTCCTTTGAATCTGGGGAGAGAGAGGGGGGTGTTGAATGCTCTGCAGAGGTGTTGTAGAACAGTTTCAAACACAATAGGTTTATACAAAAGACTAGGAGGACTGTGGGTTTCTCATATCTATTCACCCACCTACACCTCTCCTCTCTTTTTCTGCCTCCTTTTTCTTTCTGTATCCATTCTTTCTCCTCATCGTGTCGTTGTCTCTTTCTTTCTTTCCTGAAACAGTAGTGGTTTTGTCTTGCTTTATCTACTAGTTTTTTTTTTTACTACAGATATTACACCATCACATCCTGCACGTTCAGGATGCTTTTCCCTTTTGGCTTCAGTATTGTGGTTTTTGTCATGGTTGGGCTACTTGGAGTCAGTATTGACTGTTGTTTAGGGGAATGTTTTCATGAATGTTCAGAGTGCCAGATGACATTTCTGGGTATGTGCTGTTTGGGTTTATAAAGAGACACCCAGAATGTTCTTGGTAAACCGCGAGATGGAGTATCGTCCGAACCTCAACCTCCAAATCTCAGTGTATTGTTTGTAGAACCAATTTCCTGTAACAATGTTCTCTTTTTTCGTTCTTTATCTTTTTCTCACTGAATGTGAGTATGTGTTGCTAAGCACTCTGGGTTCTTAATTCTCTCTTCCCTGTCTGTGACATCATAATGCAGCTGCAGGGTCTCCATGGCATCCATTCCGTTTGCATGGAAACCACCTGGCCACTGGTTCAGCGCTGTGCTTCTGAAATGGAGACTATTATGACATGGCATCTGATCCATTTCTTGCCAACATCTGAATGTTACAATGTATATACCAAGCATGAAATATTATGATCTGCTTTCCTTTGTATGTTATGTTTAGTGTGTTTGAAAAAGCAGGCTTATATATTCCTATTCTTTGTTTTGTTAATGTCATGTTTTGATTATAGGTCTGACTTTGGGGATGGGGGAAGGGGGGGGGGGTCTGCTATCTAAAAGCTGTTTTCTATGCTTATGTGTCCTTCACCATGCCGACAATGCACTTAATGACTGTGACATGATGTTTATTTTCCAGTGTTCTTTTGTTTTGTGTTTCTCTTTTCGTTTTTATTTATTTTTATTTTTTGTTTGTTTGTTTCACTTTGCCACCAATGAAATGGTGGTTTTGTATGTTTCAGCATCCTGGCTCTATAATCATTTAAAGCTTGTAAAAACGGACTTGTATGAGAAAGACTTGTTTGTATATGAGCTTTTTTGGTGGGGAGGCATAGAGAAAAAAAGTCTAATAAAAATATAATTGTACAACCCATTCGTGGATCATTGCTTCCTTCAGAAATTATTTTTGCCAGAGCACACTCAGTAGTACACTGGTTAAAAAATACACTGGTACAAGCAGAGAGATCATTGCCCACATATTGTGCCACATATATGACCATGCAGCATAGCTAGAAGGAAGGACACATGCTGATGACATGTCTGATTTAGTGCAAGTCAGTGGATGAAAGCATCTGTGATTGTACACATTTCTGTTTGACATTTATTCACTTCAATCACAGCACTGTTTAAATATTTGGATGATTAAACCATTTCCTGTTCTTCAGGTGGCTTCAACCCCACTGTCTAAACAGATGCATGTGGGTCATTTGAAAAACTGCCTGCGGCCCCCATGCACTGAATTCAAGCCACAGTGTGAAGACAGTAAGGCAATTCATGTTATGGGGATGTTTCTCAGTGGTGTTGGACCTATTTATCGCACACCAGAGATCATGGATCAGTTTCAATACATGAAAATATTTGAAGAGGTCATGTTGTCTTATGCTGAAGAGGAGAGGCCTTTGAAATGGGTGTTTCCAACAAGACAATGACCCAAAACACACCAGTAAGCGAGCAAAGTCTTGGTTCCAGACTAACAAGATTGACGTATATGGAGTGGCCAGCCCGATCCCCAGACCTCAAGAAAACTTATGGGGTGACATCAAAAATGCTGTTTCTGAGGCAAAACCCAGAAATGCAGAGGAATTGTGGAATGTAGTTCAATCGTCCTGAGCTGGAATACCTGTTCACAGGTGCCAGTAGTTGGTCAACTCCATGTACAGTAACACAGATGTGAAGCAATTCTCAGAAATAATGGTAATGCAACTAGATATTAGTGCAGTGATTTAAAGTAAAGCTGTGGGGTGGTGGTAGTGTAGTGGTTAAGGAGCTGGGCTAGCCTGCAGTAGCCTGAAAGTTGTTGGTTCAATTCCCGGCTTCCACCGTTGTGCCCTTGAGCAAGGCACCTAACCCCAAGTTGCTCTGGGGACAATGTGATCCCTTATAATATAGCTGACATATGTAAGTCACTTTGGTCAAGAAGTGTCTGCTAAATGTAATGTAATGTAAAGCAAAATCTTGAGACATTTTTCAGTTTATACAGTAAATGTTTGAGTTTGTAAAGAAAAATGCAAACACTGCTAATGCTAATCCTTTTTCTTCACTTTCTGTAAAGGTATAACACAAACTTTATCAATTTGTGATTTGAAATTGAATGTGCAGTTTTCCCAATGCATTGATATTATGGAATTAACAACTATTCTATAAGGAATTTGAGCTTTATTCAATTTTTTAAAACACAATGCTATTATTCTGCACATAACTGTACTGTATATGAAAAAGAAAAAATAATGAGACACAAAGTATTTTTTTTCTTAAAAATCTAAACATTTGCAAATATTATCACATGATCACATACTTTCCCAGATATGGATAGCCCAAACTGTCCTGAAACAGGAAGATATAACATGAATATATGGCCATAACAATAACCAAGATAACTATCTTATCTTAGATTAACTAGCTGAATAACACCACTTACCACTTCTGCATAATTTCATGGATTGCTGAAATGTACACTTTTTTTGACCATAGGCCTATCTGAAATGAAACTCAGCAAATATGCGTTGTGGTTGGGAACTTATTGCAGTATCATCATAATATGGCTTAGGCTACAGCACACATATTTCCATCCATAGATAAAAAAAAAATAAGCAAGTCTAACCTCCTGAATTGTGTTTCAAACTGCACCAGATTGATGCATTTAAACATTAAAATATACAACATTTTCTTACAGGGGAGCATGCCCCAAACCCTGACACAACATCAAAGGAATGCAGGTCCAGCCAATAACCAAAAATGTTTATTTCTATTTCTATTTTATTTGGTAAGGATGACAGTTTGTAAATCAGTGGTTCTCATTCTTTAGAATTTCAGTGGTCCTAGTAGATCCCGTCAATTAACTCTGGGACCCTGGTCCCAACACTGAGAACCACTGATGGTATGAAATGGTAAAATGTATTCTTTTTATTTTTTGCTGTGCAGTAATGATGCTGGATGAGGCAAACAAAACAGCTGTTACCTGGCCCCACCAAATCTCACTCCAAGGTTTTTTTTAAAAAATGGGAAGCTCTGTATGGTGCCATCTTTATCAATCTGATCAGACCCCCTTGTGAGTTTTTGTAAATTTTATGTTTTATCACAAAGTGATCAAACAGTGCTTACTGACCCCACTATATTGTGACTATCAGTGTAATAAAATGTTTGTTGTATTTGAAGAAACGGCAAGTGACTTCGCCCAGGACTAATCTGTTGTTGAAGACCATAAAAACACGTTTCTGGGCAGTTATAAGCCATCGGGAGCTCTATGATAGGCTAGGCTAGCCTACTTGCCGCGCTGACGTCACGAAGTGGAAAGTAGCCTACACATTGGCGCTCACCCAGATGTTGCCCCAAACGCCAGTGATGCTGTTATTAGGCTATGTTTTTCTGTTCATAGCATTAGGCTACGATATGTGAGACAACACCACATAGCCTACGCATTCAGTTCATTTACCATAAATGTAGAGAAATGATGTAGCCTTGGCTAGCCTCAAATTTAATGTTCTCGGACTAGCCTACCTCGAACGTTCAAGTCGACAGTGTTAACATCGGACAGGCCAAAGCTATCCACCCGTTGTCGACTCTGATCTGTCAGCGGATGGGATGGGCATCATGACAAAAGACCGTAAACACACCCAGTAAAAAAGACTCATTAATATAGGTGAGTAGTCTAATCGTAAAACAATTATTGATGTTCCTTTCTCTTTCTCTCATTTTCGTTCCCTTTGCTATCAGTGGCTTCGCTTAGGAAACTGAAAACCGAAACTAAGCATGCTTCAGCCTGGCAGCTTGTGACCGATCTGTAATGTGTGTAGTGCGCTAGGTTTGGCATGACCTGAT
Source organism: Alosa pseudoharengus (assembly GCF_046254945.1). NCBI lineage: Eukaryota > Metazoa > Chordata > Actinopteri > Clupeiformes > Clupeidae > Alosa > Alosa pseudoharengus. Next base: position 21,650,666 of record NW_027468674.1, on the reverse strand, counting down.
TATGTTAAAGGTGTCGCCCGTTGCCCAGCTGGCTAGGATGGAGCGGCCGGCTTTGATCGGTCAGAATCAAATTTGTGGATCATGGAGGATGATGGACAATCTGGGGACGGGCGGATTTGCCCATGTTTACTTGTACCAAAACATGGTAAGTAACCCTCATTCCGTGATTTTAACCAACAAGTCCTTGGTGTGTTTTAATTAGGTAGATAGCCTAATGGATGGTTGGCGTTGCCATGCATGGATAGACTCTCTGATAGCCCACTGAAATTGTAACAATATATATAATCTGTGAAGTCTGGTACAAGGTTGTTTCTTTTTGTTTTCTTCATTTTTAACTGAAGCACTTCTGGCGAAATGTTATTTCCTTACGCAATTTACCTTTGTCTTCCGTTTTCTTCGGAACGTCACAGATGAGGAAATGTGTAGGCAATGTCTTGGACTAACCACAGCATAAATTTGAAGTGAGTGCATAGGCTACGTGTGGTCTCTTTTCAGGAGACGCAGGAGAAGATCGCTGTTAAACTGTGTCGCCTGGAGCTGACAGCTCGCAATAAGGACCGCTGGAGCAGGGAAATCCAGATTATGAAGAAGTCAGTGGATTTCTTAGATGTCTGCAGTTGGGAGTTTTAGCTAGATGCTAAAACTTCCTAATTTAAACGACAGGCAAAGTCTGAAGTCTAACTAAAGCTAATAGGCCTACTCAATAATGTTTTTGAGTTAGTTAGTTTATCTTTTGATAATAATAATTGAATTAGCTTTTGTTAGACCCCATGCCATCTGGTAAATCCCACTCACTTTAGGTAACTTAGTTGAGTGGGAATCACATCATAGCAGTGCTTAAATCCAGATGCATAACAGTCTGGTGATGAGAACAGGCAGTAGCCTAACAGTAGGAAGATGTGAGCACATGTCTCCAGGGGGAGCAGGTAACTGCAAGCAGTGGGTTTTTGAATGTAAGGGTAGATCTAGCGAAAGGCCTGACACAGTATCTTAAGTTGGGAAGAGCAGGCTTATGTGTGTAAAGATATAGAAGTGACTGACGATCAGTTGCAATTGATGAGTTAGAATGTCCTTTCTCCCCATCTCGTCTCATTCCCAGATTAAATCATCCCAATGTAGTGACGGCCAGGGATGTGCCTGAGGCGATGACCTGCATCTCCCTGAACAACCTGCCCTTGCTAGCTATGGAGTACTGCTCCAAAGGGGACCTACGTAAGGTGTGTGTGTGTGTGTATGAGACTGTGTGTGGTGTGTGTGTGTGTGTGTGTGTGTGTGTGTATGTGTATGAGACTGTGTGTGGTGTGTGTGTGTGAGATGACATGCATCGCCCTGAACGACCTGCCCCACCTAGCAATGGAGCACTGCTTCAAAGGGGAGCCCTGCAGAAAGTGTTTGCGTATGTGTGTGTAATAGAGCACAGCAGGGCATACACACACAAGTATATGGGTAGCTCCCTCCTGACGTCTCGGGGATTGCATATGCGTGAGAGAGACTGCTCTGCTTGGGATACTGATATGGGAGTGTTGTTGTATTGTTGGTCTGTAGATGCTGAGCAAACCAGAGAACACTTGTGGCCTGAAGGAGAGAAAGGTGCTGGACCTGCTGCATGATGTTGGTGGGTGTTCTTATAACTGTGTGTGTGTGTATGTGTGTGTGTGTGTGTGTGTGCGTGTGTATAGACAATTAAACAGCTGTGTGGTGTAGGCAATGTTTTCTGTACCCATGAGTGTCAAAGCTGTATTCCATCCCTGAAAATATTTGAATCCTTTCTGTTTGTGTGTGTGTTTCTGAGTGAGTGAATGAGTGAGTGAATATTTGTGTGAGCATATACAGTATGTATAATGTATGTGTAACTAGTTGTGAAACAGCCTTCACAACCACAAAGCAGAAAATCATATTTAACCTTAGGGAGCACACATATTCCTAATGCACCCTAATAGTCCATAGCATCAAGACTCTATCCACATTTGATTATCATTCACTCTTGATTGTTCATGATTGGCTCATCTACAATCTATTTTAGGGTCTGGAGTCCAGTACCTCCACGCCAACAACATCATTCATCGAGACCTCAAGCCAGAGAACATTGTGTTGCAGGATGTTAATGGAAGGGTAAGATGATCATGGGTCGGATTATGATGGAGAGAGCCTCAGTGCTGAACAGAGAAGTGTCATTTGTGATGCAAATTGTGAATTTCTCTCTCTCTCTCTCTCTCCCTCCCTCCCTCCCTCTCCCTTCACCCCCCTCCCCTCTCTCTCACACACACACACACACACACACTCTCTCTATGGTGTGTCTCTGTGTGTGTATGAGTGTGTGTGTTGCTCCCTCTTTTAGTTGATCCATAAAATCATTGACCTGGGCTATGCCAAAGACCTGGACGAGGGAAGCCTGTGCACATCTTTCGTTGGGACGCTACAATACTTGGTGAGAACTCAAATTTCACATTTTTAAATTCAAATTTGTTGAGTGACTGTTTGGGTATAGTGTTGACTAAGCCAGTGTTAAGAGTACATGAGGTAGGCTACATCATTGTTGGATATAGGATTAACAGCAGTTAAAAAACAGAATAATAATAATAGAATGATGATGTGATGATGTGAGTGCATTCTCAGTCTCTTTTTACACCTTTGTAGAAGGATGTTATCATGTTTTACCAGTCTGATTTGTGTTAAACATGAACATAAACAATGATAAATGCTGATTGTTTTTGTCAGTTTCAAATTATTCCTTAGGAAACTTGAGGGTTTTTACTTCTTTTGTGGAAGGTTACCAACACATTTAGACATACAGACAGACAGACATACAGATTCGAGGCTTTATCCATCTTTTGTGGAAGGTTACCAACACATTTAGACAGACAGACATACAGATTCGAGGCTTTATCCACATGATGATAATCGTGTTCACACATCTCTCCCTTTTCTAACTAAGAATGTGGGCACAGCATCACATACAACACAAATACTGTATCATATAACACATGACAGCACATAACATATACCATATGTGTAACATATATTCACAACCCACCCAATACAAACACATCAAGTCAGAACACACAGTTGGCACATCATTGTAACGTAGTCGTTAACGCTGGATCTCTGCATAAGTTTGTTAAGACACAATTGTAGCTGTTTCATTACCACAGGTCTTTTCCTCCAGCAGCACATCTAAACCAAACTGCCATCTGTCAGGTTCTGTTAGTATTGTCTTGGGCAGTAGGAATACACCGTAATGACATTGGAAAGTGAGCGCTGTTCTGTTCTGTGTCTCACTTCAGGCCCCTGAGCTGTTTGAGAACCAACTTGAGAACAGGCCGTACACTGGCACGGTGGACTACTGGAGTTTCGGCACCATGATCTTTGAGTGCTGCTGTGGATTCAGACCCTTTCTGCACAACCTTCAGCCTGTTCAGTGGTAGGTCACAATGCTCAGCCCTAAAGGAGAACTTTGGGGGCATGTTTAAAATCCTGAAGGATCAGATTAACTGTCAGGCTGTAAAAGGCAGATGTGACTGAGGATGTTGTGTTTCTCCCAGGGCCACTTTAGTGAGGGATAAGGGGGCCGAGGACATCATGGCTGTGGAGGACGAGAACGGAAAGGTGGTGTTCTCCGCCCACCTACCACAACCCCACTACCTCAGCAGGTGACTTGTGGCCTATTTACACCGGAATTATGAATCTACACGCCTCAAGCATGTTTTGACTCTACAGTATATAAACAAACCTCAAAGTCCACGTTACGCGTTTTCATATCATCCTAAATTAATGACGTGGTACTGTAGATTAGTCTGGTTCTATTTTAAATAAATCACGCCTCTTTCATAAGGCTGCTTTGATTTCGAACTTGCACACTGTGGGTGTGACAGAAGCATGAATTGGCCTAACTGAGAAGTGCGTAACTGAAACGCGTAAAAAATGGCTTATGCGCGATTTACGTGCGAATGGGAGAATTCGCCCCATTGTTATGTCATGTCAGAGACGGAGGCAATGTAAGTTGATTAATTTACGTTACACTCACATCTGTCTATCTGTCTATCTGTGTCTCTCTCTCTCTCTATCTATCTCTCTCTCTCTCTCTCTCTCTGTGGGTGTGTGTGTTTGTGTGTGTTTGTCTGTGTGTGTGTGTGTGTGCGCGCGCGCGTGTGTGTATGTGTGCATGTGTGTGTGTGTGTATGCGTGCATGTGTGTGTGTATGTATGCGTGCGTGTGTGTGTATATGTGTGTGTGCATGTGTGTGTGTGTGCATGTGTGTGTGTGTGTGTGTGTGTGTGTGTGTGTGTGTGTGTGTGTGTGTATGTGTGTGTGCATGTGTGCGTGTGTGTGTGTGTGTGTGTGTGCATGTGTGCATGTGTGTGTGTGTGTGTGTGTGTGTGTGTAGTGTTCTAGTGGAGCCTCTGGAGCGTGTGCTGCAGCTGATGCTGCAGTGGAACTCTGTCGGGAGAGGAGGGCCCGTGAACCCCGACACTAAGAAACCCCGCTGCTTTGAGCTGCTTGACCAGCTACTCAACATCAAGGTCTGGGAGAAAAAAATATTTAAATACACTTATTTAAATAAAAATGATGTGTGTGTGTGCCTATATATATACTGGGTAGAAAGACAACTATTATTACTTGTATATAACACTGTAGATAATAATGTTTTAAAGACGGCAATGTTTGTTAGGGTCAGTATTCTTACTTAGTACACTATGCTTACAGAGCACTGCGCCTCTGTAAGGAGAATAGATAAGAAAGATAACCAGATGAGTCATTTAACCCCACTCCTCTGCATCTGACCTTTGACTCTTTATCTTCCGTGTGAAGGTGGTGTTGAGAGTAACATACAATAACACATAACAAGACCATTTAAGAAAAAGAAAATAAAAAGGGTGAAAATAAAAATAAAAAGGTATAGTCGTTTCGAGGATAGATTAGTAAAACAACCAGATGAGTCATTTAACCTCACTCCCCTGTATCTGACGTTTGCTCCTTCATCTTCCCTGTGAAGGTGGTGCACGTGTTGAACATGGGGGGGGGGGGGGTGTACATCATTGTTGAGGTGGATATAGGATTAACAGCAGTTTCGTCAGTTTCAAAATATTTCTTAGCAAAACTTGAGAAACTAGATGAGTCATTTAACCTCACTCCCCTGTATCTGACGTTTGCTCCTTCATCTTCCCTGTGAAGGTGGTGCACGTGTTGAACATGGGCACGGGGCGTGTCCACTCCTTCCAGCTGTCCGCTGACGAGAGCGTGAACAGCCTGCAGACGCGCCTGGAGGCGGAGACAGGCGTGGCGGCCGGCGACCAGGAGATCCTGCAGAAAGTCGGGGTGTCCCTGGACCCCAGGAAGTCAGCCGCGCAGTGCGTCATGGAAGGCCTGGTGAGAAAGAGAGGGGGAGAGAGAGATAGAAGAGAGGGAAGGAGAGAGAATTATGAAACATGCATGCAAAAACTAGCCTACAGTTGATTATTGTTTAAGACTGCATTCGGTACATTGGGTACACATCTGTATTGAACCAAACGTCCTTTGCCAAAATGGTTTAGTACAGTAGTAGTAGAAATACTAACACCGGTATAATACTACTATTAATAATAATAGAATATGATGGTTTGTGTTATTGAGTGGTTGTCAAGCATAAAAGCAAATTGAACCAACTGTTTAGACATTGATCTGAACTGTACCCATTTAGCTGAGTGTAACATTTTGTCTGTTGCTGTTGAAATAAGTTACAACCTAGAGCACACTTAGTACACTGGTTGAAAAATACTCTGGTAAAAGCAGATCAATGTCCACATACTGTATTGTGCCTTATATATGACCATGCAGCATAGCTAGAAGGAAGGACACATGCTGATGACATGTCTGATTTAGTGCAGGTCAGTGGATGAAAGCATCTGTGATTGATGTGAATAGATGTCAAACAGAAATGTAAAACAATTACAGCATCAATTACAGAAACAATTACAGCACTGTTTAAATATTTGGATGATTAAACCATTTCCTGTTCTTCAGGTTGCTTCAACCTCACTGTCTAAACAGATGCATTCCAATCACTCAGTCAACCTGTCTCTTTCCCTTTATGTATGTATGGCTGTGTGTGTGTGTGTGTGTGGGGGGGGGGGGGTGTATAGGTGTGTATAGGACAGGTTAATTTCCCTTTGTTGATCTCTTATGTCCCCCTCTTACAGAAAGGCTGGGACAGCAACATGGTGTTCCTCTTTGACAAGACAGTGACCAAATACACAGGTCTGAATACAAGGCAACCCTCAGAGAAGGTCAAGGCTATCAGTGAGTATCAGCCTACTGTCCTCAGAGTAGGGCTGGGACATTTCTCTCAGTAGAACTCTTGAAGATAAAAGGTAAAGCTACCCTGGGTGAAGAGAACTCTTAGGTTTGATGATTTGGGGAACACAATAGGGTTTATGCTGAATGTCAGAAGGCTACCCCGGAAAACAGGTCTAATCACATCCATTTATCAAGTGATAAGGTTGATTCTGACAGCAATTCAGCTATCATCAACTACAATACTGTTAACCTGCATTTGAAATGCGTTTTTATCGCCTTTGACGTTATTGTATTGTACAACGGCATGCAAAGTTAAAACAAAAAAAAATTGAACTAAATCAGTGGTCCAATTCCAACCACATAACAATGCTTTAAATATAACCTATACACCTACATATGCTTATTTATCGCTATTTTACCGTGTTTGTGTTGTAATCAACGCTATCCTACTTGACAAGCGGATGTGATTAGACCTGTTTTCCTGTGTAGCCTTCTGACTTTCGGCATAAACCCTATTATCATCGCGAACACTTTTGATAATGGAAGCCAAATTGGGTCTTTTAGAGAAGAATGTAACTAAGGAAAGCTTTAGTCATACAAATTATGACGATAATACAGCGATATTTTTGCATTAGCTTTTGTAAAAGTTCAAGGTGCACATCAAATAACGAAGTTTTAATAAACGTTTTAAAAAGGCTTTATATTTTTCTGTATTGTGTAAGATCCATGAGCTATTTAACCAACCAAAGATCAGAACAATGTCCTTGCATATCCTGTGTCCTTGCATATCCTGTGTCCTTGCATATCCTGTGTCCTTGCATATCCTGTGTCCTTGCATATCCTGTGGAAACAAACAAGCTGTTTGTCTTTGTCTCAAATCTGACCCTGACATTGAACATCCTGTGGAGGGAGGCCTTATCAACAAGTCTGAAATGTGCTAGCTTCCTGTAACCCAACAGACATAACTTCCTGTGATAGTGACTGACCCTGCACTCTCACTCGTTCTGTCTCTCTGTCCTATCCTGCAGTGGTGGAGCAAGAGGAGCAGAAGCCTGTGGTCCGTCTGAAGAAGGTGTGGGGTGAGGCAGTGAATTATGTGTGCCGTCTAAAGGAAGACTGCAGCTGCCTCTTCCAGGGCCAGAGAGCTGCCATGTAAGCTCTACTCTCTCTTGTTTTGAAAGGACAGTGTTGGTTGAAAGTACAGCTTTGGGATTGGTTTGCTTTTATTCAGTTAGGACAGTGAAGAGTGACAGGAAGCGAGTGGGAGAGAGAGGGAGATGGGATCGGGAAATAATTGCAGGTCAGATTTGTGAGACATTGTGTGACCAAGTGAACTTACTCTAAAACATAAGGTGAGGGGCACAGTTACAGTGCCTGTACCATATTCAGGTCCATGTGCCCAGGTCCGAGTCCGGCCCGAGTCATTTCCCGATCCCACCCCATCTCTCTCTTTCACTCGCTTCCTGTCACTCTCTCCACTGTCCTATCTGATTATAGGCATAACACCCCCAACCCCCACCACCCTTCAAAAAGATAGTACTGTGGGGTTCCCCAGTAGTAAAAGTACTGTCTAGTTCCCCAGTAGTAAAAGTACTGTCGAGTTCCTCAGTAGTAAAAGTACTGTCACGTTCCCCAGTATTAAAAGTACTGTCGCGTTCCCTAGTAGTAAAAGTACTGTCGCGTTCCCTAGTAGTAAAAGTACTGTTGCGTTCCCTAGTAGTAAAAGTACTGTCGCGTTCCCCAGGTTGTGCCCTCGCTGACAGTGTTTCTCATTGGTAGGTTGAGTCTACTCCACTACAACACCAACCTGACACGTCTCAAAGCGACCATGTTCGCTGAGTCACAGCAGCTGAAAGCTAAACTGGACTTCTTCAAGAGCTGCCTCCAGTACGACCTAGAGAAGTACAGCGACCAAATGCACTGGGGGATATGTGAGTGAAATGTTTCTCTTCTCTTCTCTTTTCTTCCCTTCTTTTCTCTTCTCTTCCCCTCTGTTCTGTGCTCCTCCTTTTTTCCTCTCTTCACTTCTGCATGGTTTAGATTGCATAATATTGATCATGATATCAACCCCACGCAGCTAGCTAAAGACAATGTGTGAACCTGTGTGAACCCATGTGCTATTCCATTTGTCGATTTATCAGCGTAGCTTTCCCATTGGATTATTGGCTTAACTTTGTTCAAAATTAACATAGTAGCAACATAAGTACATAGAAATTAACTGTCTGTCTTTGTTAAGATTCTGAGAAGATGCTGAAGGCCTGGCAAACGAACGAGGAGAAAGCTACTACATTTGAAGAGGTACAGTGTGTAGACAGCTTTTCTATTGATTTTTTTATTGTTGTTTTATTGGACAGTTTCTGAATGAATGTTTTCATCTAAATAAGGTGGGACCATTGTTGATATTCCATTACAAAAAGACTGCCTTAAAACTTGGATGGATTAGAGGAATTTTTGAACGTTCAAATGACATTCAAATGTAACCCAAACAAAATACTATGACTAATTTGCATTTGCATATGACTAATTTGCATTATAGCAGTTATTTTATCACAGCTGTTACATGTCTTTGTCTACATACTGTGGTGTACAGGATGCTTTTGTGAAATGAGTGACAGTGCATCTACCCTGCCTCTAGGTGGCAGAAGTGAGTCACTTGGATGAGGAGATCATGGCTCTGCACTCCGAGATTGTGGAGCTGCAGAGAAGTCCCTTTGCCCGTCGTCAGGGAGAGGTTCTTGACAAACTGTGAGTAAGGACGTGCTAATACAGCCCACTGTAGGTTTCCATGGGCTACATGGGTTTATGTGCCAAAAACAGGATCTACCACCTCCATATCACATTGAAGTTCTTCCATTTGTGTCTCTCTACAAAATCTTCTGTCAGAAAAAAAAAAACATGCTTGTTTGTCTGTCTTTTCTGCAGGGAAGAAAAAGCAAAAGACTTGTACAGACAGCTCAAGAAACAGTGTAAAAGTAAGTTTACAATTGAACATTTTAGAAACTGAATTCTTATATCTCAACATTTATGTCTACTTGAAAAAGCATACCCAAAATCAAATCTTTGGTAACTAACCGTTAGACATTGTTTTCACAATCAATTAACTAATTTATAAGCTCATCTAAGTGTATGCTGAAGTAGTGCATGTCATCTGTATGAGAATGATTATTCTAACCTGTGCTTCCGGTCTTAGACCCTGGGACAACCAGCGACAGCAAAGCCATGGTCAGTCTCATCACACAGAGTGCCCAGAATGCAGTGCAAGTGCTCAAAGATCTGTACTCGCACCTGGAGTAAGGACACACACACACAATACACACACACACACACACACACACACACACACACACACACACACACACACACACACACACACTCACACACACATCACAAATCCTCAATCATCTCTCTGATTAAATGTGTGTGTGTGTGTGTGTGTTTGTGCTTGTGTGTCTGTGTGTGTGTGTGAGTGCGTGTGTGTGGATGTGTGTGTGTGTGTGTGTGTGTGCCTCCTTAACAGAAAGATCCTGATCAGTAAGCAGAAGATCGTGGAGCTGTTCCCTCGGATCGAGCGAGTGCAGGAGCAGATCCGTCAGGCGGACCAGGCCATCATGAACATGCAGGCCCGCAGACAGAAGGAGTTCTGGTTCCTGCTGAAGCTGGCCTGTGTGAGTGTCTTTCTCTCTCTCTCTCTCTCTCACACACACACACACACACACACACACACACACACACACATACACACACAAACACACACAGAGACAGACACACACACACACACACACACACACAAACATACAAACACACACAGAGACAGACACATGGACACACATACATACTGTACAAACATACACAAATACATACACACACTCAAATGCACATGTACGCACACATACATACATACATACATTCACACACATACACATACACATACACATACACATACACATACACATACACATGCACATACACATACACATACACATACACACACACACACACACACACACACACACACACACACACACATATACTATACACATACACGTACACATACACATACACGTACACGTACACGTACACACACACACACACACACACACATACTATACACGTACACGTACACGTACACACACACACACACACACTCCTGGCCATGTTAGTCCACTCAGACTTCCTTCCTTCCTTCCGGAACTCTTTGAAATGACATCTCACTGGTTTCTCAGGCGATAAATAAGGCAAGATAAGAATAGATTGAGAAGAAATAAAGACTATTTTGAGAACTTAAGTTGAACTTAAATTTGGCTGAGACAGGATGAGAGCTATTTCACAGCTGAGCTGATTAATTTCTCGTGAGCCAAAGAAAAGAAAAACCTTTTCAAGAAAAAATACATTTTCTTTCTGTCATTTTTGGGTTTCTAGTCGCTTATTAATCTGTTGGTAGATTTCTTTTTCTCACTGTGAATGCTCACGTGCTGCTTGTGTCTCTCTTTCTCTCTCTCTCACTCTCTCTCTCTCTCTCTCTCTCTCTCTCTCTCAGAGTTCTTTCCGGAACTCTGTAACGGCGAGCCCAGACTCCATGAGCCCGACGATGCCCCACTGGCACCCCTCCCCGTCCTCGCAGCCCCCCAGTGGCCCACACCCCCTGGCGTCCCTCCCCAGCCCTGGAGACAGGTAAGGGCCTGCAGCCAGCACCACCACATCACACACTCCACACTGACCACTGACCAAGCCGAGCCAGGGAAATACATTGGGCATATTGCCATTTCACTATAGTATAGTAGTAGTAATAGTAATAGTAATTGCAGTAGAAATAGTTTTTGCAATAGTATCTCTATGTATGTGACAAATAATATCCCCAAATCCTTGAAATATCACATACATATCACATACATGTCACATCCATATCACATACATATCAACAGTGTAATGGTTTTCTCTCATCTGTCTCTCTGTGTCAGTGACTCCACGGCAGCGCTGCTTCAGGAGAGCCACAGGAGGCTGTCCCAGCTCAGCGGCCTGCTGAGAGAGGCCCAGGACGACCAGGCCCACAGCATGCTGGTGAGTGCATGGACACAGGCACAGGGGAGGGACACAGTATGTGTACCATCGTGGTTAGTTAGTCATCCATTTTAACCACCCTTGTGGGACATATGGCTGCAGTGCGCTTCCTCCACTCATTACGGTCTTGTGCTTTGGCTGATACCTCGCCATCTCCTCCGGCACAGCCATGATAATTCTCCGCAGACTTGTCTTTGGCCTGCTCCTCTGTTCTCTTAAGTAGCTGGAGTCCAGTGGAGGGCAGCTTTAGGAATCCTGTCACTGGGCATTCTCAGGATGTGACCACATCTTCTGATCCTTCTTTTCTTTGATCTCTTGGGGACAAGTTCTTACAGCCTGTTCTCCTGGCTCAGGTCCTTCTTGGATTCTTTCTTAGGCCTGTAGAGGTTGCAGATCTTCCTAAGACAGCTGTTGTGGAATGAACTTAAATGATGAGCGCAGTGTCTCGTTCATGAACTAAAGCTATCATGTTGCGACAGGCCCACAGTATGGGCGTGAGTGGGCACGCCAGGGTCAGACTTTGGGGACAGTTAAGCCCAAAATATACCCATGCCAAGTTTTTATTTGTAGTGGAAATTAAACAAGATGAAAAGCAAAGACAATTTATATTGTGCTAGAGATAGACATGAAAGAAAAAGTGCTTGATTGGCCAAAGAAGAAATCATATGAAATTGACATTTTTAATGGATATGAATGGGCTTAACTGTATGTTTATTATTGTTGTTTATTATTGTTATAGGTTCTGTGACACTTTTTAGGTAGGCAAGGGACGTGTTGAGCGCATTAAACAAATTGTGACGTAACATCATGGCGTAGGTGAAAAATTGCCATGAATTGTCTCGCTTTATCAACCGTGTCTGAGGCTTTTATTTTTTTATTTATTTTTTTTATTTTAATTATTTTGTGTCTTTTATTGTTCTTTGTGTGAGGTGCTGCTATTATTGGTCTAGGATTTTAGCAATGAGTTGAACAAAGTCTCAGCCAGTCAGTAGTTGAGTCAGAAATCTCAGAGAGCTTTATTTACAGCACCAGACATTACATTACATTACATTACATTTAACAGACACTTCGCCCTGACACACTTATTATTGGATATCTCACACAGCTTACATCTCCAAGTATGATATGATAGGAATCAAGATGACTACATCACGTCTTTTGCACAAAATTGTATACAAGGATGTACAGTAACCCCTAACAACCGACATCATGTGACATTATACCCAAGGCCTGATCTAACATACATGAAGGCGCCAACCCCCTAGTAGGAGATGGCTTCTCCAAGTCAAGGCCCCTTCTATCTTAATAAACCAGCACTCAGACCCTATTACCTTGAGAAGGAATGCCATAAATAAAAAACATCTCTCAACATCTATGTTCCTGTTCACCCATACATTTCCATGTATAATCTTGTTCACATACAGAAGTAAAGAACACATAAGTAAAGCACCCAGCACACACATACAGTATATGGAAATATCTTTTGTTACATCCCGGTCTAGGGCTTGTGGGATATAACAAAAACGGGCAGACACAAAACTTAAGAAAATGGTGTATTTTTTAATACAAAAAAAAACAGTATGGAAAAATGTCTAAATTAAGAAAAACACGGCCTACAAAGTAGGCCTCGGCGGCCAGGCGCTCACTCCTGGTCTCTCACCCCAGGGAGTGAGAGAGATGACGGCAAGTTGCTCGGGCAAGGCCCGAGGCTGGCCCTAGTGGCAGCGAACGATCCCCACAGCTAGCAAGAGCCCCTGCTCAATGACGTCAGCCCCCTTTTAAAGGGCCGGGCTACCCTGACGTCATAGGGTTTCACACCACCCCTCAGCTGCAGCCAATCTGCCTGGAAGCACACAACAAAAGTAACAAACACACATAATACACAAGACCCACAGGGTCGTAACACTTTAAGGAAGAAATTTCTTCCTTAAAGTTTCTGTTTCAAGTTCTCTGACCTCTTCCTACCTGTGAAATGTACACACCTGTGTTTATTATTGTTGGCCCTGATTTAAACAATAGGCCGAATGCAAAGGGTAGTGTCTAGATCAAAGCTGCCCGACGGACAATATGGCGGGAGTTCCGGATGACATTCCTGATGATGCTCTTGTAACTTCTACTCGTAACTGACTATTCTAACCCTAAACCTAACCCTTACCCTAATCCTAATCTAACCTTAACTTAACCTTAACCCTATACGTTTCAAAATGAAAATTCAGAACGAAAGCACATAGGCAAGTCCCTCCACTCGGCAGCCATATTGCAGCGCTTTTTATCGGGCATCTACAGTATCTTGGCAGAAATGCGTGTGCGCAAGGGTTCACGACACCAACCTTGCTCCTTTAGGGGCAGCCGTGGCCTACTGGTTAGCGCTTCGGACTTGTAACCAGAGGGTTGCCGGTTCAAACCCCGACCAGTAGGCACGGCTGAAGTGCCCTTGAACAAGGCACCTAACAGCTCATTGCTCCCCGAGCGCCTTTGTTGTTGCAGGCAGCTCACTGCGCCGGGATTAGTGTGTGCTTCACCTCACTGTGTGTTCACTGTGTGCTGAGTGTGTTTCCCTAATTCACGGATTGGGATAAATGCAGAGACCAAATTTCCCTCATAGGATCAAAAGAGTATATATACTTATACTTATACTTGCTCCAGCGGCGAGATCACAACACATGATTGGCACAATGTCTTCACAACACACCACATGATTGGCTCAATGTATTCACATGTCGACGTTTTGCCGCGGAAGGGGTGGGATATTTGCGTTACAAACTAACTCCATGCCTTTCTATGGAGGATTTTTTTGAGTGTTGTGTCTCCTCATTAGAAAGTCTCTAGCTGTATTGAGCTAACCCACCAATGTTGTGAGTGGTCTCTGGTTTGAACTATCTATCCTGACATTCTGACTTCTTTTTGTTACAGGATCTAGACTGGAGTTGGACCAGCTATGAGTCCTTATGCATGAAGTAGCAGACCCTTCAAAATATGTAACTGTCTGCCACCTCATCCTGTGGTGCTACCGTAAACCTGCTCTGTGAACATCTGATACACTACTAAGAATGGACTTATTCCAATTTCTGGAAAGTTCTGTTTATAGTCGCTTGTCTGTCAATCATCTGGTAGGCCCAAGACGCCACTTTGCATGTTCTTATATTTGGTCAAGTTAATTTGAACCACAATCAACAAAGAAATGTTTACATGTCGTTCACCGTAGGACACATAGATTAGGTGTGGTGTGGATGGGGGTTGGTTACCTGGTAGTGGAGAGTTGGACATAGTTGGTAATTATTTTACCAACCAAAGTTTGTTGAATATGTTTGTCAACAAACTATCAGTAGCTATACAAATATGCACCATTAAAGTAAGGTGTGATGTTTTTATTATTTAACAGTATTCAGTGTGTAATATGGTGACAAATCATTTGCATGATATTTTTCATTGTGGAAATGATTTCTTTTGTAACTCTTAGAGTGTTTCTGTACAAGCCAGTGGCTCCACTGTATCAAATTAAAGAATGTTGTTAACTATAGAATAATTACAGCATATTCTGTCCATGTAATACATAATGTATACATAACAAAATCATGAAATGGCCACCCTGAAATTGTAAGAATTGCAATTAAAAAATCTAGGCTTCACTAGCTATTTCCTGTTTCAATGTGTCATTGTTCTGTTTACACCCGACTCTTCCCCTTACCTGACTTGTCTTAGAGAGGTACCAGTTTTCTATGTAGGCCTACTCAGTAGAGGAACCAGTTCTTTTTGTATGAATACAGTTTGGTTCTGTGGAAGATTCCTACAATAGCAGACGTCTGATCATATGGAATTAGCTGTAACGATAAACAGTTGACGTTTTCACAGGTAATTTGTTGTTCGCTGCTTTGTACCCCCAGTCTTTTAAACGGGTCTGTGACCAGCGGCGACAATGGCTGCAGGACCGGATGGCTGCTTGCCTGTGCTGGGTTACTCCCACTCCCCTCCCCTGTTGCAATCGTGTGATTTTCATGTTGTAAAGTGTACTGATTCTCTGTGGATGCACATAATGGATCAGATGCACAAATACCTGATAAATGACAGAAGCTCCTGTGCACACGCTCTTTCCATGGAGATTTGCACAACTGCATTCTTTGCTGCAGATTCGGATGTCAGTCCCATCCTTCTTGTAAGACTGTAATGTGTGTCTTGTTAGTGGCATGCCAAACTAGCCAAACAACATGCATGTTACTCCACACGTGTCTTCTCTTTTACTGAATCTATTGTAGAAATGGTTTAGAGAGAACAAGGTGAATGTTCTGGATTGGCCGAGTCAAAGTCCAGACCTCAATCTACAGGTCTCAATTTACCTCAATTTATAAACATTGTAGGATCCTTGCAAATGATGAAGTAAATAAAAGTTTGGGAGGCGAGCATTGGGATTTTCCCAGACCTCTTACAGTATTTGGCAATTTATTCCCACTTTCCCTCTTCCACCTTGTCATTCCAGTTGATGCTCACACAATTACCTCCTGTCCTGCTCAGTTGGGAATAGACAGGGGTGTAGTGCACGCAGGGATCCTGGCTGACTCCTGTCTGAGCAGTCACTCCCACACATACCCTTGCGAGGGGGGTTTCAGGACCCTGGACAGAGACCTTACCAAACCAACCATACTTTTCAGCTGGCATACGAAATGACTCGTAACAATTGTTTATAAAACATTATAAGAAGCAAGGCTTCTCTAAGCATTGCTAGTTCAGTGTTGGTGGGACCAATTTTTACACAGCATGAACTCTCAGTATGTTGGTGGGGCCAAACTGCAGACCAGGATAAGATCCTTTACTAGCACTGTAGTTTACACTCATCTCAGTCAGATCAACTCATCTTAATCAGATGTAACATGATAACAATAAAATACAAATGATAAAAAGTGTATACACTTACTCATACGCTTCCGTTTTGTGAACTATTTGGGTTAAAACAGGAAGTGCATCATATAGGAAGAGGAGGGTGAGGGATAGAAAATGTTTGATCATTTATTTGTGTAAACACGGTGCAAAATGGTCCTTATTAATGCCCATTCAGCACTTTTATACAGTGAAAAAAAAAATCTTAATGTA
This sequence comes from Alosa pseudoharengus, assembly GCF_046254945.1. Taxonomy (NCBI): domain Eukaryota; kingdom Metazoa; phylum Chordata; class Actinopteri; order Clupeiformes; family Clupeidae; genus Alosa; species Alosa pseudoharengus. Next base: position 21,634,250 of record NW_027468674.1, on the reverse strand, counting down.
TATATACAGTATATGTTATATGCACATGCCCACAGATGTTCTGCTGAAATCCACACTGACCCTAATGACCACATCACTCGAACCTGGTCGTCAACTGTGTTGAGACCAGTGTGACTGCCATGGGAATGAAGCAGCTGAAGAGGACAGACTGTATTTACCTTCATGAGACTGGACAAGGGACAGAGGGGACAGTGAATGTCCTTTCTGAGGACCCGCTGAAGGGAAATGTGTCACTGAAACAGAGAGTCGTCACAGACTCAGACAAGGGGCTGCGTAAGTGTCAGGTCATTCATGGAGACTTTAAAGTGGAGGAGACATTGTCGTCATATGTCAAAAGAATTCAAGGTGAGCTGAATTTTCATTTTGGTTTACTGTTCGAATTTCTTGTGAATGGAGACTTGTGTGTGTGTGTGTGTGTGAGAATGTTTGTGTGTGTGTGTCTGTGTGTTTTCCACTTACAGTACATTTAAGGGCACTGCTTATAATGATCGTCGCTAGGGTAGCTGGCGTTCAGGCCACCTGAAACCTGAAAAATGCCGTTTGTGTTACATAACAACCTGAACCATTGCACCCAAGATGACAAAATATTTATGATATATGATATGTTGGTCTTAAGGGCCCGTCTAGCCCATCAACTTAGCCCATAAGCACTCATCTGTGATTTGCCCCCCCTCAGTCATAAATTAAAATGCAACAACATTTCACTATAATCACGACTATCTTCGGTTAAGATGTTCTGAACTGCACCAAATTGCTTGTGTATGATAACCCTGACAGCCTCTGGGGATATGTCAAATTTCATGGAATTCCATCCATGGGGGGGTATACAATTAATTAATGTATGTGTACATTTAGTGATTGTACATCCATCAGCCTGTAGATGGTGGTGTTGAGTGAAGGGTTGCCTGTAGGGTATGGTGAAAAATTACACACACACACACATTTTTTATTTTACCTTTATTTTACCAGGAAGGTTCCATTGAGACACAATGTCTCTTCTGCCAGGGAGTCCTGGTCAAGACGTCAGCAATGATTTCATTTAGAAAGACAAAGATGGACAACATGGGACATGGATACAGAGCAAAGACACCAATAACACACTAACACAGAAGACACAGAGTCAAAGACAACAAAGGCTAAGGAGAGCTAAAAGAATACATTCGAATAAAATAGAACACTAGAAGCAGTGACACTGTTCAGTGTAAGCTAACTTTAAAGTACTTTTAAAAACATTTAAGGAGGGTAATGAGTCCAAGTTGAGCGTGTATTGAAGCTCATTCCAGCATGTGGTGCAAAGGATGAAAAGGCAGATTTCCCCAGTTTTGTTTGTGATGTTGGAGACTGTAGGAGGACCTTGTTTCAAGAACGGGTGCTGTATGTAGAAGGCAAAATGACAGACACACACACATACATACACACCCATAAATATGCGAGCACACACGCACGCACACACACACACACACACACACACACACATACACACAGAAGCACACATACAGTACATCTTTCTATACAAAGGTATACTATGCAGGTTCAGGTATTTTTGACGACTGTAGAGCTCCCTCTAGAGTCGCAATATATTTGTATTTTACTCTGCCGAGGTAAATAGCCTACTTCTCATGGCTTGTCCCCCCTATACACAATGAAAATGCTTTTGTTTGGGAGGTTTAGGATTAACAACAGGCAAAAACTCCAAAGAGCTATATACTGACAAGGTAATGTTTCATGATTCTCACAAGCTGTCTTCGGGTTTCCTTTCTTGAAGTTGCATGGCTGGTTCTCTCGTTAACTATAACTAGATTCCCCTATTACAAGTTTGTTTACCATCAAGGTGAAAGGTGCATACCTTTAATTACAAGAAAATCTATCTCTCTCTCTGTGTGTGTGTGTGTGTGTGTGTGTGTGTGTGTTTGTGCAGTGCCAAGTTTGACGTTATTTAGATAAGAAATGCAAAATATATTGTTAAATATCGGTAAAAGAAGCACACATTATTGGTTTTGCCTCACTCAGCACAGTGCCGGACCAGAAAGGCTAGAAGCGGAGCAATAGCAGCACCCAATGCATCAGTGCACAGCACAGGTAGTCAAGTCAATATGCAAGGTGTTTTGATGATAATCATGTCGACCTCAACAATATAGAATGCCTCTGTATGTGGTTTGCTTGCATAAAATGATTCTACAGATTTTGCAAAAATTTGCCAACCCACACAATAGTAGGGGATGGAGTTGCAGACAAATTGACAAGAGGACTGAGCGGCAGTCACATCTAGTTTAGATGTGTTTCATCTAATCAGATCTGAACATCTGAAAAATCTGAGATCTGAACATTGTTTCTGAGAGAATGGATGTTTTTATTGGACTGTCAAGTAGTGGGGTCATGTTACTGTGCTGTTTTGAGCGAGCCTTTGGCACGTCCCTCTTGTGCTGTTCCACATAGTGACCACACAATGTCCCCATTTCCAATGTTATGACATCTTTGCATGTCTAGAGTGGTGTGCTTCATTCAGAATTCATCACAGACAGTGAGGTGTTTGTTTGTTACAGTAAAAGAGCACTACTCATGTCTCAGGTTGATGATGTAGAATCAGGAAAGGAAAAATTAAAAGAAATCACACCATGACTGATGTAATGTTTGAAAATCAAGTTTTCTGTGTCTTACCAACCTGTAATTGAAGTTCTGTAGTACAGAAATGTAGTGTTTTAATGTAAATTGAAATAGAAGTGAAAAATAAGGAAATTGTACTAGCAGCGAAGCAGTGGTCATGTAGGTTAAGCCAGAGTTTTTTCTTCCGGATTTTTTTTTCTTTTCAGTAATTTTGTGTCAACGATTCCCGGGACACTGAAAGACCAGGGTGCACGAAACTTGGTGAGCATGTAGCCCCACAAGGATGACACCACTGATTTTCGTTTTGATCTGTTGCCATTTGATGTATAGCTCCACCTAGTAAAAAAATGAAAAAGCAAAAACGAGGCAGGTCGCAGGTATCTTTGGATGACATGTTCAAAACTGCACAAATTTTTAATAGTAGCATTATGATACCCTCTGAATGCATGCCAAGTTGCGTGGAATTCTGTTCATAGGGGGTCATACAATAAATGAATATGTAAGTGAATATCGAGAGAACCGTAGGGCGTAGGATGACAAAAATTATTTTTGTATGTTGGTCTCCAGGGGCCATGTCATATCCAGTCATTTGAGGTATAGCCCTATCTAGTTAAAAATGAAAAAGCAAAAATGAGGCATTGTAATAACAGGTATCTTTGGCTGACAGGTTGAAAACTGCACTCAAATTTGAAGTGTAGGATAATTATGACACCCTCTGAATGCAGTTTTGTGGAATTCCATTCATGGTGGGCCATATCAGCTACACACACATACACCCATGCATGCACATACACACACACACAAACACATAAACACACACATGTAATTTTCATGTACCACATCAGCATTTTTGTTCAGTGAATCTTTTGTAAATTGCTGTAAAAAAATTGTAATTGTAAAAAAAATTGTAAAAAAGCCAGGCAATAGGCCTATAGGCCCGACGGTAATTGTAAAGCAATTTACAAAAGATTCACTGAACAAAAATGCTGATGTGGTACATGAAAATTTAGCTAAAAATGTGGAGAATGCAATGCAATCAAGCATTTTGGACGATATATTGTCACAAGCTGGCAGAATAGGCAACAGGCCGATGTGCGTTTTATTTGGAGACTGTTTTGCGAGACAGAGACTGAATTTGCTGCTGATATTCTGGGGATAGGCTACAACATAGCCAATGTACGACTTTAGCCTTTTAATATATTTGCAGCATTGGATCAGTCTTTCTAGAACAGGCAAGGGCTTTCTAGCCTCACGTCAGCAGCGCTGCATCACCCATATAGCCTAAATTAAAACAACCAGCGGATGGTGGGCGGATGGAAAATTGGTCAAAAAACTTTGGTGCTGATGGATGGCTGATGGATGCTAAGTTTTGCTATGCAGTTATGGTTGAAATAATAGCCCATCAGCGCATCTCTAGTGTGTGTGCCTCTCTCTCGCTCAGAGGGGAGGGGGAGGCTGAGGGGTCGATCAAGCATGGATTCTAAACTCTGTGGTGGATAGGATCTACAATTAGGTGTTAACAATACTACTACGCTAGGTCGAAGTACTCCCAAGTGCTATTGCGCCACACATTGTAGTTCTCCTGTTTATTCGCTTGGAAAAACGCCACGTTTCATGTTGCGTGGCCGTAGCATTTCTATCAACTACTCGTGCAACTGTATTTAAGTCGGGAAAACGTGGATGTTTTTGATTACTTCTACGCTTAGTTACGGCAAAGCCCGCTAGCATAGCAACATGCTAACACAGTCCAGCCGCGCACCAGAGCGTTTGAGTGCACGTACCGACACGGGAGAGGTATGACTCAACTCGTGAAAGTTAAGGTAAGAACATATATTACTACTGACATTGGGTGGCGTGTTCCTTTAAGTTATAGTAACTGACTTCACTTCTGTCTGAATAAAAGCACACAGATTAAAATTTTCTGAAAGCATTGTTTATTTTTAAAGCAATGGCAACTGGTCCAGTTGGGCAATGAATGAATGTAGAGATCCGTCTGAATTCGTCATTTATCTGTATAAAAGAAAGGCACAATGTTAGAAAATTTACCTCAAGACAAACAACAAAATGAACAAAATCTACAACGTGGTTTGCAGGGATTGACACAGAATATTTCTCAAACTTCAAAACATAAATAAATGTTGGCCTACCTATTATGTTCAGGTTAAGCTAAGAATGTCAAATGGCCCACAATCCTTCATAAATAGTGACAATGTTAGGCTAAACTAGGACGACCAAATATGATCCTCAAACACGTGCAGTGTTAGAACTAGCAATACTAATGTTAAGTGCTGAATACAGCTGCCACGGTGAAGTTTGAAGACACCAGACAGCTAAATTTACCTTTACTAACTCCAAATTATCAAAAGGCAGGCTGCAGGTAACTTTGAAGATGCCAGCTAAAGTCATCTTGTCAAATGGTTTAATTACCGTGAAAGCAGCAGCTAGCTTGGAAGACACGATAGCTAACTGTCTGTAGACAGCTAGCTAAATCCATATTTTCAAATATTCAGCAAAAGGGCAAGCTGTAACATTAATTTCATATGTAGTGTCACGTGACAATGATTTTGATGCACTGTGTGCCGTTGTTTGATAGCTGTTTCTTTTAAAACAAACACAAAAATAGTAGGCTAGACTACTTTCACGTACCTTTGATGTTCCATGCAGGCTACAGGATCCTGTGCCATCATTTCTTTTACTTCTCAGGCGTGGTCTGGAAGGTTCTGAACGTTTAGTTGTGTTAAGTTTGGTCACGAGATTTACAAGTTTCAGTAACTTAATACTTATCTATTGTTAGGTGAAAGCAAGACTGTGTGTTGAAAATCCATATATTAATAAGTTGAGACAGCTTTCTTTCTTTTTCAGTATGACAAACTCCTTAAAATAAGTTGTCAACTCACCTATACATGTACAAGTAGCAAACTTAATTTTTTTTTATGTCGAAAATGTTCTTGTTCATTCAAATGTTCATTTTAAGTTTTATCTACTAACCTCATGAATCATTTTTTAGAGTGTGTTAACAAGCAGGGAGATGATGAAAATCAGTAGTTCTACTCAAACTACTTGTGCATGTAGGCTATGGAAGATTGGTCAAATCTAGCAAGTAGGAAAGTTTAATGACGTGAAAGTGAAAGTAAGACATTCGAAAAGCCAACGAAAGTTAAGGTTGCTTTTGATAGTACAAATACTTACAAAGCTGGTGCTCTAAATAGCGATTCTATTGTCTTTGAAAGGTTCTCTTATTGACGCATTGAATTGCAATTTGGATTAACACCTGCAAGGCGGAAGTATTTAGGCGCAGAATAGACATGCGCTTTCAGGAGCAGTCTTTGTACAACCTACCTGCGGAATACCAGAGCCTGTTTACGGAGAGCCGGATCACTCCCTATTAACTCCATTGTACCTGCAATCTGTTGCAGTTCCGCTAGGGGCGATCATGAATAAGTGCAAAAACAATGGGGGTCTATGGAGCTCGACGGCTAAATTAGTCTCTTCACCTGGTTGTTGAAAAATCGAAGATTTGATTGTGGTTTCTGCAAGCTCACTACGGATTATAGGTCAAAAGTTGAATGAACGAGTACTTACGTCCTTTCGATTTCTTACAGGTTGGGTCGTTGTTGCCCACAACACACTAGCTTTCTGCTAATGAATGACGTCATTGACGCATTTGAAAGGCTTTTTAGAACAAATAAGTGACTCAAAAAATATAATTTTCTCTGTCCCCTCTTTCGCATGCAACATTCAAATTTCTGGGCAAAAAAATATATCCCGAGAAAAGTGGATTTGAGGGGTACAGCTCAATAGACCTCCATTAATTCTGCACTTATTCGTGAGCGCCCTCATGTGGAACCAGAAAAGGAACTGCAACCGGAAGAAACCGGAAGTTTCCCGAGAGTGGCGGTTCTCCCCTTATTAGACATTCTCTGGGAATACATAATTAGGCGCTCTTTACGCTTCCCCTCCCATCTCTTTACCTAAACTCCCACTTTCCCCTGGATCCTCCCAAGAATGCATATGCATGACACGAAAAACGCAATGTGCCATTTTCAGCTCTCTCGACAGGCAGTTTGCGTTTTAACATCATTGCCACCTGTTTGTACATAGCTTCAGGGGCACCACTAAATTGATATCAGGCACCGTTATTACCATTGGTAGATCATAGGGTAGCTGTGATATAAATGCTGTGACAAAATTCGAAGTGTAAATATACAAACTTTATGTTGAAAGTGTAACCACGATGTCCATTGAAATGCATTGAAATGAATGAAGCGCAGATCATGTAGTCCCCAAAGTGACGTCATCACCGATTTGCGTAAAAAAACCCGCTAATGCTAAAAACAACAAAAACTGGCATTTAACACCATTTGGAGACATTTTTGAAATGATATACATATATTGAGTGCATTATGTACCCATTAATCAACAGTGGTTTTTAACCTGCAACACAGGCTTTAATGCTTATTCACACTATAATGCAAACACATTGTGCTAGTTCAACTGAGGTTGGAAAGGTTTACAGAATATTTGCTTGCATTCACTGCTTTCAGGTTGACTGACTGTGTATTTGTAATGTGAGAAGCTCAGGGTTTGTCTTGGTGACTGTTTTAATAAAATGACGTGATGACTCCTGATGAAGGTCTGACTGAACAAAACATCAGTTCACTAATAAATTGGATGCACCATGACGGAAGCAGTGTTGTGCTTTTCTTTTCCCCTTCTCCTAAGACACTTTTACATCCAAAGTAGAGCTAAAATTCCAAATTACAGTGAAATGCATCAATTAGAGAAACTTTTAGAGACAGCTGAATCAATAGGCTATTCAGAGCATCAGTTTTCTTAACCTTAACTTTTGTTTGTCATTCTAATATCGTATTTTCACTTTCACGATATAGCCAGGGGTGAAAGTAAGCCGGTACTGGCCGGTACGGAGTACCACAAAAATATTGGGAGAGGGTACGCCGTACCGGAAAGAAAACTATACTGTCGCTGAAAAATATAGCACTTTCAGCATGACAACACAACTGCTAACGTCAAATTACCAGAAGCAACACGTTTCCCCCAAAATATATTTCATATACATCGTTCTGAACTGTATCTGAATTGTGTCTAAACCTCCCGTGCAGCTGGACAGACAACGAGCAAGCTATAGCGCGCGTACAGTAGCCTACAGTAATTGCGCCAACGTGCACTGGTATCCAAAGTGTTTTAGCAGACGGACGTTTCTTGGAAAGTCTCCCAAATAAAAAAAAACATACAGGCTAAAGAAAAATATGTTTATGTTTAATAGCCTATTCTGGTTTTATGTGTGTAGTGTTTTGCTGGAGAGACAAGAGACAGACAGCTCGTGTACGGCTTAACCAGATCTTGCGCAGCAATAATGAAAGTGTTTTAGCGGACAGAAGTATGTTGTAGTCTCCCAAATAAAAAGGCATGACTCAAAGAAACGTGTTTCATGATATACAGTAGCCTATATAAAACAAACGATTGGAAGTGGGAGCGAGCAGAGTAACTAGGCTAAATAAATAAATAAATGTTGAAATTAAGTGTTTGCAATTTATTCATAATCAAAAACAGATACAGGTGGGTTAAAGAGTGATACTAGAGTGATAAGAAGTCCTAGTGAATGCTTGATAAGTAGACTATAATACAGTAAATAAACAAATAAATAAATAATAAATAATTAGGCTAAGTGAAATTTTCGGCGCGCGCTCTGCACGCGCAATATATCTCTATATCATGGTACCACCAAGAAATAAAAACTACTTTCACCCCTGGATATAGCCTACACTTCCCAATCTGCTAGACTAGGGTATTAATCACTAGAGCGTTAGTCACTTATATGACGGGATTTCTCTGTGAATGCACGTCATGGATCGGATGCACAAATACATGCAGTGACACAATCTCTGCCTTACCCTGTGCACGCGCCCTTTCCATGGAGAGTTGCACAACTGCATTCTTTGCTGCAGATTCTCTTGTCAGTCCCATCCTTGTAAGACTGTAGTCTAGTGTGTGTGTGTCTTGTTAGTGGCACACAAAATTATCCCAACAGCATGCATGCATGTTACACATGTGGCTTCTCAAATACTGAATCTTTTCATTGTTAGCACCTTTTAATTTCTAATGAACTATTGCACCAATCTTCCAAGTATCTTAATACTGAAATAGTTTGCATGCAGTATTTCATAGAAGTATTTAATTGTATTTATAATTTCGGTATTTAGCACTTTGAGTCCCTAGGGTCGTTTCTAGAAAAGTTAGCAACTACGTTGCTAAACCACCATGGTACGACGCAACTTGCGACCAAACAACGACACTGTTACACCTGTTTCCAGAAAGCATCGTACCTGTGTCGCAATTCGCTACATCTGACGTTCGAACACCGTAGTTCCAACAACGTTGTTGATGATGCAGCGATACATATCATTGGTGGAAACAGTGGCAACGTTTAATACCCCACGCCCTAGAAATGTTCTGTCACGGCCTATGTCGACATTTTTCTAATCTAAACCGAGTGATTAATGCTGCCATTGTCATTGCCATCAGCCAAAACCTAAACCTATTGCAAGCATATACAGTAACAGTTAACTTAGCATATACAGTAACAGTTAACTTAAGCAGACCAATATGAGTCATTATTTGTGTTAAATATCTATGTTGGAAAAAATATATAGCCTGGACAAATCTCTGGGTATCCCATAGTTTATCAACTGTCTCGTGGCTCAACGGCAGCGCGTCGGTGCACTGCGCTCGGCCGGAGTTCGCATCTTATCTCTTCTTTTCATCTCTGAGTAAGATAGGCCTACGAGACACAACCATAGGTTTTGACCATACATATTTATGTATATAGCCTAGTTACTCTACATCGAGAGACCATACAATACATCAGTCAAAAACAATTGAATCTACGTGTCACACTAGTTCACCTGCAGGTAGCGAGATGCAAGAGGACAATCTCACATCATAAGACTACTACACTATTTATCACTGCTGATGTAAGGGGCTGTGAAGATTATAATACTAAAAGCAAGGCAATACTTGAATTAACATAAATAGCAAGAATGAGCCAAGTAGGGGAGTCAGTGTCTTAATCAAAATTAAGCTACAGAATAGATCAATCATTGAGTCACTAGATAAACATCCACTTCGCAAATTTTGGTTAGGCGGTTGTGATTTTTGGTTAGGCGCTCCAGACACCATCAGGAACTACCAAGGAACGACACAAGTGCGTCTGCCTAGGGGCAGTAGTTCAAACGACCAAACTTTGCGTCCTTGTTTGCGATTGAGAGTTCGAACTACGCTTTCTAGAAACACCAAATCCAAGAACGATGGAGCGAACTACCATGGTTGCGACGCAAGTTAGCAAACGATGCTTTCTAGAAACGACCCCCGTTTGTTTTGGATGAACTAGAGTGGTGGACACAGAAATGTTGACGATGGGTCCTGTCTCGACTTTTTGACTAGTTTATAATCACCTTTGACTGCTTCAGAGTGGCTGGCTACAGGCATGCACAAACATGTCCTTAAAACAACCCTTAACGTTCACCGATTTTTTTCCAGAATTTTATCTAAAAGGTATCAATTAACATATTATATGTAGAGTATCTTGTACCTACCTATTAAACACTAGCCTGGCGGGCCATCCTATATCATTGAAATGTATAGTCTGGAATCGACCCATTCACCTCGCTTAATCCAAGGGGCGGGCAGAGAATTTTCTTTCAAACTGCCTAGGCATGCAATAGGCCAACGCTACGACCATATCCGTATCCAGTACGCCTGTTTGAGTCGTGATTCACTCGGATCTTTCACCCGTATCTTTAAATTAACCCACGAGTCGCGAGTCTCTAGTATCATTAACTCGGATCAGTTGAGTCCTACTACAATTCAATCTAAAACGATAAACAGCGCCACACATAAACCTCTTGCAACATTAGCTAGCCTACTAGCCATCATATCTGCCAAAAATGTAACCATTTCGTAAGTAGGATAACCACAACTCCACAAATCAACTCAAGCGACTGAGTGAGCAGGCAGTCTGAGATAACTGGTTAACTTCCCGCAGAGCCGGGTTAGTCGGATCAGCCAGCCAGTTAGGCTACATGAGTACGAGTCGGCTACGGCTACGTTGTCATGAGTGGCTGTAGACGAGCGAGTAGCTCCTCCTCAAAGTGAAAAGCAATTCCACAACAAAAGCCATTCTTCACCTCTAAAATAACATTCAATGTTCTGCATGTAGCCTAGGCATACTTTAGATTTGGTGTATAGATGTGTAGCATATTAAAATGCAATTAGGTCGCGCAAACAGTCCGAAACATTGCACGCTCTTAATGGAGCTGCTTTGTATACCCGGGTTAGTCGGATCGCTGGGCCGGGCGGTTACGTTATGAGTGCGAGTCAGCCGAATCAGCCGGCTACGTTGTCATGAGTGGATCAGTAGACGAGCGAGTAACTCCTCGTCAAGGTGAAAAGCAAATCCACAACAAAAGCCATTCTTTCACTTCTGAAATAACATACAATGTTCTACACGTAGGCATAGCCTACTTTTAAATGCAATTAGGTCGCGAAGACAGTACGAAACATTGCAAGCTCTGTATGGAGCTGCTCAGGCTAGCCGGGTCAGTTGGATCTGCAGGGCGGGCCGGTTACATTGTTATGAGTGCGAGTCAGCCGAATCAGCCGGCTACGTTGTCATGAGTGGATCTTTAGAGGAGCGAGTAACTCCTCGTCAAGGTTAAAAGAAAATCCACAACAAAAGCCATGCGTTCACTTCTGAAATAACATATATTCTGCACGCATAGCCTACTTTAAAATGCAATTAGGTCGCGAAGACAGTCTGAAACATTGCAAGCTCTGTATGGAGAGTAGGCTAGCCAGTCGGATCAGCCAAGCGGGCCGGTTACGTTGTTGTTATGAGTGCGAGTCAGCCGAATCAGCCGGCTAGTTGTCATGAGTGGATCTGTAGACGAGCAAGTAGCCTAGTTTCTACTCGTGTCAAGGTGATAATAATAATAGGCCTAATGAGAATAGTAGTAATAATAATAATAATAATAATAATAATAATAATAATAATAATAATAATTTAGTCACTGCAGGGCATTTCTATGTTCCTGTTTCTATGTCTACATTGAAAGTCAATTGCTTAGGCTAAGACAATAAATAAACAGTCTGGCTCAAACTGCTTTCTTTCCCGTGAGTGGGTGGAGGTTTTGATGCTATTATATTAGGCTATTTTATATTATATTATATTATGTTTTATTATATTATATTATATATGATATTATATTAGTCTACCTAACATGATATATATATATATATATATATATATAGCTATGATTAATAGGCTAATAATATTAGTTGCCTAGTATTAGCTGCCTATAATACCTATCAGAATAGATTCCTAGTAGCCTACTATTAGTATATAGTAGTGGTAATAAACATTGTAGCAGAGTAGCATTAGACCTAGGCACATTTTCTATTGTTAACAAAACAACAACAAATAATTAATTATTATAATATAGGCTACCCTCCCTGTCAATAAGATCAAAGTTTCTGAACATGAGCACCAAAAAGATGAACAATGTGTGGATGCACTTTGACCAGGAGAGCAAAACTCTTAGGCTAAATGCAAGTACTGCAAAAACCTGGTTTCAAATCATGGAGGATCCACATCCAACATGAGAAGGCACTTAACGAAATGAAGCACCCCACTGCACTGCTTGAAGGTAGGACTGAATTTCTTTGCGATTTAGCAATACTGACTCAAGTGACTCAAGTGACTCGTTCAACCCGGATCAGTTTAGTGAGTGACTCAGAATAACCCGGATCCTTAAAAGGAATCGAGTTTAACAGGCCTAGTATCCGGTCGGCAAAACAGCAAATACATCCTTCTTCGAAAGGAATGACTTAAGTGCATTGTGTTGCTCAACTTTCAAAAAAAAAAGCACAAGTCCAACTCCTCCAAAGTTGACGCCAACGCCGATTCAAACAACCGCTCTTTGTTCGCCATAGCCACCTTCCTTGTCAGGGGCGTAGATTTGCGTGGGGATCGAAGGACGTGTCCACACCAATGTCAAATTACGACTGAAATGTCCCCACCAATATTCAGGTTGAAATGGGGGGGAAAGCGCTCACATGCGCTACACAAAGAGTTAAATAATTTCTCACTTCAGTGCTGCGGATCATCTCTTAGATCTTGTAATGTGCAGTAGCCTATAAGAGTAAATCGCGCTGATTTGAAGTTACCTACAATAACTACCAGTGAGCCGCAGTCTCCTGCGCAGCATGCAGCGCTTCAGCTTTACTTCACTAAGCATGAAGTGCGTCCAAATTCACCCATTGTTCTCTGTTGAACTCCTCGAGAAGTAGGCTACTCATCACACATGTGTCACATGAAAGAGCCTTTTCTCAGCTTTTAAACGGTGCCACTGTTTGCTGTGATAAACAGTTCGCGAGAAAAATAACTTCAAGAGATTTAATAATTATTCTCTGCGCCCATCTCCACATCCATTCGTCTCGGTGGAATATCGTAGCTAGGCCTACACACTCTTCACACAACACATGACAAACCATACATCAGAATAAACAGCAGACCTTACCGAACACAAAGGTGTAACGCATTCCCGTGTATAGTTGAGTAATCCGGTTTTGAAATAAATTATAGCAAAATTCAACATGGTCTTTCGGCTGCATTTCTTAAAACTGAGCTGTGCTTACATCGCCTAGATATCTGTAAATATTAGAATCAAAGAATATACAGGCAGCTCACGGTTAAGAGTTTGTCAATGTAGCCTTAATGATTTCTTTTCACAAAATGCTAAGCATGCATGTATTTATGTTTCTTAAAACTGAGCTGTGCTTAAATGGGCATGATTTCATAACAGACCAAATAGAAAATAAATGTTAAATATAGCCTACATATCTGTAGCCTACATATTAAAATCAGATTATGTAGACTACACAGTGTAGTTAGACCAAGTTGGACAGTAGCACATTTTAATCATGGATTGTAGTTGGACAGTAGCACATTTTAATAATTTTAGTGGCTGGTGAAAGAGTTGAGTGTTTGTTTTTTTTCAGGGGGGGTTAGTGTCCCCACCAAAGCTCAGACCAAACCTACGCCCTTGTTCCTTGTTGTTCACCGTCGTAGGACTGTCATCATCCTGTTAAGCCCGCCTTAAGACTCTCTAACAAAATAGAGCGCTGTGATTGGATGACGTCCACGGCGTCAGCCAATAGAAATTCCTATGGTTTGATACTAGACGTACAGGCTGAGCAAATTAATTTGCCGCCGCTAAGGTGCGTCTAGATTTCTAGGCTAATTAAACACTAGTTCCAGTTGTAATATTTTACCTATTAAACACTAGGCCTAGTTCCAGTGATAATATGTTAGGGGTGAAAAAGACACCTGAGTATATGACATTAGGAAACGAAGTATGAAACCAACAACTGGTTTTATACTTCACAAAATGTCATTGTCCATTTTAAACAAACCAAAAGCTGTATTTGAGTTAAATATTTTGGATAATAGTGTTTAAACAACAGTATGAAGTTTGAGTCAAAGACAAGCAATTAAATACTATTACAGTAAGCTTGCAAAACCTTACCAACTGTTACATTTTCATTGGGGGACTGGATAGTGCATGGCGTATGTGGCTAGTTAGAGTGTTTATGTGTCCTTCACATGATCAAATATTGCACCATGTGGAAGTAGGCTGAGTGACAGATGTCCACCCTCCACACACCCATCCATAGGATCCTTGCAAATGATGAAGTAAATTTCCCAAACCTCTTATGTGACCATTTATTTCCACTTTCCCTTTTTCGCTGTGTCATTCCAGTCAATACTCACACAATTATCCCACCTCCCTTCCATCTCCTCCTGTCCTCCTGCTCAGCTGGGAACACATGGGGCTCTGCACGCAGGGATGCCTGTCTGAGCTGTCACTCCCGCACATATACTTGCAAGGGGGGTTTCAGGACCCTGGCCAGAGACCTTACCAAACTAAACACACTAGTTCATAACCGTTTCCCTTAAAAAACAAAAAATGTCAGGCCAATCAGCAACGCAGTAATGTTAGGAATACAGTACCCTTCAGAATTATTGGCACCTTGGCTAAAGTTTCAGGACCCTGGCCAGAGAGACCTTACCAAACCAAACATACTTTTCAGGTGGCGTACGAAACGACTCATGAAATTGTTATTATTGTTACATTATAAGAAGCATGACTTCTCTAAGCATTGTTAGTTCAGTGTTGGTGACTGATTTTTACACAGAGTGAACTCTCAGTATGTTGTAAAGTAGGGGCCAAACTGCAGACCAGGGGGTCGTTTCTAGAAAAGTTAGCAACGACATTGCTCAACCACCATGGTACGACGCAACTTGCGACCAAACAACGACACTGTTACACCTGTTTCCAGAAAGCATCGTACCTGTGTCGCAATTCGCTACCTCCGACGTTCGAACAACAACGTTGTTGATGATGCAGCGATACATATCATTGGTGGAAACAGTGGCAACGTGTAATACCCCACCCCCTAGAAATGTTCTGTCACGGCCTATGTCGACATGTTACTAATCTAAACTGAGTGATTAATGCTGGTATTGTCATTGCCATCAGCCAAAACCTAAACCTATTGCAAGCATATAAAACAGTTAACTTAAGCAGACCAAAATGAGTCATTATTTGTGTTAAATATCTATGTGTTGGAAAAAATATATAGCCTGGACAAATATCTGGGTATCCCGTAGGTCATCAACTGTCTCTTGGCTTAACGGCAGCGCGTTGGTGCACTGCGCGCTCAGCCGGAGTTCGCATCCTATCTCTTCTTTGCATCTCTGAGTAAGAGTAGGCCTACGAGACACAACAATAGGTTTTGACCATACATATTTATGTATATAGTTACTCTACATCGAGAGACCATAGGTAGGCTACAATACATCAGTCAAAAACAATTGAATCTACGTGTCACACTAGTTCACCTGCAGTATAGCGAGAAGCAAGAGGACAATCTCACATCATAAGAAAATCGAACCTACAACGTTGGGATAATAAGTCATCTGCTTTAGCCACTACACCATTTAACACTACTGTTGTTAGGGACTGTGAAGATTATAATACTAAAAGCAAGGCACTACTTTAATTAACATAAATAGCAAGAATGAGCCAAGTAGGGGAGTCAGTGTCTTAATCAAAATTAAGCTACAGGATAGATCACGAGATAAACATCCACTTCGCAAATTTTGGTTAGGCGGTTGTGATTTTTGGTTAGGCGCTCCGGACACCAACAGGAACTACCAAGGAACGACACAATTGCGACTGCCTAGGGGCAGTAGTTCAAACGCCCAAACTTTGCGTCCTTTTTTGCGATTGAGAGTTCGAACTACCCTTTCTAGAAACACCAAATCCAAGAACGATGGAGCGAACTACCAAGGTTGCGACGCAAGTTAGCAAACGATGCTTTCTAGAAATGACCCCCAGGCTAAGATCCTTTGCTACTGTAGTTTACACTCACCTCTATATCATTAATCTGATATAACATGATAACAATACAATACAGGTGATAAAAAGTTGATACACTTCATATATTCATACACTTTTTGTTAGCGCTAACTAATTTGGTTAAAACAGAGGTAGTGCATCATCTAGTAAGAGGAAAGTGAGGTAGGAAAGATTTTATCATAAACTTGGACGTAAAGATGGTGCAAAAGATCATCTGAAAATCAGTGACTTGTGAAATGTTTGTTCTGTGGAACTGGATATGGAACTAGAACACTGGATATCTTGTTATCTTGTCTTGATACAGGTTATTTTGCATTCCTCCATGATATGCAAGAATTCAAAGGGTGTAGCCTAATACTTGAACTGTGTTTGAAAAGAAAACATGAGTTATTACTCTACACATAAGCAATGGAAACCAGCTATTGGGCAGAGGTAGGTGTTTATAGAAGAGTTTTTAACACACAATCATTTCCTCTCCCTACATTTGCTATATAGCAACGAGGAGCATTTTAAGGTAACAATCAGGTGTGCTAAATGTGAATGCTACCATATGCTGTTTTAAATACTGATTTGTAATATAATTAATTACAGTTTTGTAGTTGTTTTAGAGTTAGATTGGCATGAATGTTTTCTGTGCTTAGCTTTTTCAGTGTCAGGACCTAATATATGACCTACGATGGGTCCATGGCTTTCTCTGGGCTGAAAGACCCTCAACCGAATTAGGCGAGCTTCATGCATGTGTAAGTATTTCAGTATTTTAGTGCAGTTGTTGGGTTGCAGTATGCAATAAGCAATCTGCAAACTTTAACAATGGATACAGTAGAGTATCTAACAGAGTTTCTTGTGCAAATTTACTAACTTTTAAGAATTTACAGACCTTTGCCAACGTTATTATGAAAGTTTGTATAACAGAAAAGGTTTATTAGTACAATATTTTTTTGTTTCATCTCCAAGGTCTACTCTATACTGGAAGATTTGCCTTCTACTAAATGTGTGTGTGTGCAGTATTGGGAAGCAACTGAATACATGTATTCCAGATTATCTATTTAAAATATAAAATATGAGTAGATACAGACAGTTACAATTTAAATGGGTGGAATACAGTTACACTGATACATTTAATGGATTACATTTTAAATCATTATAACATGTAGGAAAAGGCTTTTCAAACTCAAATATTTTTTAACCACACCATGTAGTCTATGTATCTCTCAGGTCCTTTCTCTTTCCTTCTCTGTTAAATATTGATAGCCTAAATGAAAAACCTCTCAGGGAGTGTAGAAAGTACTATTAGTTTCGTTGTTGGCTAATAGGGTCTATATCTCCCCATGTGCTGTTGAACTTCATTACAAACAATCTGTGCATACTTTGTTTGGGCGTCTTTGACACAATGATCGGCAGACAGGGATTTTGCAGGAAGTTGCATTTGTTTGTGTTTGAATTTATTAGAATCTTTTGTGGAAAAAAACACACATTATATTTTAACCAAGTACCAACCGAAACACACCAGAGAGGTAACACACCCCTACGTTCAGTATTCCCAGTGAAATTCCACACAGGGTTTTGTTTTTGTTGGGGGACCCCAACTTTGTTTGCTTCCAGTTTTAGTCTAGGTGTAGTCTAGTTAGCTGTAGTGGGTATACTGTGATGTAGTCTTGTTAGCTGTAGTGGGTATATTGTGATCTACTCCAAATGTTAAAGGGATATTCCTCCATTTGGGGAATTTATACTAATTTTCCACCTCCCCTTGAGTTAGACAATTTATTTTTTACCTTTCTCCAGTTCATCCAACTGTTCTCTGAGTCTGGCGATACCACTTTTAGCTCCAGCCTAGCATAGACCAGCCTAGAATGACACTTAATAACAGAAGGGTTATGCCATTAACGTTTATGACTTGTGTCGTGTCACGCTTATGTCGACACTGTCAAGTAAAGTGTCACCGAATAAGGTATAATAAATAAATAAATGTTCTTCCTTAAAATACAGGGTCATAAGTGACACCCCTACTGTATGTTAAATTCCCAGAGTCAGGCAGATTTTTATTTTTAAAGGCCAGTTATTTAATGGATCCAGGATACTATGCATGCTGATAAAGTTCCCTTGGGCTTTGGAATTAAAATAGCCCCACATCATCACAGACCCTTCACCATACCTAGAGATTGGCATGGTTTTATTTTAATGCTCATTGAGCTCAATGCAAATCAAACGAGCTAATAGGCTAACTGAAATAAAAACATACATACATAGCATACATGTCTTAATGTATATGCATATATCATATGCACATGCCCACAGATGTTCTACCGCTGAAATCCACACTGATCCTAATGACCACATCACTCGAACCTGGTCGTCACCTCTGTGTTGAGACCAGTGTGGCTGCCATGGAAGTGAAGAGGCTAAAGAGGACAGACTGTATTTACCTTCATGAGACTGGACAAGGGACAGAGGAGACAGTGAGTGTCCTTTCTGAGGACCTGCTGAAGGGAAACGTGTCACTGAAACGGAGAGACATCACAGACTCAGAGAGGAAGCTGCGTAAGTGTCAGGTCATTCATGGAGACTTTAAAGTGCAGGAGACATTTTCGTCATATGTCAAAAGAATCCAAGGTTTTCCTTTTTTTAAGTGTTTAAATTTACTGGGATCTGAGACCTGTGTGAGAGTGTGTGTGTGTGTGTCTGTGTTTGCCTGTGTCTGTGTGTGTATATTCCACATATGTTTGGAAACACTGCTTAACTAGATTTGTTCCACACTCAAAATTTGAATGTTATTATTGGACTGTCATGGTGAGGTCATGTTACTGTGCTGTTTTAAGGGAGCCTTTGGCACGTCCCCCTTGTTCTGTTCCACATAGTGACCACACAATGTCACCATTTCCAATGTTCCAATGACATCTGGCATCATTGATCTTGATATCTAGTGTGATATCTATAGACAGTCAGAAAAGATAGTGAAGGAGAGACATAATAACAGCCAGATTATTTGTCTTTTTGAATTTCTTTCAGATGAAAAAATACCTCTCAAGAGAACTCACAGTGCAGGATTATTCAAACCAAATTGTAAGTGAAATGTGCACCATAAAAGTTCAGTAAAATTCAATACAGTGTATTCATTCTTGTCTTTCATTCTTTCCTATTCCAAATGACTCATAGATTAACCACCCGTAAATATTTCCATGATGATTGCCTTAACTCACTGATTCAGAAGTGCTTGTTCTGGTGCAACTGCAAAAAGTAGGTTAGAGATTGAGTTTGAGTGACCTGAAAGGTATACTATGCAGGTTTAGGTATTTTTGGTGAGTTTAGAGCTCCCTCTAGAGTCACAATGTATTTATATGTTACTTTGCTTTTGTAAATAGCAAACTTCTCATGACTTATCCCCCCTGCACACAATGCAAATGCTTTTGTTGTGGAGGTGAAGGATTGACAGGCAAAAACTATCTCCAAAGAGCTATATCTACTGACAAGGCAATGTTTCAGATTCTCGCGAGTTTTGGCGGGGCGACACTCTTGGAAGTTGCATGGCTGGTTTTCTCGGTAGGGACTCGCTACGTCTATGCTGTATAGCTATGCTAGGTGAATGATTCACCTATTACAAGTTTGTTTACCATCAAATTGGCTTCATAAAGGTTAAAATCTTGCATAGTGTGCCTTGAAGATTTCTGGTTGTACTTTGAATAGATGTAATGGTCGCTATAAGTTTGTCCTCACTTTGTGACTAAGATTATCCACCACTAGATTCCCATTCTGCCTCTTCTTATTGATCAGGGTTGTTCTGATCTATGTTCTGATCTGTGTCTCTGTTTGTCTGCAGTGGCAGGACAGAGGACCAGTGAGACAGACACCCTCAGAGCGTCCATCCATCTCAAAATGGAGACTGGCGCTGCTTGGGAGGAACTGCAGAAGACACCAAGGAGAGGATGGAGGAGAGTGGGATGACGCTCAGAATGACACTCACTGTACAGTAGATGAAGACTGCACGATTTTGGGGAAATATCGAATTGCAATTTTTTTTTCTGACCAGTATTAGATTTTTTGAAAGTCACGCTTCAGTTCAAAATTGTGGTTTAAGCTGGGGCCTCTTCTGATTGGTGAGATTGCATAGTGCACGAGAACCACAGCACTCCTGATTGGTGAGGAGAATGACATCAATAGAAAAATCTTAGAAGAGACTAGATTAACCATTGGGACAGAATTGTGAGCTACATGTACTTGCAGTATTTTGATTAGCTAATTGCTAAAAGCTAATTTGTTATTCTTTTTTTAAATCAATTAATTGTGCAGCCCTACAGTAGTTCAACTTTATTGTTATGTCATTGTGCAGATTAAGTGTAACAATCAAAAGCAACCGATAGACTTGAAAACAAAGGCGAAGAAACTAAGAATCAAGAAAACAGGAGATACTTTCTCAACGTTGAAAGTGAAGGTTGTGGTCAAAATATACCTAAAGATGATGGACGAACTTGACTGGAGAGACTTTTAGTGCATACAGTATGAACTATGTCCAGGAGTGAAGTGAGGACAAGACAGACCCATCACAGGCATGTTGCTGGAGTGACCTTCACGCCGTTTCTGGAGTTGTTATTAAGAGATCAGATTCTTGATAAGATGTAGCATTTTGTATATTTGTATATATAGTATCCATTTACATTTCTTATAACATATATTTTCCTCAGGATTGTATTGATCTGGATTGTAGGATTCCGTTTCAGAATGTGTAGGTGTTTACTGGTCACCTAATTGATTCTTGTACTAAAGTTCTTCCTGGAACACTCACATGTAATACACCAGATGCTGTCTCTCTCCGGATGTTTGGTGTGTGTTTTCCTCAGCCTTGCTGTCTGCCAATCCGTTGCCCACCTGCCGCACCCGACCCCCCAAAAGGAGGTTAGGGCTGACACAGTTGTCTGTGAATATCTTGAAATCTGTAGGGCCTGCGATGACCACATTTGTTTTGTATATTGGTCACAGGGGGCTTCTCAACCCATCCCTTAACTACTTAATTGTGGTATGGCACCACCCAGTTAAAAATTAAAAAGCAAAAATTAGGTGACGTACATCAATCAACCTGTAGATGGTGGTATTGAGCGAAGGGTTGCCAGTAGAGGATGCTGTTAAAATGTACTTGATACATTTCTACAAGGCACACACACACACACACACTCGCACACACACACATAGAAACACACACACACACGCAGGAATGCACACACACACACACACACACATGCATACACTAGCACACACTCACACATAGGCATTGCATGCACACACAGGGGCATGCACACAAACACATAAAGACACACACGCATACAAACACACAAATGCACGCTCACACACACATAAACACACACACAGGGGTGTGGTGGTAAAAAAGAGGTGGGTAAACTATAAATTCTGTGATCACGCAGACCACGACATGGTCACCGGTAAGGCGAACCACAGTATACCGTTCTGTATCCTGACCACATCGCTATAGGCTACCATTTGATGGTACCAAGGGTATCACTGAGTGTTCCTTCAAAGGCCACACAATCACTGTGACAATCACAATCAATTTAATTCCTACATTAATCTAAGTTCATTGTTAACTCCAGAAGGAATAAATATGGTTGAAGTCTATACAGTTTATTAAATCACAATAAAGAGAGAATAAAAATATCAGGATGTAGTCAGTATGTCAGAATGGCTTAATCACCATAACAAGTATTGAAATTATTATTATTATGATTATTATTATCATCTTTTATAAGCTATATTTATTCATGTTTTTTTTTTATTATTTTTTTTTTATTATTTTTTTTTTGGACAATAGGAATATTACAGTTCAGAAAGTGTACAGACAATACATGCACTCACTGTATCTCCTATCATTGCCCTTTTCTGTCCCTTCTATATCACAAACATTTCAGAACTATTTGACAAGAACAAGGGATGTAAAGGTTATATCATATTTACCACATAAGGGTTTTTCACATAACATATGAAAATAAAAAGGAAAAATATAAGAAGAAAACATGTTTAAAGATCTGGCGGTATTTTCTTCAATAATTATATACATTTATTACACGGCTCTTCACAATGCAAGTAGAACGCTCCATTGACTTCAATGGGATTTCCCAAAGTTCTAGCTGTCATTATTTTCGACTAAAGGACCTCTGAAAAAAATAATGACCGCTGTCAATGGCAACAGAGTTTGTGCTTCTAATTAAGGTCTTTCATGTCACTCCGCAACTACTGGAACTTCATTCAGAATTTTTGATTCAAGTTTAGCGTGTGTTGTTGCGAACTATTTGTTTCTCAGCAAAAGCCACGATGAACAGTAACAAATAGGCTATAGCCTAGGCTATGTAGGCTAAAGAGTCATATCGTGGGGAGTTTATTGTTTTGTTTTGGCAATAGCCGTGTAATAAGCGGGATAATGTACAGTGGGCAGTGCTTCGACTTGGCCAGCTTCACTCGCGGTCCGCGCGTGGGATCACGCGGTATCACGCGACTTTAATTTGTATTTTCCCAGTGAGACGCTGCAACAACCCAAACAACCGGTAGATGGCTCAAGTGAGTAGGGTGTCTCGTAAAAAGAAATGGAGCCTGGAAAACCCTACACAGACTTCACTACAGACTTTAGCAGACTGGTTTAGAAATAATTTAATAGCCAGAAATATGCCTGCCCTGCCCTAATAAAGAAATATTTGGTTAACTGCGAGTGAATCCCGTTTGCAGCCCGTTTGCAGCCATTACTTTACATTACATTAATACACAGGATTAGATGTTAAAATCCCTTGTGCCAAAATCCAAGGTAAAAACACATTCAGAAGCCCCTGCTCAAGTTTAACTTTAAAAAGCACACTACCCACAAATCCGCCAACAAATGGTCACAAGCACAATGCAAATGGCCTATCCAACAGCAGTAGCCTATATAGTATGCGGCATGTCATTGGGGTTATCAAGTGGGCACCCTCATTCACCGATGTTTCGTTAAGTTAGGCCCACGACACCTCATGAAGGCTTAACAGTGAAACCAGCGTCCTGGAGACACTCCCCTCCATGCTACCACCATATTACCACATTGAAATATCCAATACTCAAAATACTCTTAACCAGCCCAGGCATGGTCTAAGTTGGCTAGGTCGGTCCGTCCCGTTGATGTGGACTGAACCATAAACCATAAAGAACCTTAGCCAAGTACCATCACCCTAGGCACAGCCCATCACAAACACAAAACAAATTAGCCAGTTAGCTTAGCCCATTATCTTAGGCCCCATCCCAAACACAAAACAAATTAGCCAGCAGTTAGCAGTTAGCTTACGCCCCATGCTGCCCCATATTACCACAACAAGCATCCAAATACCCTTAACCAACCTAGGCATGGTTTAAGTTGGCTAGGTCGGTCCGTCCCGTTGATGTGGACTGAACCATAAACCATAAAGAACCTTAGCCAAGTACCATCAACCTAGGCACAGTCCATCACAAACACAAAACAAATGAGCCAGTTAGCTTACCTTAGCTTGCGCCCCAGGAAGGGTAACTTCTCCTTACCCACCACCAAAACAAATGAGCCAGTTAGCTTACCTTAGCTTGCGCCCCAGGAAGGGTAACTTCTCCTTACCCACGACCAAAACAAATGAGCCAGTTAGCTTACCTTAGCTTGCGCCCCAGGAAGGGTAACTTCTCCTTACCCACAACCATTCGCTTGCCCGTTCTGCTGCTAAGGACATGTTACTTCCCACCTGCCTTAGACTTCGACCACAAATGCCCAATTCAGACAGCAAGCCAATAGCAGATCTGGCCACAAACCCACGTGCACCGATTTCAATAGGCCTTAATCGTGCACTCCAACCTCGCTTAGCTGCCTCCTCTGCTATTTCAGTATATTTAGCTCTCTTCAGCTCATTGGCCACTTCCACTCTGTCTTCCCAAGGAACAGTGAGTTCAATGAAGTAAACTATCTTCTCTGAATCCGACCATAGAATTACGTCAGGACGTAGCTTAGTACTCACTATATGTGGAGGTACCGCCATCTGCTGGCCAAGATCAACCTTCATTTCCCAGCCCGCCCCATTTTTCAACTGGCCGGTTTTACACCTGGCCTTCGCGGAACAAGGTTTATCCCCCTGACGTACAAAGTTAATTTGCCTTACCCCTTTACTAGCTGCTAATGAATTGATTTCTCTTCTTTTATCCTCTATTGCCGCTGCCACACATTTCAATACCTGGTTATGACGCCACGTATACCGCCCCTGGGTGAGACTTACCTTGCATCCTGATAGGATATGGTGGAGACTGCCCACACACGAGCAAAGTATGCATTTATCATCCTCACCAAACCATTGACTTAAATTCTTGGGAGATGGGAGCACATCATATGTAGCACCTAACATAAATCTGATCTTACTAGCTTCCATGCCCCATAGATCTTTCCATTTAATCTGTCTTTTTTCCACCCCTTCCCAGTTCACCCACTGCCCTTGTTTTGCCTGCGACACTGCCTTAGTACATCTTACAGCCTCCTCCTGTCTATGCATTTCCTCCACTACCATTTTCCTCTTTTCTCCTGCAGAAGCCCTACTCCACAAGGGTTTACTTGCACCCACCCCTAGACCCCCGCGCCCGTGCTGCACATGGCCCATTATATCTCTATGCTTCAATGCTGATTGAGCTTGCTTAACTGCCTGCTCTGGGTTCCACTTCCTCCCTGCATTAACTGAGGGTGCAACTTTCCTCACCACTGGGTCCTTGGACTGAGTAAGAGTCAATTCCAATCTAGCCTTAGCACACTTAAATTCCTCTGTCAGACTAGATATTGGCAACTCTACAATACCCTTCCCATACAAGGCTACACTGCTTAAGCAGCGTGGGACTCCGAGCCATTTTCTGACAAAGGAGTTGATCATTTTTTCCAACCTCTCTACCTTTGACAGAGGAACTTCATAAACTGTCAATGGCCACATTAGCCGAGGCAACAAACCAAACTGCAAACACCACAGCTTGAGCTTACCTGGCAGCCCCGACTTGTCAATTTTTGCAATACCTTGCCTAGTGACCTGTCTCAAGTCTTCAACCTGTGATTTATCACTAAGGCTTGCATCATACCACCTTCCCAGGCTCTTCACTGGTTTCTCCAGAACTGTGGGAATCACCTCCTTATTTATAGCAAACTTCTTATCTGTTACCTTCCCTTTAATAATTGAGAGACTCCTAGACTTACTTGGTTTCACCTTCATTCTGGCCCATTGCAGATTACTATTTACTTACCCAGCAACCTGTTGGTGCATGGAACGGTTGGCGTCAAGGTTGTCATGTCGTCCATGAAAGCCCGAATCGGGGGGAGGCGTGGCCCTCCCTGCAACTTCTCCCCGCCCACTACCCATTTTGAGGCCCTAATAATGACCTCCATTGCCATTGTAAAAGCAAGTGGGGAGATGGTACATCCGGCCATGATTCCTATCTCAAGTTGTTGCCAACCTGTGGTGTAATCAGCTGTAGTAAAACATAATTGAATATCCAGAAAGTATGCTTTTACTAGGCTTTTAATGCTACCTGGGATTCTGAAATAATCAAAGGCCTCCCACAACAGACTATGCGGCACAGACCCAAAAGCATTAGCCAAATCCAAGAACACAACGTGCAGGTCTCTCTTCTCACGCTTTGCTAATTGAATTTGGTGCCAAATCATGCTGGTATGCTCTAAGCACCCGGAGAAGCCAGGAATTCCAGCTTTTTGCACCGTGGTATCAATTAGTTTATTCCTTTCAAGGTAATTTGTCAGTCTCCGTGCCACCACACTAAAGAAAACCTTCCCTTCAACATTCAGTAGACTAATTGGCCTAAATTGATTAATCTCCACTGCGTCCTTTTCTTTGGGAATAAATATTCCATAGCCATAGAAGAAACGCAGGACAAATTAAACATTCTGGTTTTCTCCCAGTGCAACGATGATAGACAGACATCATTTGGACAAAATATAGAGCATATTAACCTCCGTTGCTCAGCCAAATGCCTTCCTGTTACGTCCTGTTATCACAGAGTTACAGGCGATAAACGATTTTTTAAGGTCACAAGTTTACTTCATTAGCGGTTTATTTTTTTGATTATTAAAGAGTGTTTTTCATTTAAAGGTTTGACTTCTGCTTATTCAGTAGAGCTTTTTTTAGTGCTCTTCCCAATCCCAGACGTTCACATTGCATGTTTGTTTGTAATGGATGCAACCGCGAGATAGGCTACGCATTTGACGGCAATGAGTTGTGAACGGACATGAACCAAGACATAGCCCAGCAGCAATCTAGGGACTGTTCGTTATTTATTGAAGGGGCCACCGGATGAATTTTGAGTGCTTCAGTCAAAAGTTGCATGACCCTCCCTTGCCTGCTAGAAATTGTTCAATGACCCTCCGACAGAATTGTTAAAAAAGACATGACCCTCCCCTTGCCAATTGTCGCAAGTCTCCCGCCCGCGCTGCTTTGCGCCACAGCCACACACTGTGATAACGTTCTTAAATCAATCTTTCGTGAGCTTGCATGCTACCAGTCCTTCCTTTTCAAATGTGTTGCGCCTGTTTGCAATTTCACAAATAATCAATTAATGTGATTAATAATATGACAAATAATCCCTGTGCATGGGGACCGAAACAATGCATGCCAACTTTTTCCGTGTTTATCACGTATTTTAACTTTCCCCCGCTGTCTTGCCGTAGAATAGGCTATCCCAGATTTTAATACTCTCATAACAACCCTGCCATCGGGCCTGTCTCTGTGTTGCCCTGTTGCTACCCCTTGCCCTTCCAACGAAACAGATGTCTTCAAATCATCGTTTTCCTTGCATGAATGTCATAAACATACAACTTTATGCAGCAGAATTACGCATATAGGCTACTTGGAACATAACACATTTGACAAAGGACAGATGTATTCTAACACCCCCAATTATCACCACTTTTGTTCAGAAATTCTAAAACAACGATGTTTGTTAACACTTCAAATTAACATTTGCTAAATGAACCTTACATTTTTCAATAGCCATAGGTGTGTAGATTTGAACAAAATCTGGTTTGGTTCTTAACGGCACATGGACGGTTAGACCGAGAATTCTTGTCGTGAAATAAAAATTCCACTGGAGCTCCAAGCGGTTGTGTACACGCAGCCTTACAACACTGTTTACAGCTCTTTGAGTCACGGTAAAATGTCATTTTTGGTACATAGCTAATTTAGATACACCTATGGTGTGGGTGGTTGCGTCTCTTTAGGAGTCCGCTGTCTTGGTTTGTATAGAAATGGATATAAGTGACACATACACGCAAGACGGTGGAAATACGGGACCGACGGTAATAGGGGGAGTTCCGATATGTTGCTAGTGACAAAATATTAACTTTCAGTGTTTTACGATGTCTGTCATGGGGAAGTGTTTTCCCCATGCATTTATTCTAGGCTACTGTCAGTGACTGCCGTGAGAGAAGCGGGTTCTGTGTTTAGTTCATGTCAGTGACTGACGCGAGAGAAGCGGTGTCTGTGTTGTGTTGCATTGCGTTGCATTAATTTATTTTCATTGGGCATACCGTGCCGTGCCGTCCACAGCTCTTCAGTTCTGACAAAGCCATCATTTTTTTGAAACAATGAATGCAGGAAGCGCGTTTGTATGGTTATATTGCTTGACGGGGGGATCCCAAGCAGCTTTCAGCCATAAGGCTACTTTGAGAACATTTCAATTCACCCGACACTCATATTCAAAATGTTGAAAACTATTTCGGCATAGCCTATAAAGCAGTTTAATTAAATGGAATGTTAGTTGTAAACAAACGAGCTACTTGGTGAGGCTTGGCCTCACAGATGCGCTCGTGCCTTAGATCAGGGGTCCCCAACCTTTTACGTACCATGGACCGGTTTGATTCCCATTTTTTTTTCACGGACCGTGGGGGGGGGGGGTTCGGGGGTTCCATGTTCCATATGTGTTGTGCATGCATTACTTGAAAGAACTAGCTCCAGTTATGTATGAACAGTGAAGGTAACGAACTCTTAAAAACATGAAAAACGTGAACTTGAAGAAGTGAAAAATTAACAATATGAACTATGAAAATTGAACAACTTGAAGCTACATCTATCAAGTGTGAACATGCTTAACAAAATATGGGAACAAAACATGGGAACTAAACGTGCATTATGAATATAATCAGTGGGAGCCCTGTGCTTGTTTCCCTGCAACAAGACAGTGACACCCTCAGTGTGTTTGAAATGTCCAGTCGATTGCGCAATTTGGTTTTAGTTGCAGTCATTGCAGAAAACTCGGCCTCGCATAGATACGTGGTGGGAAATGGTAGCAACGTTTCCAGCGCTTTTACGGCTATCTCGGGATATTCTGCTTTGGTTTTGATCCAAAAACCCGCCAGAGAGGTTTCCTCATACACACTCTTAAGACCACCGTCATTTGCAATTTCGATCAACTGCTCTTCCTCCTGCGCTGACATGTTAGGACTATTCGGGATATTGACAAATGGGTTGCGGACCCACTCATTGGTTTGCCGTGGATCTTTGGAGGATGGGAAGTAGCCTAACGCTCAAACTCATTTGAAAGCGCAACAAGGTAATCGCGCACCAGCTGCAAGAGAAAGGGCCCTGCCTCAGTCTCTCCCAAAAACCCCACTAGGCTACTGTTTGGAACATATCAAATACACCCCGTCCCCATTCGCCCCCACAAATCAAGCTTGGCTTTAAATGCAGCGACTTTATCTGCCAGTTTAAAGACAGTCGTCATTCTCCCCTGGAGTGACAGGTTGAGGTCATTAAGCAACCCGAATATGCCACATAGGTAAGCGAGTTTTGACACCCAGTCCTCATCACTAAAATGTGCAGCTAACGGTGACTTTTTTTCTGTAAGAAATCTCTGCAGCGGCTCTCGCAACTTAAAACACCCGGGCCAGTGTCTGCTAAAGATGCTTGTTTTTTGATGCTCATTCTAGCAGTTTAGCTAACTTCGTGTGACACTACCGTTCGCCAAGAACTGATCAAGTGAAGTGAGCTGACCTGAGGCTGCGCAGCGCTGAAGGCAATATGTAAAGTGTTGAAGGCGGGACAGACGTAAGAAAATAGACATTGCAAAATGCAAACATGTGTGCAATCAAACAACTGCATATAGGCCTATGCCATGTAAAAACGTGACATTATTGCGAATTAAATTGAGTTTAGTTTGCATGCATTTTTTTAAACTCATGTCGTAGGCTACAGCCCGGTTAGGAATGTACCGGCCGCAGCCCGGTGTTTGGGGACAATCTTCAGCCTATTAACTGACCACCCGATTCACGTTGGCTGGGGGGGAAGGGGAGCCATCAGACATTTGTGACCAGTTAATTGGCCCTGCCCCCAACAAATCCCACCTTCCCACCTCTGACAGCTTAAAATAACTCACAGACCTATTCACAAACCTGCAGCATTTTGCCGTGTTTTGAAATCCTAATGCAGCTTTCAATAGTGAGGAAGCAATTTTGCATTGTAGGCATAACTAACATGCAATAACGCCACCAACAACAACCAAAACTAGGCTAATCATTGTCAAAATGTAAATTAAATGTAACATTATTGTGCATCAAATTAAAATGTTCTCTTTTGCAAACATAGGCATAGTAACAGAATAATTTAATAATGTTACAAAGATACTACATCAATCCGTATGTTTCATTAGGCTACTAGGCTATTTGTTTTGCCTTATTCTTGATTCATTTAGGCTAGGCCTTTTTATTCAGGGGCCGTATTCACAAAGAATTTTAAGGCTAAAAGTAGCTCCTAACTGGCGAATTTAGGAGCAACTCCTAAAAATAATGGGCGTGTCACTCCTAACTTTAGGACTCCTAATTTTTTTCACAAAAAGTAATTCACGAAGCATTTTAGACCTAAAAGTAGCACCTAAAAGTCTGGGACAGCTTAAAAGAAGTCGAGAGGACTCCTAACTCACTAAGACCTATTCATAAACAGCTTTTTGTGGCATTTTACACTGCGATGTTTTGAAATGCGCTATGCGGCAACAGGAGCTTCCAATCGCGAGGGAACAATTTTGCATTCATAAAAGGAATGCAATAACGCCACCAACAACAACCAAAACTACTCATTGTTAACATGTAAATTAAATGTAACATTTCATTGTGAATCAAATTAAAATGTTCTCTTTGCAAATTTAGCCTAGGCATACGGTGACAGATTAATTTAATAATGTTGCAAAGTTACTGCATCAATCCATAGGCCTATGTTTCATTATGCTACTAGGCTATTTGTTTTGCCTTACTCTTTATGAATTTAGGCTAGGCATTTTTATTCAGTTATTAATCATCTTCCGTCCTTCTCACTACTTGTGTAGCGCACGCATTCTCCGACCTGTCACCTGTCACTCACCATCGGACGGGAGGTGTTTGGAATCATTCCCGCGTTACAATCGTCAGCCAATCAAGGTGGTCACTTCAGTCAAGCTCGTGCATGAGTAATGACGTCATCTATAGCAAGGAAGACTCACTCCTAGTTTAGGAGTTGTCTGAAAGGCTTTGTGAATAACTTTTAAGAGAAAACTCCAAGCTAAAATCTTTTAGTGCGATTTAGGAGTAGCCTACTCCTAGTGGTAAGATAAAAGCCTTTGTGAATAGCCTACGGCCCCAGTTATTCATCATCTTCCGTCCTTGTGTAGCGCACGCATTCTGAGACCTGTCACCTGTCACTCATTATCGTAAGGGAGGTGTTTGGAATCATGCCCGCGTTACAATCATCAGCCAATCAAGGTGGTCACGCTTGCCCATTTACACAAATTAATGGTCGAATATTACTGATGATCATTGTTATTTAAGAACATGCAGTGTGTGTAGGGCACCAAAAACATCTTGCTCGTAAAAAAGCATCATACCGCACATTGTGGCGGTCTGTTATTTACTGTATGGCTGCGCAAACCACAGGGCAAGCCTGCATTCGAGGCCTTCTGTTGAATAATTTTATATAAAGCCTGCGCTAACAGTAATCCTCCTGCCCCTGATAGGCCTACCACAGCGGTGGATATGTGTAAAATGTTCAAGTAATAACACAATCCAATGTGTGTCTCAATTGTCCCCCGCTGACCACCTCACACATTTCTCTAGATTTTGCAACGAATTTACATGACACAATGCCATACAATATGCCAGTTTTTAGGACACAGAATAATGTTTGTGATACCAGTAAGGCCTACGTTTAACAGTAACAAGTGTAATGAGCTATTCATTGTCGAAGGTGCATGGTCAAGTGAAATTTTTACTTTGGAAAACAAACATTTGCCGATATCATCGCCGATCATCAGAATATTGCTCTGGACTGCAGGTAACTTGTTAACCCAGTGGTTCTCAAACTTTTATTTAATTCCCCACTTTGATCAAGGGGCATGACTGATGATAGTGGAGATAACGTGTTATCCCGAGGCCTTTGCCAGTCAGCATCTCCGACGGTAGTCTACCTTATTAAAAATAGGCTATAAGTTTTCGATGTCCCAAACGGAGAGACATAGGCTACTTTATTGTTTTTAACGATCTCTATGCTACTCACAAAAATGTAGGCATGGGGACATGATGAAGTAGGCTATCCAACTGTCGTGTGTTAAATTATTGTGTTTACGAGCCAGTGGTTTTCAAACATGCGTGACTCGGACATCTAACTAAATGCAACAGGCTCATATCGTCCTCGCATTCGCAAAATGAGGACCAGTGTTTTGTCAAATTGCAAATAGCTATTCGTTTTAACGAATTTTTATGATAGTATGCTTTTTGTATAGGCTACTATCTTAAAGGAGAAGTTCGGTGTGAAATTGACCTTAGCTGTACTGAAAGATGTTGCCGAGTACTTACATGTGTCCAATATGCACCTTCGCTCACCCCCTAGCATTCCGATTTACGCCGTTTTTAGCCGAGTAGCTGTGGGGGGCATAGCGTAGCCTATGCAGCTAAATCGCTATTTTTACACAATTAAAAAGGTTCCAAGACCCTCAGAAGTCTACCAATGCAGTGTGGAGTTACTTGGAACCTTTTTAATAGTGTAAAAATAGCGATTTAGTTGCATAGGCTACGCTATGCCCCCACAGCTACTCGGCTAAAAACGGCGTAATTTGGAATGCTAGGGGGTGAGTGAAGGTGCCTATTGGACACATGTGAGTACTCGGCAACATCTTTCAGTACAGCTAAGGTCAATTTCACACCGAACTTCTCCTTTAATCTTGGAATATCGGGAGGGAAGTGGCGCGTCTGCAGTCAGCCAAATATGAATGTAATTCTGCGGCATAAAGCAGATGTATTTGTTTATTGTACAGAAACAGAAAAATAAAAATGACATGTCAAGCAGTCAATTGACTACATTGCAGTCAAGAAGTAGGACAAATTAAGACACTGTTTTGATTTGCGTAGTTGCATTGCCCCCAACACTGACAATAACATAGCAGATTTCAATTTTCGCTACCACCGTGTAGTCAAGCCTTAAGCCATACCCAAGTAGCCTTAATCGAGGTAATGTTTAATTATGCATGATTTATTTTGTTATTGAATTCGTAGGCTGGGATTCCTCTCGGTAACAATTATGTTTGGTAGCCTCCTGCTTTTTCAGAAGGGGCGGCAGTCAGGCTACTGACAGAGCGATGTACAGTGGCAGAGCGACGCACAGTGGCTGAAAGTGGTACTAAAGCTTCACGCAGCTTCACGCCTCGTAATGCGCGACTGAAGTGGCCATTTGAAAGCGATGCCCACTGTATATAAGTCCCTTTAGGGCGGAACAAGCTAGGCCCCTCCGCTGCGCGACGTTTTCCCAATAATGACCGCAGTTCTATACATTATCCCTTACATAATACAATGGTATATACAGATTGGTTAGGCACACTTCAGTTTTATAAAATGCATTAGTGATGACCGTCCCAGTGGTTGAGTCTGTTGAGTAGGCTATATGAGGTCTATTCAGTCCATATTTTAACAAACTTGTTCATTTGTAATCGATGTGATTTTTTCCATCAAATATATGTTATTGATTATCTCTGTCCATTCCTCTGTTGTGGGAGGGTCAGGTTGTAACCAGTGTCTTTAGTAAGAGTTTTCCTACCCGCTGACATCATGAGTCATGACACTAAACAGATACTCAGACACAGGGCCTGAAGTTAACTTTTTTGGCCACCAGCCACTGTGGCAGGTGAATTTTGAAATCCACCTGCCACAGTAGTTTTTTACCAGCCAAAATTATTTTGTGCCCAAAATAAAGGTGAACGACTCAGAAAATGCATAAGAATGGTTCTTGAACTTGTACAGAATACACATTACAGTAGCCTACTCAAGTAAAAGTAAAAAAGTACTTTGTTAATAAATTACTCAAGTAGGCCTAACAAGTTACTTTTTTGTAGGCCTACATTTTTATATTTTTGATGGACCTTTAAAGGGATACAAAAGTATCCTTTATGCCTATTTGCTTTTCTCCTCCTCTGTAGGCTAATCATATAGTCAAACATATTTTAAAAGCCCAATTCAAATATATTTTATTTAATATACTTTGTCATAGCCAGAATAAGCATTACATGGCTATGGATTGAAAAGCAGTCTTCCAATACATTGCAGCTGATTCTTCTGCTTTGCATTGCTAGAAGTCTGGTTATAACTTAACCATACAGACAATGTAACCTAAAAACAATGGCTATATTATGGGTAGACCTATATTTAGGCTATAATAGCCTAGGCATATCCACTCGGGCAGAGCGACAGAGCAGGCTATCTGTTTTCTCAGCCGACCGTCTCATGTCATGTCCTGCAACATTGAGGCTACATAAATGAATGCTAGGCTTTTTCTAACTTGTATGCTCGATTTCCAGTGCATTTGCTTTGCTTGTAAATTAAGTTGTAGGCCTACTTTCCTTGTCCAATGTGCTTGTTGAACGATGCTGGCCAGAAATTAATATATGTGGAAGTTTGCGTGTCATGTCATACCTCTAGTCTCGTTGGCACTCTGGCAGCCTCACCAGAAGATGCAGCAACTGGCAGGACGTCATTGCGTTAACTGAGTTGTTAGCTATATAGAACATCTACTTCTGTGTAGTAGGCTACATAGGCCAGCCATTACTTTTATAATCGCGGGGAAACGTAGCAATGCTTTCTGAAGCCCTGTTTCTTTTCTCCCACGCCGTTTTGTACCGGGGAGAGGTGCTCTTTTCTCCCTTGAGATACTTTCTCCAATAATAAACTTGTTTTCGTAACGAAAGGCAATTGAAAATGTAGCGGAGTAAAGTACATTTCCTACGGCAATCCCGACAGTGCATCTCCTTGCTCAGTGTTGTGTTGTCTTATTGGCTACCCGCCAACGTGGCAGGTAGATTGACAGTTTCACCCGCCAATCACAAAAGTTACCCGCATTTGGCGTGTGCCAATTTCATGCCCTGCTCAGACATCCCAAGTCTCCCGGAAGTTCCGGGAGTCTCCCGTATATTGATAGCGGCTCCCTGACGTCCGCAAATTAGATAAAATCTCCCGGAATCTAGAGTGAGCGATCAAGAGCGAGCATTCGAGAGCGCGTGTGCATCTGAGTGTAGCGTGCACACGACGGGAGAGAGAGAGGGGTGGTGCGTGTGTGCCTGAGCGCATCCAAGAGAGAGAGAGCATCCTGATTGGCCTGTTTTGCTAAATCAACCAATCAGTTTTCAGTGTAGGCGGGCTTTAATTGATCTCTTTTCTCCCGAACTTAATTAATCAGTTCAGTGTATGAATAAGAGCATCATAGCAGAGTCAGTGCCTCAAAAAAAAAGAAAATGTAGGCTACCCTTGTCTCATTAGAGTAAAAAATAATGATAGGCCTAGTCTTGCACGCTGCCCTGTTTGTAACAGTGACTTTAGCATTGCCCATGCCAGGTGAAATGATTGCAAAAGAAATGTTGAGGTGAGTTTAAGTGCCAATTAATGTGCATATTATTCAGGCCTATAGCCTAGATGGCTAGTTGCCAAGGCTACATGAAAACACCAAACTACCAAAATCTAAATATTTTATATCTATAGGCCTTCCTTATTTGGTGTAGGCAAGTTTTTTTTTTTTTTTTTTTTTTTTTTGGGGGGGGGGGGGTCGTGATACCTCCCTGAAATGACTTTTTGCAGGTTGGGATGTCTGAGATACTTAAAATAAACATTCATATTAAAATGAAAATTTGTATTTCCTTAGCCTGACGAGCCAGACCCACATCAAGATGTAGGGCCTGGGGACTCACCATTCGCAGTGCTCAGTCCGAGGGGCGGGATAAACGGTTGTCTTTCAAATTCCCTCTGCACGCAATAGGATAGCGCCACAACTCATGAGTCCCATGCGTTTTCCCACCAGCGGGGCTAGTTGGCTAGTTGTTCAAAATTTTGGCAACTTAAAAAAAGCTTAACTCGTGTCACGCTGTTCGCCAGCAGCAACATCCATCTTCTTTGATTTCAAGTAGCAGGGAATTCACGCCGAATCGTCGCAACTCTGCCATCATTATGTACGCCCGCCTACCGACTCTACACACGATGTGATTGGCCTGATCGAAGTTTAATTTTTCCAGCTCGCAAGCCAACAGAGAGTTGCTAGACTACCCGCCGCTAGGGTGCGTCTAGATTTCTAGGCTAGTATTTCCTAACATAGACATAATATACATAGATGCCGCATTGGCTGCTGGAAACAAGAAATGCGGCCGCCATCTTGGACCGGTCATACTCCTCGTTGCATTGCAGCAGAAGACACAATATGACAGCATGTTCCTGCTCAAATCGGCGGACCATACTCAGGGGATTTACTTTTCACAAGTAAGATTTAACATTACCGTACTATTGGTTGATAAGTCATATTCCATAACACTGACTTAGATTACAACTGACACAAGAAGGCTGTTGTAGAAATAAATCATACTAGGTTTGGCGGCGAATTTTACACAAGTGGCACAGACTGTAGCCTATTATTGGGCAATCGCTAGCTGCTACTTGTAGCCTAAGCGTGTTGGTGGTAGCCTAGCTTCACTATTTCCTAAATAAAGTAACTTTTCAATAGCTCAACTTCTTTATTTATCAAGTAGCTTAGCCACACAAGCTACACTTTTCTTGTCATGTGAAATTAGCACAATTTAAAGTAGCTAGTGTAGTGAACTAGCCTACTGCTGTGTTTGTGTTACTATACATTTGACTGGGTGGTAGTTTTGTGTAGTGTTTTATTCATGGCAGAGTAACTGATAGTTTAGCTCACTACAATTTCGAAGTAG
Organism: Alosa pseudoharengus; assembly: GCF_046254945.1. NCBI lineage: Eukaryota > Metazoa > Chordata > Actinopteri > Clupeiformes > Clupeidae > Alosa > Alosa pseudoharengus. The sequence continues at coordinate 21,597,927 of NW_027468674.1, read as the reverse complement.
CTTGCCCAACACTGTATTATTCACATGTCATTTACCCTAACAAGAATAAGATGCCTCTCAAATTCTTTTTCATTCATTGATTTATTATTTTGTATCTCCCCAGAACAACTGCCTTGTTCAAGGAGACTGTGAATGAACTGAACGGTCTGGAACTGAGGAAGGTGCAGCTCTTCATTGCAGTACTGCAGGGCATCTGCTACACTGTGACTGAATATTTGATTTATGAGCTCCACCTTCATCACCTGCATTCTGTGTCCCATTTTCCTATCGTCTGGTTGACTCAGTCCTCTTTTACCCAGTTTCACTAAGCACTTTTGTTCTCAGCCAAAGTGTACCCAAGCAATTTTAGCAAGGTGGGAACATACAAAATGACATGCACCAGTTGTCGAAATCATAGAACCAACTGCATGACTGTAACCTCTGTCTCACTGAGCCTGTGAAGACACTCCCTGATTCTTTACTTATTGCAATGAACGGGGCTGATCTTAGCAGTTTCTAAAATGTTTCTTAATTCCTTTTTATTTAACAGATACTGTTGACCCATTGACACTGAACAAGTCACATTTTTGTCTTGAATTGATGAACTGTTACACTTACAAACCAATGTCTGTTTTTTAAGGATCAGAAACAAACCTACAAACTTGCACTTTACAATATTTATGGAACTTGTCTAACAAATGCTGTTGATATTGAACCCAGTTACTCCATTTCCTTTACTTATGCCACACCAATGTCTGTTCATCACTTTATTTTTGATGGCACTGAACTGAAAATGTTAAAGGAAAATTCTGGTTTTTAGCACTTTAAGGCCCCTTTCTGGTTTGTTTTGGATGAACTAGAGTGGTGGACACCGACATTTTGACGATTGGTCCTGTCTCAACTTTTCTGACTTGTTTTGAATCGCCTTTGACTGCTTAGGATGGCTGCCAACAGGCATACTGTATAGGCTACTCAAACATGTCTTAAAACAACCCTTAACGTTCGTTTTCAAAACTGTGCAACTCACCGAGTTGTTCGTGGAGTTCGTTGACTATTAAAAGCAAATATATTGGCGCAATGTATGATTTACAGCCGTCTTATTTGCTAGGCCTATTGTGGAACTATTTATTCAGACACCTCACAACCGTGTATAAACTTCCGCTCAATATTTGAACCTGAAGCATAGACGGTGGCGTAGTAATATCAACGTGCAATGAGTCTTCCAACAGAAATCAATGGGATGCCAAATAAAACACGACAGAAACTGTATTTCGCTACGCTACTTGTTTTGGAACATCAACGAATACCACTAACCACTCAGTGAGTTGCACAGTTTTGAAAACGAACGTTAAGGGTTGTTTTAGGACATGTTTGAGTAGCCTATACAGTATGCCTGTTGGCAGCCACCCTGAGCAGTCAAAGGCGATTCAAAACGAGTCAGAAAGGTCGAGACAGGACCAATCGTCAAAATTTCGGTGTCCACCACACAGTTTTTATATTGGATGTCATCACTTTATAATATATCATATATCAGAATATTCTATTACTGTTAAGCCCACTATGAATATTAAAATACACACAACCATGTTTCCTGTATCATACAGCTTTTCTACTGGGAGGTTTACAACTTATTCTAAGTCAATTTACCCAAGTTTGTCACTAAACCACATAGGCCTACTTGGAATACCCCTCAGATGTCTGAATGGCACACTTAAATGTTTATGGAACCTTTTTGTGAACTGTGAATAATGCTGTTGATGGAACTTTTCTGTCAACTGTGAACTATATTTTTTAACTTATTAAACTTGTATCAAACTAGTTTTGTCTATGCCAGGGGTGGGCAAACTTTTTGGCTCAAGGGCCACATTAGGTTTTGAAAATTGGCCGGCGGGCCACACAACCCCCCCCCCCACGACACACGCCTAAAAAAATAAAAATTTTATAGCCTATAATTTAGTATGAAAAGTATTTGTTTTAAAATACTGCTAATTTGTTTTAAAAATACTGCTAATTTTATGCTGTTTAACAAATGTATAAATTGTACACTATCGCTTTAAGACAGTCGCTTTAATTCACGTTTATTTCTCAATGATCTTCTGCCTGCTCCACTATGGCTAGTGCTGTACCTACGGCTGGGCCCTCTCACAGTTTTTAAATGGTCAGTAGTGGGAACTACTGTTGCCTTCATGATTTCCTTTTAAAACTTTCTTATAAGGAGGAGATATCAATTATCAACAATCACAAGCCAGCTGGAACCTGCGGCTCTCTCTCCCTCTCGTGAGTGCAGACGCGTTCCCAATTAAATGGATTGCATATGTTCACGTTAGATCTGCTGCAAAGGAGATAACTAAGAGTTAACTAGTTTAACATGATGTTATCTCTATTTAACATGATGTTTTGACATTGACATTGTAAACGTTATCTAAGGAGAGTGAAAAGCAGTTTGCAGTAAAGCTAACCAACGTCTATCGCAGGAAAAAAATAGCGAGCAGCCTGATAAATAGCCTAAATGAAATGCTCGGCGGGCCGGATGAAAGTGCTTGGCGGGCCGGATCCGGCCCGCGGGCCGTAGTTTGCCCATCCCTGGTCTATGCTGTCAAACCTGGATTATGTTCCCAGTTTTGATATCGGACGTCAGGTCACTTTATCATATTCATATATCAGAATATTCTATTACTGTTAAACCCACTATGAATATTAAAATATGCCAAACCATGTGGCCTGTATCATAGCTACATGTATGACCTTTGCAGCAAAAAAAAACCGCATGAAAACCTGATCGGTATTTACGGAAGCGTATTGCTGCCAAACTAAAATAAATAAAAAGGCTCAGTATTATGTGATTACGTGAAAATGTTCTTGTTATAACAATATCTTTTTCACGTTTTAACAAGATATGTATCACGTTATTACATGAAATTATCACGTTATTTCAAAATAACGAAACTAAATGAAACAAGGCCACGAGAGCTCATGGCATACATGATAACTAGTCGTATCTATGAACTTGCACCCTGACTGCTATTACACAGTGCTGCTTGATAAGTGTTTGTTTTTGTGCATGTGTGTATGTGTGTGTAGGCTACATGTGTGTGGTCAACAATTCCCATCTTACTGAGGAGCAGCGAAGAGGGATGTGTGTGTATCGGCAGAGAGCTGCTGAAAAGGAGGCCGATAGAGAGATTCTGTGCAGGATAGCCTGCTCACACAGCCTGATAGTTCTGCTTTATCTTCTTATCAACACAATAAATTAAACTTTCGCTAACTTGACACAAGAGGGAGAAAGGGCTTTGATAAATATGCAAATCTTCACGCAATGTGGGTGAATGTATAGAGCGCTCTGGCTCGGTAGCCTGCATGTCAGGTCATCGCTGTCATTTCTAAGGTTGTGGGGAAGGGACGCGGGGAGTGAGAAGTGAAGCACTGCAGTCGCACAGTGCAGGCTGCTGGAGAGCACAGCAAAGAAAATATTCAAACAGCAATAGCATGCGCTTTTTGAGATCACACTACAGTAATCAGCCCGGCCCCACCGGGAATCCTCCCGACTCTCCCGATTGCCACTCCGCTAGGCTAGCCTACTGCACACAGGTGCAGAATATTCTGGACAATGCTTTGGTGTTCGCATAGGCTATATCATCCACCGTGTTCAATAACGAGAATGTCTTGCGAGCTTAAAATAGAATTTTGATTGAGTCGTGTAAACGAGCATATCCTATTATTGCCTCTCGTTTCGTTTAGTTTCATTATCTTGAATAACGTGATAATTTCATGTAATAACGTGATATATATGTAAAAACGTAAAAATATCATATCTTGAAATAACATGATATTTTCATGTTATAATGTGAAAATATCAGTATCATGAAATAACGGGATAATTTCATGTAATAACGTCATACATATCTTGTTAAAACATGAAAAAGATATTGTTATAACAAGAAACTTTTCACGTAATTACATAATACTGAGCCTTTTTATTTATTTTAGTGTGGCAGCAATACGCTTCCGTAGGTATTTAGTGAGGTATGATTAATTTAATGCGCTGACAGCTCATTGCACCAGCCAAACAGATTACACTGAGTGGAGTGGATGACCGATCCAAGATGGCGGCCCCACGTCTCGTCAGCGCTAGTAGGGAGCATAGACAGTAAAAGAAAGGGGTAGGGAGTAGCGGTCGATGCGGCGTCTATGTATATTATGTCTATGTTTCCTAATATCATGGTGTATTGGTATTGTGAACTCCAGCTCCCATGATCCTTCAGGTCATGGGGGAACCATAAAATATATTCTTTGTTTTCGCGCGCTCTCTTTTCCAATGCAGATTGTATGTACAGTGACTTGGTCATTAGTGAAATAAAGTTCAAATAAACTGCATCTCCACCGACTCTCAAATGGTTTAATGCGTGCTCCCACTTGGACACAACAAACTGGCGACGAGGATGGGATTTGTTAACCACAAAGTTTTCTGTTTGGAAGCTAGACAGAAGATGCTTATAATGACTGCAAGCTAGCAAAAGGACACTAGCATCCAGCGAGTGAACCAGAGATGGCTGTCTTTAGCAGTGAGATGGGCTTGTGCTTAAACAAGGGCAGTGAAAGTTTCGAAACCTATGAGCAACGTTTTGCACAGTTTGTGGAAGCCAACGGAATTCAGGAAGAAAAACGAAGGGCTGTTTTCTTATCCGTGGTAGGTGCAAAGACGTTCTCATTACTGACAGACTTATTAGCTCCGAAAAAAGCCTTCTGAAATCTCATTTGAGGACATTGTTAAAGCATTGAGAAAGTTTTATGTTCCAAAGAAGAACATATTAAGTGAGCGTTACACATTCCGTGCACAAAAGCAACAAAGTGGAGAGTCTTTGTCAGAATATATTGCTGCACTAAAAGGACTGGCAACCACTTGCGAATTCGGCGTGACCCTAGAAGAACAGTTACGTGATCAGCTAGTTTATGGCATTAGCAGTAAAGAGCTAAGAACTACGCTTTTGAGTGCTGCTTATGGAGAACGGCTAAAATGGGCAAAAGTAAAGGACATTGTGAATAATTTCGAGTCCACAACGAGCAGTTTGAAAACGTTCCAGCAAACGCAGCTGAGAACAGATAGTGTGAGCAGCAACAGAGGGAAAGCTCATGCTCTTGAAAAGGCAACTGTGCTAGCGGAGACACCTGCTACAGATGTCAGCGAGAGGGTCATTCAGCAGCAAAGTGCAAATACAAAGATTTCCAGTGCCGAGCCTGCAACAAGAAAGGACATCTAGAACGTGCCTGCAGGAATGCAGCGACGAGAGAGACATCCAGCCAAAGCAACAGCTTCAGCAGACAGCGTGCCTTTGGGAAAAAACACTACAGCAGAGCGAGAGACCCGCTACATTGCGAGGGAACCACCGGACAAGGGACCAGGTACTACAGGGATGAGGCAACGATCTGCGACACCCAGTGGCTGCTCTGTGCTAAACCTGGACGTGCGAGGACATCCTCCAGAGACTGAGAACTGTGCTAACATGTATGCACCAGGGGACAAAAAGGACTTTGGACTGTTTTCAGTGAAAGGTGACAGTGAGTACATAAATCCATACATGGTAATGGTTAGATGCAATGGTGTCAAGATACAAATAGAAGTAGACACAGGTGCAGCGATAGACAGGTATACACAGATACAGCGATTCCAAGGATAGAGGAGTCCTTAAATGGCTAAATGTTTTTTTACCTTGGACCTCGTCAAAGATCGCCTTTTGCACCACGTTCAGCCTCTTCAAGTTTAATTGAATGCCATTTGGCCTCTGCAATGCTCCGGGTACGTTTCAGCATCACATGTGTGGGGACTGTCATTACCAGTCTGTCCTTCTATACATAGATGATGGAATCATCTTTTCATCCACTGTTGAACCATGTCTTGAGTGACTAGGGGAAGTGTTTTTGCAGCTGCAAAAGCAAGGACTGAAAGTCAAACTATCCAACTGCCAAGACTGTAGTCATTCAAAAATAGTTTCTAAATCTTTGCAAAGTCTTTTAGTGTAAGGAGGGCATTAGTGTAGTGTGAACCCTTAACGGCTTTAGGCAGGTCAACAGGTCATGATGTTTGCAGTGCCGTGTATCTTGAACAGGGGTGTGTGCATTGTTTACGTGTGGCAGAGCCGCCACTGCCACCACGTGCATCAGGGCACCAAGGGGCACCAACATTTAGCCAATAAATATAGCCTAATGCCATCCTTACACCAGAAGACTTGGAAGAATTGGAAAATACTTTTTATATTACAGTTTCAGACCCTCTCACATCTAAAGATAAGTCATAGAGATTTAAGTCACAGACTATGATTTTGCAACGGCTAAGGATCTTGCAGGGTCACTATTTTCAAGACAAGATTCCTGACAAGGAATTCCTGAAAAGATGCAACTGGATTCCTTTAAATTATTTCCCATCGTGGACTAGCCTAGATATCAACAGAAACTCAAATGATATCAAAGCCTAATGAAGTCTAAGGTGAAGCCTTATTAGCCACAGAGCTTTCCATACGGGGTACGCTTTCTGAATGTTTGCCTACCCCTTTGGTAATTCCACTGGTATGTATGTAATTGTTGACCAACCAAAGCAACACCTTCAACTCTTTAATAAAGATTGTATTTGTATACTTTTCTAAGGAACTCATTGGGACAGAGTTCCCCTTGATCTAACATTCACACACTACCAGTCTAGCTCTAGGGGTGGTGTTGTCAGCTGTACACTAGGGGGCGCTACATATGAAAATATTTCTGACCCAGGGAAGTGTTCCCATTTACTTTTCTTTAAGTCATTTTTGTTGGTGGTTGGCTGCAACTCAAGAATTTCTCCAAATAGAATGGAACCTGACACCAGCCCTTAGTTACACTGAGCACTTACCCAATGATCAGATTAGGCTCTCAAAATATTGCCTGATGAAGAATTAGCCTACACTATACTTCAGATTAACATCATAATGTTGACATTGTTGTCTGCTGGACAACAAATACAAAAATAATTGCTTCCTAAAAAAATATGACTTTGATGGACAATGTCAAGCTGAACACAAAAGTTATATCAGATTTGCTGTAGCACAATGGAGAACCACTGGAATACTGTAGCTTTCTTGAATTTAATGGTTATTCACATCATAACGTTGTGTTAGTTCAACAGGTTAGAAAGGTTTACAGAAGATTTGTTTGCATTCAGTGCTTTCAGGTTGACTGTGTATTTGTAATGTGTAATGTAATGTAAAAGCTCAGGGTTTGTCTCTGAGACCCATTTTCCATGAAAAGTGACACTGGATATCATGATCAACTGGTTATTTTGCATTCCTTCACAAAGTGGAAAAATTCAAAGGGGCAGGTGTAGCCTTAGACTTGAACTGTTATTCAACTGTGTCTGAAATCTGCATGAAGGATATAGAATGGAAACCAGCTATTGGGCAAAATTGCTTTACCTAAATCAGAGGTAGGCGTTTATAAGAGGATTTTTAACAGACAATCATCCTCTCCCATCATATGTGTTCATGTAGCTTACATTTGCTGTATGGCAACGAGGAATCTTTAAGAAAAACATAGTTCAGTAGCAATCAGGTGTGCTAAATGTGAATGCTACCATTATGCTGTTTTAAATACTGATCTGTAATATAGTTACAGTTCTGAAGTTGTTTTAGTTTCAGTGTGGGGACCTAAGATATGACCAACGATGGGTCCATGATTTATTCTGGGCTGAATGACCTTCAACCGAATGAGGCGAGCTTCGTGCACCATGTGAGTATTTCAGTATTATAGTGCATTTGTTAAGATGCAGTGAGTATGCAATGAGCAAACTGCAGAGAAGGTTTATTAGTCTAGATTTTTTTGTTCCATCTCTAATGCCTACTTTATATTGAACGTTTTGCTTTCTACTACCTGAAGTCTACATGTGCATGTGTGATTATTATATTATTAAATTTCAACTGTGTTTTGGTGTTTTATGAAATCAAAACTTAGTGTGTAAACAGTTGTACAAAATGGTTAATGTCCTTATTCATGATCCTTAGTAATGCACATTCAGTAATTTGGTACAGTGAACAAAAATGTCTATGTGTCAGCACATGTCTTAATGTATATGCATATATCATATGCACATGCCCACAGATGTTCTACTGCTGAAATCTACACTGACCCTAATGACCCCAATGACCACATCACTTGATCCTGGCCATCACCTCTGTGTTGAGACCAGTGTGGCTGCCATGGAAGTGAAGAGGCTGAGGAGGACAGACTGTATTTACCTTCATGAGACTGGACAAGGGACAGAGGGGACAGTGAGTGTCCTTTCTGAGGACCTGCTGAAGGGAAACGTGTCACTGAAACAGAGAGACATCACAGACTCAGAGAGGGGGCTGCGTAAGTGTCAGGTCATTCATGGAGACTTTAAAGTGCAGGAGACATTGTCGTCATATGTCAAAAGTGAGCAGATTTTTAACATTTTTGTTTACTGGTCAAATTGCTTGTGAATTGAGACCTGTCTCTGTGTGTGTGTGTGTGTGTGTGTGTATTTCCCACATACAGTACATTTACACTGCCTTTACACATTTATCTAGATGTGTTCCATACTCACATTTTGTGGTTTGAGGCTTTTTTGGAAATCTGAGAGAATTTATGTTTTTATTGGACTGTAAAATGGTGGGCTCATGTTACTGTGCTGTTTCCAGTAAGCCGTTGGCACGTCCCCCTTGTGTTTTTCCATGGTGACCACACAATTTCACCATTTCCAATTTTATCTTTGCATCGATGACCTTGCTGTCTAGAGTGATGTGATGATGTAGAATCAGGAAATGTAAATTAAGAAAGAGGCAGACCACGACTGATGTGATGTTTGAAGTTTTCTGTGTCTGTCCAACCTGTCATTGAAGTTCTGTAGTACAGAAATGTAATTTTGTTTATGTAAATGGAAAATAGAAGAGCAAAATGAAGAAAATGTATTTATTGACTTGTTTTTTGCTGACTTGTTAAGAACACTGAGCAGTTAACTGAGATAATCTTTTGGAGATTTTGTAGCATTTTTAACTGGTTGTGGTTGGTTGGCTAGTACTAATGCTGGATACATGCCATACATGTCAAAGTACATACATTAGTGTAGTCTGTGGAAATGTACAGGCATATATTTCCACATATTATATGCTGCATTTGCTTTGAGAGACAGTCAGAAGAGATTGCGGAGGAGAGACATAATAACAGATGATGTCTTTTGGAATTTCTTTCAGATGAAAAACTCCCTCTTAAGAGAGCTGAAAGTGCAGGAATATTCAGACCAAATTGTAAGTCAAATGTGCACAATACAATTTCAGTAAAATTCAATACAGTGTATTAATTCTTATCTTTAACTATTTTAACTTGTTTTAAGTAAGCATAAGTATACTCTTTTGATCTCGTGAGGGAAATTTGGTATCTGCATTTATCCCAATCCGTGAATTAGTGAAACACACTCAGCACACAATGAACACACTAATCCCTGTGCAGTGAGCTGCCTGCAACAACAGCGGCGCTCAGGGAGCAGTGAGGGGTTAGGTGCCTTGCTCAAGGACACTTCAGCCGTGCCTACTGGTCGGGGTTCGAACCGGCAACCCTCCGGTTACAAGTCCGAAGCGCTAACCAGTAGGCTGCCCCTTTATTTAGTGGCCAAATCATTTACCATTTCATATTATGAACAGCTCAATCACCCTCGAGGTTCTTGTTCTGCTGCAACTGAAAACTACATTATTTTGCATAGAACAATTATGTACAGGCATAATATTTCACATAATGTATGCATATGCTTTGAGAGACAGTCAGGAAAGATAGTGAAGGAGAGACATGATAACAGCCAGATGATGTCTTCTTTTTGAATTTCTTTCAGATGAAAAAAATCCTCTCAAGAGAGTTCTCAGTGCAAGCTCATACATCAAACCGGTTTGTAAGTCAAATGTGCACTATAAGATTTCACTAAAATTCAATACAGTGTATTCATTCTGCTGCAACTGGAAACTAGATTACAGATTGAGTTTGAATGACCTGAAGATTGGTTCAAACAATGGTTACATGATTATGGAAAACGTATTTGTTAAATTCAGTGCTTTATCAGGATGTGGACAGATGTGAAAACATCATGTTCTTTGTTTGCTTTTCCATCTTAAAAATTTGTCGGAAAATATTGTGACCTACTAGGCCTATTAGCGAGCTTACCTTTAACGGAATGTTTGTTTCTCTGCATATGAACATAATGAACTTGTATGGTACTAGTTGGTATCACAATGGACACATTTTATATAAATATATATATATATATATATATATATATATATATATAATTTAAATATTTAAGGGCCTAATATGTAACTATTAGTTGTTAATTTCTGCTTCCAATCCCTTTTCACCGAAAGAAACCCATATTTGACAGCCTTTTTTTTTTTTGATCCCCAGGGGCCAAATCTGAGGTGCCAACAATTCTAAATCTGATCAGATCCTCTTTGTGAGTTTTTCTACCAGATTTGATGCTTTTATCACAAAGTGATACATTTTTCAGCTTAACTGCCTCACTAGGAGTTACAGTTGTTAACTTGGAATATACTATTGTAGGTTACAGTCCGCTTCTTTTAACAGAAACAACTGGTAAAATAGTCCTTCAAGGCTAAGATACTTTTTACTTTTATACTTACATTTACATTTCAGAACCTGTACTTTGTTACTTTTAGTTGAGTAGAGAAGTTGAATCACTAGGCTACTTATACTTTTTTTACTAGTCTTTTTTTACGGACGTATCTGTACTTCTGAAAAGTGTGTACTTTTACCATTTCTGCATGTATGTGCTGTTTTGAGCGAGCCTTTGGCATGTCCCCCTTGTGCTGTTCCACATGGTGACCACACAATGTCACCATTTCCAATTTTATGACATCTTTGTATTGATGACCTTGCTGTCTAACCTGGTGTGATGTAGAATCAGGATTTTAAAAATATTTTTAAAAAGGCACACCATGAAGTGAGTGAAATGTAGTTATGTTTATGTAAATGGAAATAGAAGAGCATGTATAATAAAGAATATAAGGAAAATATACTTCTTGACTTAAAATTTTGCTGACTTGTTAAGAACACTGACCAGTTAACTGAGACAATCTTTTGGAGATGTTGCAGCATTTTTAACTGATGGTTGTTTTTAATTGGGAACCAGTGGTTGGTTGGTGACTAATGTTGGATACAAATTACACACATTATTTTGCATTGAATAATTATGCTTTATTGTCTATGGAAATGTACAGGCATATATTTTCACATAATGTATATGCTTCAGAAAAGATAGTGAAGGAGAGACATAATAACAGCCAGTCCAGAGTGCAAGTTCATGCGCCAAACCAAATTGTAAGTCAAATGTGCACTATACATTTTCAGTAAAATTCAATATAGTGCATTCATTCTTATGTTTAACTATTTTATCTTGTTTTGTTTAGTGGCCCAATGATTTACCATTTCATATTCCAAATGAATGGCTCAATCACCTTAATATATAATAATATAACATATTTTCAATGATAATGGGTACTGCCTTAATTCGCTGATTCAGAGGTTCTTGTTCTGATGCAGCTGGAAACTAGATTACAATTTCTAGAAACTAGATTACAGTATAGTATGTATAAGTATATATACTCTTTTGACCCTGTGAGGGAAATTTGGTCTCTTAATTTATCCCAATCCGTGAATTAGTGAAACACACTCAGCACACAGTGAACACACAGTGAGGTGAAGCACACACTAATCCCGGCGCAGTGAGCTGCCTGCAACAACAGCGGCGCTCGGGGAGCAGTGAGGGGTTAGGTGCCTTGCTCAAGGGCACTTCAGCCGTGCCTACTGGTCAGGGTTCGAACCGGCAACTATCTGGTTACAGGTCCGAAGTGCTAACCAGTAGGCCACGGCTGCCCCAAAGTTTAAGTGACCTGAACATTTCTGGTTGTACAGTACTTTGATTAGATGTAATGGTGGCCATAAGTTTGTCTTCACTCTGTGACTAAGTTTATGCACAGCTAGATTCCCATTCTGCCTCTTCTTATTGATCAGGGTTGTTCTGATCTATGAGTGTTTCTCTGTGTTTGTCTGCAGTGGCAGGACAGAGGACCAGTGAGACAGACACCCTCAGAGCCATCTCAAAACAGAGGCTGGCGCTGCTGGGGAGGAACATTGGACAGGAACTGCAGAAGACACCAAGGAGAGGATGGAGGCAGAGCAGATGGAGGAGAGTGGGATGACGCTCAGATTGACACTCACTGTACAGTAGATGAAGGCTGCACGATTTGGGGGAAATATCTCATTGCAAATTTTTTTGTTCAAAATTGTGCTTTAAAGCTGCAGTTGGCAAGATTTTTTTGATCATATCAGAGACACAGCACTTAAAAAAATACTCCATAGAAATGCATGGGGCTAGTTTGTCACGCCAATATGGCCGTTGTCTACACATATCCCACCCCTTCCTCGGCAAAATGTCGACATGTGAATACATTGAGCCAATCATGTGGTGTGATGTGAATACATTGAGCCAATCATATGGTGTGTTGTGAAGACATCGTGCCAATAATGTGTTGTGATCTCGCCACCAGAGCAAGATTGGTGTCGTGAAGCCTTGCCCACACACATTTCTGCCGAAATGGATGCCCGACGAGTGCCCAAAAAGCGTTGTCAAATGGCCGCCGAGTGGAGGGACTTGCCTAAAAGGACTTTGATCATATTCACTGAAACCGACACTATGTTCCGACAGAACAACATAAATCAGCCGGATTTAGAAAAAAACCCGATGAGAGGGTGCTCGGTGGATCGGGGGAGGGGCATGAGAGTTGTAAACATTCAAAATTTTGGCTAAGTCCCCTCAATCTATCAGACTTGCCAACTGCAGCTTTAAGCTGGGGCCACTTCTGATTGATGAGCATGCCTAGCACAGGCACAGCACTCATGTTTAGTGAGCTTCATTGTCTATCACACAAGGAGGATGACATGAATATAAAAATCATAGATGTGACTAGATTAACCATTGGGGCAGAGTTGTGAGCTGCACAATTAATTGCAGTCTTTCGATTAGCTAACTGCATTTGTTCAAATTATGATTAATTGTGCAGCCCTACAGTAGATCAGGTTACATTAGATTCAACTTTATTGTCAAGTCATTGTGCAGATTAAATGTTCAATCAAAAGCAACAGAAGGACTCGAAAAGAGTGGACTGAGAAACAAGAAACCAGGAGGTACTTTCCCAATGTTGAAAGAGAAGGTTGTGGTCAAAATAGACCTAAAGATGATGGATGAACTTGACTGGAGAGACTTTGAGGGCATACCGTATGAATTATGTCCAGGAGACCAAAGTGAAGACAAGACAAACCCATCACAGGCATGTTGCTGGAGTGACCTTCACACCGTTTCTAGAGAAAGATTTTTATGTTTTATTGCACAAGCCTTTGAGTCTGGGAGCCTTGGTTACTGTGAATGTTGAGAAGAGATGTTATGAAGAGGTCAGATTCCTGATAAGATGTAGCATTTTGTATATTCATATAGGCATGAATATGCCATCACAGGCATGTTGCTGGAGTGATCTTCACACCATTTCTAGAGAAAGATTTTTATGTTTTATTGCACAGGCCTTTGAGTCTGGGAGCCTTGCTGTGAATGTTGAGAAGCGATGTTATGAAGAGGTCAGATTCCTGATAAGATGTAGCATTTTGTATATTCATAGGCATGAATATGCCATTATAGGCATGTTGCTGGAGTGATCTTCACACCGTTTCTAGAGAAAGATTTTTATGTTTTATTGCACAGGCCTTTGTGTCTGGGAGCCTTGGTTACTGTGAATGTTGAAAAGAAATGTTATGAAGAGATCAGATTCCTGATAAGATATACTGTATATATATAGTATCCATTTACATTTCTTATAACATATATTTTCCTCAGGATTGTATTGATCTGGTTTGTAGGATTCCGTTTCAGAATGTGTAGGTGTTTACTGGTCACCTAACTGAATCTTGTACTAAAGTTCTTCCTGGAACACTCACATGTAATACACCAGATTCTGTCAGTACATTGAGTCTTTGACACCCCAGTACTTTCTCTCTCCGGATGTTTGGTGTGTGTTTTCCTCAGCCTTGCTGTCTCTGAGTCTGAGATTTGATCCCAGATCTCACATCTCAAACTATGGACAAAGCTAATAATAAAAATTTCTCCTAAGATTTTGTGGTAGAACACCTGTGTTTTTACATAGTGAATATATCTGTCACTTCACCAACTTCTGAACAAACAACTTCAACAACTTCTGAACTATATCTGTCACTTCACCTCTTCTGAACAAATCCACTGGAAAATCCGTAATCAAATAACCACCATTTTCATATTAAATTATGTTTTTATATACATAGTATTATTATTTAGCACCACATCATATCATTTTGTATTATTTGGTGCAAAAACAAGTAAATTTGTGGACACGTCAAAATACACCATGTTAATTCTTGGTTGATGAGTTTCACTTGTTCTCCCATAAAGTAGAGTTGTTACTCTGAATCTGTCTGTGTGTCTCCATCACCTCTAGGAAGGAGTGCTCTTTCTCCTCCTCACCCAGCAGGGTTTATGGGAACATTTCAATAGCATTTAAATCTTGAGTATTCCAGTCCCTTATAGAAGAGTGCTAAAAGAGCAGATTCTCTGAATGAAAAAAATAATGACAAAAATCAAGTTCTTCAAAACAATTTCACACAATATTCATAATTCTTAGTGTTACCAACATAACAGTATTATTTACTGTATAATACTGTAACTGAAAAGTTACTTGTGATGTGTGGTGTTTTTTATTTATAAAGAAATATTTTTAAAAAAAACATACATACCACATTTATTGGCACCTCCAGAAAATATTATAATCAAAATGTACTGAAACTTTTTTCATTTATACTCAACTTTCAAGCAGTAATCTATGATTTTCTCTTTCATTAAGGTACAGTCATTGAGTCACACAAAAGTAAAACGCCCTAGTCACTCTTCAGGTAAGACCTCCACACAACCGTGAATTTCTGGTTGACATTAATTTGTGTGGCGAGGCATGTAATACATAGATTATCAAGTTGAAAGAAATGTAACCAATTAGTCTCTTAGTCCAAGTGAACATTCATACCGAATTTGAAGAATGTGCCTCAGGGCATTCTTGAGATATTGCATTCACTAAGGGACATACATATGGTTACACTGACCTTTTACACTGACCTTTGAACGGAAATATCAAACAATTTCATCTTAGAGTCCAGGTAAACATTCACACTAAATTTGAAGCACGTGCCTTAAGGCATTCTTGATGTATAGCATTCATAAAAATGGGACTTTAATGGTCACAGTGACCTTAAACATTGATCTCCAAAATCTAACCAGTTGATCTTCTGGTCCTTATAATAAATTTGCTATGCATGTATTTTCTCCATTGTTTTCATTAAAGGGGTGGTTCAGGATTTTGGACATAAGACCTCATTTCCAAGTAAGCAAGTGTGATATTTATTAGTAAAGACCGTTTTCAACACGTTTCATCCAGTCCCTCTAATTGCAGAGTTCGCAGGTGCTAGGCTAGCGCAAGTCAACGGTATGTGCTAGCCTGCCACTAAAGACAGTCTTACCCACTCCAAAGTACACCCGAGGCAAATTCCAGACAATCGATGTAAATGTCTGTGTTGATAGAATAGTGTAAGAAATACAACTACCCTGGCATCACGTTGCAATAGTTATACTTTGGTCCCTGAAGTTGGTAGTTGGAAGTTGGTCATTTTGCAACTCAGCGGCGGACTGATATTACCAAGGCTACTACTAGGTACTTGTACTTGCATTGGAGTGCGCTTTACTGTTTACTTTTCGGCGCAGTACTCCTAACCGGAGCAAGTATAATTCCGCCGCTGCTAAGAAACTAGTCCCTCAAAATGTAATGTGATCGTTGAAATGCAAGGATAGAATAACGTTAGAAATAAAACTATCAATACAGACATTTACATCGATAGCCTGGCGTTATAATTTACTTGCCTCGGGTGTACTTTGGAGTGGGTAAGACTGTTTTTAGTGGCAGGCTAGCACATACCGTTGACTTGCGCTAGCCTAGCACCTGCGAACTCTGCAATTAGAAGGACTGGATGAAACGTGTTGAAAACGGTCTCCACTGATAAATATCACACTTGCTTACTTGGAAATGAGGTCCTATGTCCAAAATCCTGAACCACCCCTTTAAGATGAGAGAAAATGGTAATTTTCTTTGCATCTCCTTTTACTCATCTTTACCAGGGGTGCCTACAAATGTGGAGGGCACTGAGGAAGCACAAGCCAACACCAGGAAGTGCTAACTGAATGAATGTCAATATCAAGATCCAAATTCAGTCAGCATCCATTTGCAGCTTTAGTCAGTTTCATGGTAGCCTGGCAGGCCATCCTATATCATTGACATGTATAGTCTGGCATCGAATCATTCACCTCGCTTAATCCAAGGGGCGGGCAGAGAATTGTCTTTCAAACTGCCTAGGCATGCAATAGGCCAGCGCTACGACCATATCCGTATCCGGTCGGCAAAACGGCAAATACATCCTTCTTCGAAAGGAATGACTTAAGTGCATTGTGTTGATCTACTTTCAAAGAAAAGCACAAGTCCAACTCCTCCAAAGTTGACGCCAACGCCGATTCAAACAACCGCTCTTCGTTTGCCATAGCCACCTGCCTTGTTCACCGTCGCAGGATGTCGTTATCCTGTTAAGCCCGCCTTAAGACTCTCTAACGAAATAGAGCGCTGTGATTGGCCGTCATCCACGGTGTTAAGCCAATAGAAATTCCTATGGTTCGATACTAGACGTACAAGCTGAGCAAATTAATTTGCCGCCGCTAGGGTGCGTCTACATTTCTAGGCTAGTTTCATGGTAGATATTATAGTAGATATTGTAGTCAGAGCCATTTTACATTAAAAAGGAATGTGTTTTATCAGTATGCTATAGTCAATGGAAACAGCTAGGCTACAGAGCCACAGGTGTTTTCACATCTCCTGTTCATACCTCACACACACAGTGATGAAGATATTTCCATACAACATGCAAAGAAATCTATTAGAAGCAAATGTTGAGTTCCTGTGTTTTCTTCTAACAAACAGTAGTTTCTTGGTTATTCTTCAGCAGAGGCAGATGCTTAGCCTGACAAGCCAGACCCACATTAAAATGTAGGGTCTGGGCACTCACCGTTCGCAGTGCTCAGTCCGAGGGGCGGGATAATCAGTTGTCTTTCAAATTCCCGCTGCACGCAATAGGACAGCGGCAGCGCTATGAGTCCCATGCGTTTCCCAACAGCGGAGCTAGTTGGCTAGTTCAAACGTTTGCCAACTTAATAAAAGCTTAACTCGTGTCACACTGTTCGCCAACAGTGTGACACGAGTTACATCCATCTTATTTGTTTTCAAGTAGCAGGGAATTCAAGCCAAACCGTTGCAACTCTGCCATCAATCATTATGTTAAACCCACCTAATGACTCTATACACGATTTCATTGGCCTGATTGAGTTTCGATTTCTGGAGCTCACAAGCCAGAGAGTTGCTAGACTAGCCCTGGCAGCAAATGTAATTTGCCGCTAGGGGCGCGTCTAGATTTCTAGGCTCTAGCTGATGCTAGCACTGCCACCAAACAACCCAGTATGCAGTGGACTCTTCAGACCACCAAACAAATCAAACAGGCACAGGAGGTAGCGATATTTATTACACTGGCTGATGACTGCACGCTTAAAGCAACACCAAAGAGTTTTTTGTACCTTAAAATAATGTTTCCAAAATCGTTTCAGTGGTTCATCAACTCATAACAGGGTGAACGGCACTTTCTGCATTCGCTTCGCAGCCCTCTATCGGCTATAACCGCACTATGTAAGTTTGCCGGATCGGGTAGCGGATCTGTAGTTCGATGGAATGAGACATAAGAAACAAAAATTTGACTTGCATCTGATGTTGCAATACATCATACTTTCATAAAATCATGCAACATGTTCTACCTTGTCTGTGGGCATTGTTATTTGCAAAGCCGGTGCTGGATAAACAAATGGTGCGTGTGACAGAGGAAAAGTTCTTTGGTGTTGCTTTAATGTTTCATTTCAAGACAAAGTAAAACATGCACTTGATGCCTAGACTATCACAGTACAATGTAATAATTTATATCGCAAAACCATGTTTCATTAATGTTATAATTAGAGTTATAACACCACACAACTCCAGGTCTTCCACAGGTGTCTGTGAACATGATCAAATCTTGATTAGGTCACTGAGAGAGGAAACTCACATGAGGCTTCCAAACACAACTCACAGTTGGCTGTTTGTCACTCATACATCTTTCATGAGAACCTCCTGTATATATCTCATCACAGCAAATGGGTTTGGGCATAATATTGTATTACCTACTTAGTTGAGCACAGAGATTTCAATTACATTATTCATTGAGCTCTTTTATTATGAATTTATTTACTGGTGACACCCATACAATAAATGTCTGCAAGCAGATTGGTTTACATTCATAAATCTAACCCATTAATCAACAACAATGACACATATATTTTGGCTATAAGCATGTTTTGACAAATTAATGTCTCCATACCTCATAAATTCACAACTATGTATGTAGGCATGCCATGTGCCTTGAGAAGCATGGCATAAAACTGACAAAGAAGTGCTGTAGGTCAGGTTCTCCATTCGACAAACTACTTACTGAAATTTAGTGCAGTCGTCCTCAACCATTACCTTAGCTGTTGCACCTGCCACCCTACCTCGCCATCCCATCATATTTCAGCTCTTCGCTCGATTTGTGTGTGTGTGTGTGTGTGTGTGTGTGTGTGTTTGCGCCTGTGCTTAAACGCCCCCCGCCCACGTATCTCACCAAACCTTTACAGAAGCGCCACCCAAGAGCATGATGGGTGTTTGAAGAGAAGCCCTTGGCATCGCATCAGAAATTAGCCTGAGAATTCGCCTGGGTTCTCCCAATACTCTCTTCAATTCTCCTCCCCGCCCACACATGACAGCTGAAAAAAGGGAAAGAGAGAAAGATAGCTTAGGTGTGTGTGTGTATGTGTGAGTGCGCGCGTTGTCGAGCAGGGTGTGAGTGCGTCCAGCGTCTATAATACCTCCATTGACACACTGGGAGGTGGATATAACAGAGGATCATAATCATATCATTTAATTGCACACCCTACGCGAAGAGTCGTAGAGACGGCGGGAGAAGCTGCTTTTTGGCAATAAGGAGAGGCAGGAACAGAAGCTTTTTGAAATCGAAGAAAATATGCCAGCATTTTGACGCGAAAAGCCGCAAGCTACCTCGTAGAGATAACAGAACATTTTGCTTATTGAAATCAACGTGTTTTAAAGATTCACAGGAGTACCGATTGGCGTTTTCTGATTGTTTTGTTTATTTATCTTAAGCAGAGAGGGGGGAGCCGTGTTCAACAACAATTCTTTGTTTTAACGTTAGTACTGAAATAAGGCAAGACAAAGCGTGAATTGTGGGAGAATTTGGATATCTCTTTGTTAAAAGAACCATCATCATCAACAACAAAACGAGTCTAAGATTGAGAATTAATGTGCGTGTTTTTGGACACGCACACTCTATCCGAACCCAGACGCAAAGCAAGTGAGTATTGAACGACCTGTGGGATTTTCCGTCTAGATGTGTAATGTTCCGGTGGTTTAACAGTTCAAATTATCAGCAGTCTTTGGAAACAGTTTTGTATCCTCGCTTGAGTGTGACAAGTCAAATCCCCAGTATCTGAGCTATTGGACTTACTTTCTAAACATTCAACAAGTATTGTTTTGACCATTGTGCTATATTTCCATACTCTGGGTATATTCTACATTGAATTATGATGATATTTCTCACTCCGTGTCAACCTCACAATCAGGTGAGAACGGCATCCTATTTTTAAAACGCGTCTTACCGGCGACAACAATTTCAGCCCATCGTCATAAACATTGAAATAGCCTTCACGTGAAAGGTCTTGCGGTAGCCTATTACTTAGTGAAACACATTATTCGTGAGGTATCTTTTCCTTCGGAACCGTTACAATGTTTCATTTATTTGCCATACTGTGCGTGTAGGGCATGTAACACGGGTGGATCCTTTGAGAGGACACCATGTTGAACGGGTACCCATCTTTACGGGGGAATGAGTAAGACGATAGGAGGAGGGAGGGGGAGAGGAGACAGTGAGGTGATGGAGGAGAAATGGATTCTGGGGAACTGGGTTTGGGAGGCAGAAATAAAATTAACCCGGCTGTGGCACGGGAGAGGAGAATAAAACATGTGATTCATGTGAGCTCATTGCCGACGTGGGGCTACGCGTGTAGCAGGGTAAATAGCTTGTGGCTGAAGGCACAAGCTGATATGAGTGCCCTGCAGAAGATGACTCTGAGGTGTTGTGGCTTATGTAAGGGGTCAGCAAAAGGCGTGTGAATTATTTAAGAGTTGCACTCTATGTCCGGAGACACTATGAATATTACAAAGTCCTCCGTCTGCTCTCAAAGACTACCGTGTGCCCCAATTTCCCCTCTGAGCAGACCACAATGTGTCCGAGACCAGATCCTGAGAAAATCACGAGTATCTAAAGTAGGGACATTTCAATTCTTGCATTACATTCAGTCCACTGTGACTGTATGCTTGTCCTTTTTCCATTGTGTGTATTTTGTTAGTGCTCAAGTATACTCTCACAATTTCTCATTCTATGCCGGTCTCAAAGTGTACCATCATAGTGTTACTTCAGACTAAACATTCATGGTCCTTTTTTTAGCTAAGTTGTCCTGTTCCAAGTTCCATTAATCAAATCAGTTCACCCTGGCTCTCTCACGAGAAATATATGTTTGCAAATGGTTGAGCACAGTACAAGCATGACAATGCATTGCTAAGGCCCATTCAGACATGTTCAAGTACAGTGTTTTGTGCTGTGATAAAAAAAAACCCTCCACACAATAATGACACTAAAGACAGATTTAATGCCTCTGAAGGCACTTGGCCTCATCTGTCTCAGTTTATGTAGGCTTCACCCCCTAATAAGTAACATCTTGAACACTCTCCCAACGCTCTGGCCCCTTCCCCTTGTATTTACTATCAGGATATACCCATTTAATACCCATTTAAGGACCCCAATATTCCTTACACTGGTGGTATATTTGACCCATTTTCAAGAACACTGCCTTTCTTGATGATGGTTAGATTGGGTGAGATGGCTACTGAGTTGGGAGTTTTGACTAAGTTTGTTCAATCATTTGAACCTCTGTTCCTTGTTAAAACAGGGGTTGATGTGTTATGTTCAAAGCAAGTGTGTGTGTGTGTGTGTGTGTGTGTGTGTGTGTGTGTGTGTTTGTGTGTGTGTGTGTGTGTGTGTGTGTGTGTGTGTTTCATGTTCCATTGGGGCTTCAGTTGACGTATGTTGAATTGTTCTGTTTGTGTGTGTGTCCATGTGTGTGTGTGTGTGTGTGTGTGTGCAGTCTCTCAATGGCAGTAATTAACTACTAAAGCCAGAGATTTTAATGAGTATTGGAGTAAGCAGGCGCTGGTGAATGACATAAAGGAGCAGGGGGTTAACACCAATGTAAGATTATCCTCACACACACACACACACACACACACACGTGGATCTCCAGTATCAGTGGGTTGGCAGCACCCCTGTAAGATTATCCTCATCCTCCTCAGACTTCTTCTCTCCTCATTTCTATATTTATCGCCTCAAATTCGTCCTCTAAGTCCCCGGCTTCTCAGACCTCTGGCTGTGCAGGGTCAGTGTCTTATCGCTGCACTCCGTCCATTTCTCCACTGAGAGGATCTCCTTCAGGCCTCACATAACTTAACATTTCAGAGAAAATTCTTGTGGCTAAAGCTCGACAGTGCATTTCATTGCCACTTAAGTGGTTTGTGTATACAAACACTGTGTGATGGCGGTTTCTAGACTCACATTTTTTTCCACCTCCCCATGCAATCAGTCTGTCGTTCGACCTTTGGAGGTCGAGATGGGCTATTTGTTGACGTAGCCTAATTCTGTGTAGACTTAATTAAGTGCTCCATGACATCTCTGAGCACTGCCATGTTTTCGTTAAATACCCCTTTACCCTTCAGGTGATGTGGTACTGTGTTCACTGTTCTCTGCTTAGTGGGAAAGTGCAGATTGATGCTGCTGTCTCCGGGGCTCTTGTTACAGACCCTTTGTACTCCGTGTGGGGCAGTTGATTGGCCTTTTCTGCCCCGCCAGGGGCATGTAAATCTCCTGTCTCTGTCAGAGTCCCTGTTCTCTTCTCAGGGCATGCTGGGTTCGTGTTCGTAGGACACGCCAGTAGAATAAGCTTCACGCCCCCTGTGAAGCGGAACTCCCAGAGTCCCAGAGCATGGTTCCTCTTATGTGGCCATTAAGCCACTACAAGAGTGTATTTATGTAGATGATGTTACAGCAGAGATAGGGGAAAGACTTTGCCGAGGGACAACTGCTCAACAACAAACAGACGAAACCCAGTGGCATAGTGAGGAGTAATAACACCCTCCACCAGTGACCAGTGATGGCCACCAGTCTCTTGTCTGCCCTCAGAATGGGCTAGTTAAGCTGTATGCACATGCACACATGAAATATAAATAGACAGACTACACGCACACACACACACACACACACACACACAACCACACATATTCACAACCACACACACACACACACACATATTCACAACCACACACATTCACAACCACACACACACACACACACACACACAACCACACATATTCACAACCACACACACACAGACACACACACATTCACAGCCACAGCGACAGACTTATTGTGAGCTCCTATGGCTGTATGTGAAAGGGATTGGTTGGCACAGTCACACCCCCCCCCCCCCCCCCCCACGCTAGTTCCCCTCCACAGTATCACTAGGAAGATGAGGCTGTTTTGGTCCTGAGTGGTTCTCTCCAGCTGATTCGTTTTTTTTGTACCATTTGCATATGAATGGATTTTCTGTCTGCAGCTCTCTAAGTACGTCTACTCTGAAAGCCACAATGAGCCACATCGGCTGTAGACAATTGGTCCGATTCATTCACACAGATTCAGCATGTTTGTGACCAGTAAAAGGTGTCGCGCTACCATCTCTGTAGCATGATGCCGAGAGAGTGAGAGAGAAAGAGAGAGAGAGAGAGAGAGAGAGCGAAAGCAAGCTGCAGGGAGATGGAGAGAAAAAGGGAGAGAGAGTGAGAGACTGAAGAGAGTGGAAGCATTAGAGAGACAGAGAGAGAGAGAGAGATAGAGAGAGAGGGAGAGAGAGAGGGGTGGAGGACAGCGTCTGGTGTCACTGCATTGGAAGGGGAGGTGACTGCAGCATTTTTTGCGTCTGTGCACTTCCTCCGTCAGCCCGGCTGGTGGCTCCTCTGCACGCGGCAGAAGGAGGGATGGAGGTGGACGGAAAAAATGAGGCGGGGGAGAGGGAGAGGGAGAGAGCACGCAAAGCAGTTGGCACATCCTGCAAAACCTGACTCAAAAATGGCTATGAAAAAAAACAGAAATCGTTAGGCTATATTCTCCCTTGAGTTTCTCTCTCTCTCTCTCTCTCTCTCTCTCTCTCTCTCTCTCTCTCTCTGTCTCTCTCTCCATCTGTTCCCTTCACATTTCCATTACACTGTTCTCTCCATTCCTCTTGTTTTAAATGCCCTTTCTCATCAATCAGCACCCTCATTGTGCTTTGCCTCCACACATATAAAGCCCCTCCCCTACACTCTTAAGTCTTTTTTCCTTCTTTTTCTCAAATCCAGGATCTTTTCATGTATTGTCTCTGTCCTCTATCTCTTCCCAGAATGCCCTTCTCCCCCCCCATCCTTATCCCTCTCCCTCGTTCCTATTCGACTCACATTTTCTCTTTGATCTTCCTCCTCTCATTTTTTTCCATTACTCCCTCTGTCTCTCCTGTCCTCCGCTCTACCACCTCTAGCACTCACTCCTCTCTTTCTCACACCGCCTGCCTTATCCTCCTCTTTTTCTCTACACCTCCGCTCCTTCTCACATCATCTCTCCATCCCCTCCCTCATCCATCGTTTTTTTCCTCCTTATTCCCCTCTATCTCACTTTCTCTCACGTCATCCCTCCCTTCCCTGCATAGCCCTCCTTTTCCCCATACTCTACTTCCTCCATCCTAACAGCCCTCTTCCCAGATTCTCTCTCTCTCCCTCTTTCTCGCTTCCTTCCTTTCCGACTGAACTGTAAAGCTTTTCTTGTGGTTTTGCCAACTACAGGAACATATTTCGCTCAGTCAGCACTCAACCTCTCTTTCTCTCTCTCTCTCTCTCTCTCTCTCTATCTCTCCTCTATTTACCTCATCCCACTCCCCCCCCCCTCCAACCTCTCTCTCGCTCTGCTGGTACCTTGCTGGCGATTCTGCCTGTAACAGCTTTCTCTCTCTCCGGCTCTATCTCTCTCTCCCTCGCTCTCTCTCTCCCTCCCTCCCCCTCCTGCTGCAGTGTTTCTGCTAATATATATTAGCGTCACTGCAGTTGTCCTGCACAAGCTAGGCTCTCCCTTATTCATTCTATCTTTTTTTTTCTCTTTTTGTCATATTTCCTTTGCTTGCTCTTTTTTTCTAAGAGCGGTGAATTCAAAGGTTTTTGTGTCAAGGCATTCTGCAAGGGTATTTCTGCATCTTTGTTTTCCTTGTGTATACATGGACATACACACAAAGACACACACACACACACACACAAACACACACGCACACACACACACTGGAATGTTTGCTCACTGATGCATTTAAAGACACATGAATCTATAGCAATAATAAGAGCCATTATTTTTTCCATCCTACTTAGTACCTCTTTCTTTCTCACTCCTATTTCCATTTCCATCAGTCTTTCTTTCTCTCATCTCTCTCTCTCTTCCTCCTTTTATTTGCCCTCTCTCTTTCCCATGTCAGAGCCCCCATCCAGTCCTTGTAAATCATTACCACTTCTCATAAACACAGCTGTAGGCTAACAGAAACCAGCATACATCATACATATATATCTCTCTCTTTCTCCTCACTCTCTCTTACGCACACACACACACATACGCACATACGCACACACGCACGCGCACGCGCACGCACACACACACACAAATGCATACATGCGTACAAACAGAAAAATGAATATTATTGGTATATTCGAAACAAGTTGTGTTTCAACACACAAATAACTGTCTTGATTCTATTCAATTGAAATACTTTTACTGTTGGTGATGTTAAGTTTAGTATGAGCTTCCTAAATAAATGATGTACTTTGTTTGCTAACTAACTAATACTGTTTCTATTGCCCAACCAAAAGCATAGTTTTTGTTTGTATTTTTAAACTTGCCCTTCTAGGTTTCTCTCACATACCAGTTTTATATCCAGGCTCCTTTGTCTTTGTTTGGGGCAGTTTCTCTGAGCTGCCTCCAAATCCCTGTCCCATAACAGCACTCGCTGTCCGTGGTGCTGAAACATGATCCAACCCACTCCAACTCTGACAACTCATCTCTCTCTTTTGCTCTCTCTCTCTCTTTCTTTTTTTCTCTCTCTCACTCAGCTCTTCCACTTCCACTCTTCCTCTTCCAAGCCTTTCAAGCCATTCCTCAACTTCCTCTTTCCTTCCACGGCTCTGTTTCCCCAGCACCTCTCAGAGGATGGACATGTTATTAATCTCATTCCATATCACTCCTTCAACCCCCCCCTCTCTCTCTCTCTGTCTGTCACTCTGTTCTCCATCTCACTGCAGCAACTCAAGCTTTCATCCTATCCTCATCCTGGACAGCAGACAAGACTTTGTCAAGGGTCCAGCGGTCACAGAGTCACAACAATCCTGAAGGAATTTCATGCATTCCATTCCAAGGCCCAAATTTACCATTAGTACTGCCACACTTCTTAGTATTGTTTCTGCGTGGTATCAGAATGCACTTCTTCTAACACTGCCCTCAGAGTAGTACAAAACTGTTCCTTATTGCCCATTTAGATAGTAGCGTGGCTGCTTGTTTTGCTGTTTAATCAGCGGCATCTCTTGTTTCCATGTTAACTTAATGCTCTCTCTCTCTCTCTCTGTGCACTGTCCCATGCATGGTGGTATCTTACCTGAGCGTCCAGAGATGTCTGAGCTTCAGGTTGTCAGCAGATGTCAGTTTGTCCTCAGCTTTCTTATTACAGAGAACCTCCATGTTCAGTAGGCGTTGATAAAGATGCTTTCAGAGGAGTTTAGAAACTTTGTGGAGACTTCGAGGCAGGAATGGCGGAGATGGTAGCTAAGCAGTGAGAATTAGAAAAAAAACTGAATGATATACAAAAAAGGGTCACAAACCTGAGGTTTGTTGGCAAAAAAAATGAATACAAGCAAGCAAGCAAAATACTAAGACAAGCAAAGAAGGAGGAAAACAAAAAAAGCAGAAAGAAATGGCACGCAGGTGAAGAATGAATGGAGGACGTACTCAGTACAGTGTGCAAGTTAACTGCAGAGGGATAGAGGACGCAACGTTGGAGAAGTGACAGAGAAAGGGAGAGAGGGAGTGGAGAGAGGGAGAGATAGTGGAGAGAGAGCCAGAGCCAGAAAGGTGTGCAATGGCAAGAGAAAGATGCAAGAGTGTGCAAAGAGAGAGCAAAGAGCCGATTCCCCCTTCAGTGTAATGTGATTCCTTTATGCGGAATAAGAGGAAAGGGGGGAGCTTAAGAGGGATGGAGGGGGGAGGTAGATGGAGGTGGGTGTGGGGGGTGTGTGTGTTGAAGAGAGGGGTGAGAGAGAGACACAGAGAGAGCAGGAGGGTAAAGTGACGTATCGTCCTGACTGAGAGCAAGCAGTTAACTGCGTCTGACGAGAGAGACGGTAGCGTTTAGAATGTTGACAATGACACTGCGTGTGCCGTGGGAGGACATCTGAGACATAGAGAGGGACAGAGAGAACAAGAGAGAGAGAGAGAGACAGAGAGAACAAGAGAGAGAGAGAGAGAGAGAGACAGATGCAGAGGAAGAAACAGAGAGGACAATTCAGGCTTTTTACTGCAGTAAAAACTCATTCAGTCTCTCCCCACCCCCTCTATCCTGCTGCTGCTGCTCCGCTTGTGTGTGATGCTTTACTGCTGTGTGTGCATACTGTAGCCCTGCTCCCGCGCTCTCCCTCTCGCCTCCTTTATTCCTCTCTTTCTCTCTCTCTCTCTCTCTCTCCCCCTCCGCTTTCTCTCTCTTCCTCATATGTTCTCTCTCCCTCCCTCTCTCTTTCTCTCCCTTTGTTCTCTCTCTTCCTTGTATTCTCTTTCTTTTTTCCTCCCTTCGTCCTCTTTCCTGTTCCTGTTTTGCTTCAATTGTTTTCCCCCCTTTTAGATCGGCTCTGTCCTTTCCCATCACTCTGTAAACGCTGTGATTTACTGTTCCTCTCTCTCTCTTCCTCGCTCTCTCTGTATTCCTCTCTCTCTCTCTCTCTTTCTCTTTCCCCTTCTCTCTTTCTCTCCCTCCAGCCCCCACCTCTCTCCATAGTGATGAGGCTGCAATGAAACAGGGACTTATTAGCCGGTCCATTTTAAGGGAGGGAGAGATTGAGGGCTGCTCTCATGGGGCAGATGAAAGCGATTCGAGCATGCATACACACACACACACACACACACACACACACACACACACACACACACACACACACACACTCACACATACACACACACACAAAACATATACAGAGGTAGAGAGAGAGAGAGGTAGAGAGAGAGGAAGAGAAGCATTAACACTCTGTACCACCAAGTCGCATACGTCACACAGAGAAGAGCGACAGGGAAGAAGGTGCTTTTTCTCACACGCTTCTTTCTCTTTCTTTCTTCCTCCATCCTTCTTCTTCCCCGTGATCAGTCCATCTCATCTAGTGCAGGTTATGTGTCTCGCTCTCAGTCACACATTCTCTCTCTTTTAACAATCCCTGATGGTGGTGTCTCTTCTTCTCTGCTCTGTGGAAATAACAGTTTGGCTCTCATATCCAACCTCAGGCTTAGTTTAAATGCATGGGAGGTTTTTGGAGGGAAGGAGAGCCAGACCACCACCCGACATCCCACCACCCTCCATCCCAACCACCAACCCCCCCTCCCCCACACACACACACACACACACACTGTATGTTCTGTGTCTATTTTTAATGAGACACTAACAATACCACATGCCCTTGCTTCTGTCAAGACTTTTACCTTCAGGAGATATCCCAGTGTCCAGTACAGTCCACTTCCAAGCTATACTCTTTCCGGTCTCATTCAATCATTGGCAGCCCTTCAGACTTCATAGATTTTCTCATATTGATCCACTGTATGCATATCCTCTCACCAGCATTCGTTTACTCCTTAACCTAAGCACTGGTTTATTCATGTGTTTTAGAGTAGTATTTGGAATGGGACTGTGTCGCCATTCATATTATTACATGTGCAAACATAATATTTACACGTATGATCACACACATGTACTTGGGTCATTCTCTGTCACACACAGACTCTCTCTCTCTCACAAAGACACACACACACACACACACACACACACCTGCTGTATGCTCAGGTGTGATCAATGTGCACTGCAGATTTCATGATTTTCTCATTGAAGTAGTATTATGCAATACAAAATAATCTCAGAACCTCTAACTTGTAAACATATGTGTAAAACATCTGTCTTTCCCGTTTTTATAACTAGCTACCCCTTCTCTCTTTCTCTCTCCGCAGACTCCTCCTCTCTCCTCCCCCCTCCGTTTTTTCTCCTCCTCTCCCTCCCCCCGTTCCTCTATGCTCAGTTCGGTGTGTGTCTCCTCTTTCAAAGGGCGCAAGGGTGGGAACAAGTCGGCCAACAAAGCATGTTACAGCGCAGACATGCCTTGTCCGTCGGAAAGCGAGAAAATTGTGATAAACTGCGGGGGGGTTCGACACGAGACTTACCGCAGCACCTTGAAAACGCTGCCCGGCACCCGCCTGTCATGGTTGACGGAACCAGACGCATTTAGCAACTTTGATTACGACCCCAAATCCGACGAGTTCTTCTTCGATCGCCATCCGTCCGTCTTCTCTTTCATCCTTAACTATTACCGGACGGGAAAGTTGCACTGTCCCAACGATGTGTGCGGTCCGCTGTTCGAGGAGGAGCTCGCCTTCTGGGGCATCGACGAGACGGATGTGGAGGCTTGCTGCTGGATGAACTACCGACAGCATCGGGACGCGGAGGAGGCGTTGGACAGCTTTGAGAACCCCGAGCCGGACGCACAGGAAGATGACCCAGCGCTCACGGGAGGCGCGGACGGAGACCTGAAGAGACTTTGTCTGCAAGAGGATGGGAGGAAGGTGGGCTGGTGGCGCGTATGGCAGCCTAGAATCTGGAACCTGTTTGAGGACCCCTATTCGTCCAAATATGCGCGGGTGAGTACCAACAATTCGTTCACTACTCTGTGGTCTGTAGTACCTCAATTACGGGAAGCTATCTCTCTACCAGACAGCTCCTAGTGACAGTAAGTTTTGTAAAGTTCGATAACATGATCATGAAGTTGATTGATGTGTCCGTGCGTAATTGTTTAAATATAAAGGCGGGGACTGTCATTTCTCATTCGCAGATGAATATTTAGCAGCCGAAAGACAATTTAAGCAACTTTATGTCAGAACCATGCAGGTATTTCTTATACAA